>NC_142889.1:13078689-13387522 GCF_051225735.1 Oryctolagus cuniculus
AACAGGAGCTGAAACTGGACCAGTGTGAAGCCAAGAATCATAAACACAATCCAAGTCACCTATCTGGAATGCAGGGACACAATAATATGGGTTGTTGACTGCTCCCTACCAGAGTGCACATTTTCAGGAAGCCAGGACTGGTAGTGGAGCCAGATCTTGAAATCCAGCCCCTCCAATAGAGGATGTAAGCATCTTAACCAATGTGAAACACACACCACCACTTTATTCAATTCTTTTAAGATATAGGCTTGTTCAGAATGCAAACTTTTTCTGGTGTGAGTTGAAACACATAGTTTTTCTAGCAACTTGTGCATTTCTTCTAGGTTAAAAATACAATACTTTAAAGGGAAATTTAATATCATTAATCCAGCATTATATATGCTTTAAGTGGGATGACTAGTCAATGCTACTCCAACATAACCAAAGGGAACAGACAGCTTTCTTTGTATCCTATGTTTACATTTGTTTTAATAGGCCATCTTGTCTGAACAAATCTGAGGTGTTTAGTGTTGGTTTCCAAAGTATTTTAGTAAGTTATAAAATAAGTCTACTTACTATAAATTTCTGTGATCTCCTTTCGATGCCTTTGGTACTAATAATATGTTAACAAAGTCTTTGTTGGGTTAGCCTCCTGATACAGGCACAGTCTGTAATATAGCTGTACCCCTCTCATCCCAACAACAGGTTCTCTCCATTGAGCCTATGTAGTTCACCTGAACCATGCCCATCCACCCCTTTATCATGGACTTGTGGGGACTCAAGCTTTCATCTTTGATGTTTCCTCCTCTTTAACTTCTTTCCTGTACAGATTAAAGATATATTAGCTGCCTCAAAATTTGACAGCTTCTGCAGTTCTGTACTGACCAGTTGTGCCTGAAATCCAGCCCATTGTGCAGTAGGAAGCTCTTTTCCCAGAATTACCCAAAAAAGCTATTACTTGATTTGAAATTTTCTGCCCAGGTACCTCAAACATATATTTCCTGCTGTCATGCTGTTATGGCAGGAGATTCCAACTAGGCATTGAAAATAAAATTATCTGATATGATTTCTACATCCATATTTTGATCCATTGAGAGTATATGCTGGTTTCTCATAAGATAAAACATGTATTTTTTCAAATATATTTTGATATATTTTAAATATATTTTGATAGAATATAAGATTCTAAAATCTAATATTTTGTTATAATAGCCAGAACTGACTCATGGAGATTTTTATTAAGGGTTTCACATGGTAACCAGTTAGGAGATCCAGATGCTTCTGTGATCAATTACAACAATGAAGTCAGTTCTTATTTAATAATTATCCCCTCTAAACATGAACTCTTTCAAGCACAATCTAATTCTGTCTCATTTATAGAACAGTGTTGTTAAAGTAAAGCCACATCAAAAGTAACCCGATTAAATGAGTGAAGGAACCAGTTAAAGGAGTAGGAAGAGACACACATGCACATGCACACACGCACACACATATGCACCTTGAAAGTTTATGTGTGATAAGGAAACAGTTGTACCATCTGTTGTTTCTTCTAAACTCTCCCCATGGATGAAGGGAGCTACACCCCACTCTCATTGGCATGCCCTGTTCTTTCTAGGAGCTGCCACTCACCTCCCATCATGGAAGAGTCCCAGAGCTCATATGAACATTTAAAAGAAATATAGCAATTTCTTAATCAAACACTTCCTATTTATTCTTCAGTCTTGGGCCAAAATCCAAATCATTATTATGATAAGGAAAACTTCTCAGGTCCAGTCATGGTCCACCTCAGTTTCCTCCATTCTTGCCTCACCCTAGCCCCACCTGAAGTATTCTTCTATAAGTCACATTGAGGGGCAGGACTTGTGCATTGAGTCTTCTCTCTGCCTAAGACAGTACAGACCCCAGAGCTTGATATAATTACTGCTTCTTCTTAACAGCCTTGCAGATTCCACCTGCAGTTCTCCCAACCTGGAACTAAGCTGGGCCACCTTGATTTACTCTTTCAAAAAGCCTGCACTTCTTTACCAAACAGCAGATGGGGAGTCTCTCTCTGTCTCTGTCTCTCCCACTATCTCTGACTTTGCCTCTCAAAAAATTAAAGTAAGTGTTATATAGAGAAAAAGCAACACTGCAGTGATGGTGAAGGAGAAAGCCTAGGCTGTTGCACAGCATGCAGTGTGTCTGAGTGTGGGAGTGAGGTGGGGTGGGAGCAAGGGGCCTGCACAACTTTCATGGTCACAGTAAGGTCAAAGCAATTTGGTGTTGCAGAGAATTGTAGAAATAAAGATAGGAAATGCAAGGACAATTAGCAAGAAAGTAAGTGGGATACACATCTAGGGACAACTGTGCATGGAATGAAAGGATGTCATAGCAAAGTCTGCAGGAGTGTGGATGTGGCCCACAGGACCTGTGAAGAAGTGATCACATGACATAAGGTATCTGCTCTTCACCCACATTGCCTGTAGGCTAGTAGTCACACATCAAACCATAGGGTATTTTGTCAGCCTAACATTCTCCTAACAGTGGAGAATGGATGAGTCAGGCACTGTGAGTGACATACCTGAACAGCTTTACCCACTTCAACTGAGTGAGCTTAATAAACTTGCAGTGTAGCACATGTGGATGAGCCCTGCCACTGAGCCTGGGTGGGGAGTTGTAAAGCTGTCTCCCTGAATTGCTGGAGAGAGCATGAGCTGGAGGAGTAAAATCCTGTCATGGTGAGAAACAAGGGTCCTGTTTGGAGAATTGATTCACTGTGGATGGGATATTTGGTCTGGGGACTTTTGAAATCAGTGGACCAGCATGTTAGGTGCCAGGGTCAAGGTCAGTGTTGGTGTTTGGAAGGGAGCAGATGGGAGATTCAGTAAACAACCAGGACCTATTATTGTATGAAGCATGCAGCTCAAAACCACCTACCATTGAAAGGCTGGGAACTGAGTGCTTAGTTGGCCCCATAGGCCCAGAGGATTGGGTCTCACCTCTATGCTGATTTCAGATTTTTGGAGGTGGTTGCTAGGTGGCACCAGTATGGGACACCACCGTTGGTCCAGAAACTGACTATAAAAGCTTTGAGCTGAGCTTATAGCCTTTAGCTCAGAGTTCTTGGAAGATGGGTGATGAGGGGCAGAGGAGAGGTAGAGGAGGGGCTGGGGTTGTGGTGAGAGTTGGGGTTAGGGTGGGTGAACAGAGGTTCTTCCCTGAAACTCCAAGGAGTTCAACCTGGACACACATCACAAGCAGAGGGTTTCACGCCATTAGATTTCCACCTGCAACAGGCAACTGGCTTGCATTGGCACTGACAACTCCCCATATGCTGACTGGCCCTAGGAAAAGGTTCCCCTGGCTTCTATGTGAAAGAAGTCCTGGACCCAAGGAAGTATGTCTTCCCACAGGCTTTCTGAGGGTCTTGGCATTGCAGTCTGTACCCATAGATCCCAGACATCCTGTTTGGTGGCTAGCATGTGAACCTTCCCCTGGACCAACACCTTAAACTATACTCCATCCAGTTTTGGCTCTTTAAGCCATAAAGTTGTCATTGTGAAAGAGAGTCAGCTGCTCTTTAGGTAGGGGAGGAGTAGAGATATGGCATGCTGGTATGGCCTGAGTGAGTAGGTTGACCTTGAGCACAGGTAACAGACTCCCACATAATAAATTCCAATGTCATAAGATTTATGGAGATATAATCATTTGAAAAATAATAAAAAACTATTAAATGACATAAATGTACCATGGACTCATAATCAATCGTGATATCACCATTGGGATGTGATAAAACACCATTGCAGTTTTATAAAATCCATTGTAATCCATTTTACATACCATTGTGATGTCATAAACCAGCACTGTGCATTATAATAATGTGTAGTGACATGAAAAAATTGTGATATCATAATCAATTTTAGTGTTATAAAATCATTGTGATTGTGGGGAGCAACTCGGATTAGACTAAGTTACTGGAATTAAGACTTATTCTATGCATCTGCTCTCCCACAATATGGCGCTGGGAGAGGAGTAAACAACTTCTACACAGCTGCCTCCAGTTCGACCAATAACCTGCAGGAGCTGATCCTGCTCCTGATTGGAGGAGAGCAGCGTACTCGGCGTGTGGGTAGCAGAGTGGGATTGGTGGAAGAGGACTATAAAGGAGGAGAGAGACAACATGCACAAGGAACATCTAAGGGGAACATCCGGATAACATCTGAGCAGCCCCCAAGAGAGCCGGCCAGCGATGTGCCGCTCCCCCACAGAAGTGGGGAAAGTGGCAGGGGGAGCCGCCCTTCCACGGAGGTGGAAGGATTGGCAGCCAACCCAGGAAGAACCAGCAGCAAACCCAGGAAGAGCCGAGCAGACAAAAGAACAGCGCAGGGTCCAGTGTCGTTCCTCCATGAAGAGGGGGAGCGACAGTGATGTCATAAACCAAAGAATGTGATGCAGTAATCAATCATAATTGTATTAACAATCAATGTGAATTCATAATTTATTTGGTACCGTAAAATTTATGATTTCATAATTGATTGGAATGTCATAGATTCCATTGATATATCAAAATGAATTGTTATAAAAACAATTTTGATTCCCTAAAACCCATTGTGAAGCCATAAACTTACTTTGTGACATTATAACCAACTGTGACATAAAAGAAATGCAGGTGATATCATAATCTATGGTGATGAGATAAGCCAAAATTATGACATCAAAAACTTACCATGTGATGTCATAAAAAACTGAGATGTCATAAACTACCATGTTATGTTACTTCCTTCATGGTATTATAGCTTTTTGATATCATAATAAACCTTATGTCATGAAATGTGTCAACAACATCTCATAGATGTGATAAACCTATTATTGTTATGATAAACCAGCAATTTTTTATAATAATCAATTTTTATGATGTAAACCTGTAAAAACATAAACCACCCTTGTGATGTCATAATTGTTGTCATATAGGCACTGCAATGTCATAATCATTGAATGTGATTAACCACTCCATTTTTATCATAATTCAGCCCTTGTGATGCTACAATAATTTTATACCATAAAAACCTTAACTCTGTGATAATTTTATGTGATAAAACAATATGCTGGGCTCATAAGCCACCTTTGTGAAATCATAATTTCAATGTTATTAAAAGCATTTGATGTCAATTGTGATGTTATAAAGTTCATTGTGATGTCATAGGTCAACCAATATTTATTCTTAATGAATTTTAACATACAGCACTATTGTGATCTCATAATCATTGTAATGACATGTACAAGTCTAAAAACCGCTGTGAACTAACCAGCATCGGTATGCCATCAAACTGCCATTGTGATGTCTAAACCATTGTTTTGTCATAAGCATTTGTAATGTCATAAACCACCTTTGTGAGTCTATCAATTTTAATGTCACAAAAGCATTTTGATATTATAGATCAACATTGTGATTATAAAGCAGACCATTGTGATCTCATAAAGCAACCATTATTTTCATAATCAATTTCAATGTGATAATCCACCTTCATGTAAAGAAAAACCTACCAATGTTTTTTTTTTATCTTTTATTTAATGAATATAAATTTCCAAAGTACGACTCATGTGTTACAATGGCTTCCCCCCCATACCGTCCCTCCCACCCACAACCCCCCCTTCCCACTCCCTCTCCCCCTCCATTCACGTCAAGATTCATTTTCGATTATCTTAATATACAGAAGATCAGCCTAGCATACCTTAAGTAAGTATTTCAACAGTTTGCTCCCACACAGAAACATAAAGTGAAAAATAATAGATGATTTTTTTTAAATGATGATGAAATCAGATCAGACCTATTGTCATGTTTAATCCCAGTGAGAGTCAAGTTGGGAATTGATAATTTTTTTTTTTTTACAGAAGATCAGTTTAGTGTACATTAAGTAAAGATTTCAATCGTTTGCACCCCCATAGAAACACAAAGTGAAATATACTGTTTGAGTACTCGTTATAGCATTAAGCCTCAGTGTACAGCACGTTAAGGACAGAGATCCTACATGAGGAGTAAGTGCACAGTGACTCCTGCCGTTGACTTCACAAATTGACACTCCTGTCTATGGCATCAGTAATCTCCCTATGCACCAGTTATGAGTTTCCAAGGCTATGGAAGCCCCCTGAGTTCTCCGACTCTTATCTTGTTTAGACACGGTCATAGTCAAAGTGGAGGTTCTCTCCTCCCTTCAGAGAAAGGCACCTCCCTCTTTGAAGACCTGTTCTTTCCACTGGGATCTCACTCACAGAGATCTTTTTGCCAGAGTGTCTTGGCTTTCCATGCCTGAAATACTCTCATGGGCTTTTCAGCCAGATCCGAGTGCTTTCAGGGCTGATTCTGAGGCCAGAATGCTATTTAGGACATCCGCCATTCTATGAGTCTGCTGAGCATCTCACTTCCCATGCTGGACCACTCTCCCCTTTATCCATTCTATCGGTTGGTGTCAGCAGATACTAGACTTGCCCATGTGCTCCCCTTGACTCTCAGTCCTTTCATTATGATCAATTGTGAACTGAAATTGATCACCTGGAATAGCGAGATGGCATTGGCACATGCCACCTTGATGGGATTGAATTGGAATCCCCTGGTATGTTTCCAACTCTACCAATTGGGGCAAGTCAGCCCGAGCATGCCCCAAATTACACATCTCTTCCCTCTCTTATTCCCACTCTTACGTTCAACAGGGATCACATTTCAGTTAATTTTCAACACTCAAGAATAACTGTGTGATAATTACAGAATTAAACCAGTCATATCAAGTAGAACAGACAAAAAAAACTACTATGAGGGATAATGTATTAAGTTGTCCATCAGCAGTCAGGGCTATGCTGATCAAGTCACCATTTCTCATAGTGTCCACTTCACTTCAGGAGGTTTCCTTTTTGGTGTTCAGTCAGTTGTCACCGATCAGGGAGAACATATGGTATTTGTCCCTTTGGGACTGGCTTACTTCACTCAGCATGATGTGTTCCAGATTCCTCCATTTTGTTGCAAATGACTGGATTTCGTTGTTTCTTACTGCGGTATAGTACTCTAAAGAATACATATCCCATAATTTCTTTATCCAGTCTACCGTTGATGGGCATTTAGGTTGGTTCCAGGTCTTGGCTATTGTGAATTGTGCTGCAATAAACATTAGGGTGCAGACCGCTTTTTTGTTTATCAATTTAAACTCCTTTGGGTAAATTCCAAGGAGTGGGATGGCTGGGTCGAACGGTAGGGTTATATTCAGGTTTCTGAGGAATCTCCAGACTGATTTCCATAGTGGCTTGACCAGTTTGCATTCCCACCAACAGTGGGTTAGTGTCCCTTTTTCCCCACATCCTCGCCAGCATCTGTTGTTGGTAGATTTGTGTATGTGAGCCATTCTAACCGGGGTGAGGTGAAACCTCATTGTGGTTTTGATTTGCATTTCCCTGATTGCTAGCGACCTTGAACATTTTTTCATGTGCCTGTTGGCCATTTGGATTTCCTCTTTTGAAAAATGGAAGAAGTCAAACTATCCCTCTTTGCAGACGATATGATTCTGTACTTAGAGGATCCAAAGAACTCTACTAAGAGACTATTGGAACTCATAGAGGAGTTTGGCAAAGTGGCAGGATATAAAATCAATGCACAAAAATCAACAGCCTTTGTATACACAAGCAATGCCATGACTGAGAAAGAACTGCTAAGATCAATCCCATTCACAATAGCTACAAAAACAATCAAATACCTTGGAATAAACTTAACCAAGGACGTTAAAGATCTCTACGATGAAAATTACAAAACCTTAAAGAAAGAAATAGAAGAGGATACCAAAAAATGGAAAAATCTTCCATGCTCATGGATTGGAAGAATCAACATCATCAAAATGTCCATTCTCCCAAAAGCAATTTATAGATTCAATGCAATCCCAATCAAGATACCAAAGACATTCTTCGCAGATCTAGAAAAAATGATGCTGAAATTCATATGGAGGCACAAGAGACCTCGAATAGCTAAAGCATTCTTGTACAACAAAAACAAAGCCGGAGGCATCACAATAGCAGACTTCAGGACATACTACAGGGCAGTTGTAATCAAAACAGCATGGTACTGGTACAGAAACAGATGGATAGACCAATGGAACAGAATAGAAACACCAGAAATCAATCCAAACATCTACAGCCAACTTATATTTGATCAAGGATCTAAAACTAATTCCTGGAGCAAGGACAGTCTATTCAATAAATGGTGTTGGGAAAACTGGATTTCCACGTGCAGAAGCATGAAGCAAGACCCATACCTTACACCTTACACAAAAATCCACTCAACGTGGATTAAAGACCTAAATCTACGTCCTGACACCATGAAGTTATTAGAGAACATTGGAGAAACCCTTCAAGATATTGGCACAGGCAAAGAATTTCTGGAAAAGACCCAGGAGGCACAGACAGTCAAGGCCAAAATCAACTATTGGGATTGCATCAAATTGAGAAGTTTCTGTACTGCAAAAGAAACAGTCAGGAGAGTGAAGAGACAACCGACAGAATGGGAAAAAATATTTGCAAACTATGCAACAGATAAAGGGTTAATAACCAGAATCTACAAAGAGATCAAGAAACTCCACAAAAACAAAACCAACAACCCACTTAAGAGAAAAACCTACCAATGTTTTACATAATCAATTTTTACGTCATAGAACACTTGTCATAATTAGATATGATAGATCTTCTTTGTAATGTCATGATCCATTTTGATGTCATAAAATCATTGTGATGTGAAAATCTGCTGCAATGTCATAAAATATTGTGATGTTGTAATGCTAAAAATGTGATTTTATAATAAACTGTGAAGTCATAAAAACTTGTGTCTTGAAATCATAAAACTAATATTGTTGCTCTAATCAATTCTGATGCCATAAATATAATTGTAATGTTAGAAACTATTATTGTTATTCCATACAACTACCATTGTGATATAATCAAAATAAATGTGATGTTATAACCACTTTGATGTCATAAGCCACAATTTGGTGTCATAAACCACATTTGTGATATTGTAAGGCATTATAATACCATAAAATATCTTAGAAATGTCAGAACCAATTATGATATCATAAAATTGTGTTGTATATTGCATTATGATGTCATTATCAATTATAATTAAATAAAAATATAGTCATAAAGCTACAATTGTTATGTCATAATCCACTGTGAAGACAAACATCATTATGTTGCTAGAAATATTTGTAATGTCATGAGAATGGCATTGTGATTTCATGAAAAATATTTGCCATGTCAAAATTTACAGTAAAATCAAAATATCACAGTGATATCATAGAGCTAACATAGTGATGAAACAATCATTTGTTATGAAATAAAATTGCTTTTTATATAATAATCAGTTGGCATGTGATAACCCACCACTGTGATATCATGATGCTATGATTGTTACATTATAATTGTGAAGTCATAAAAACCATTTAGGAATTATGATCGTGTAAAAGCTCTTGTGATATCATCACTGAAATACTGTTGTATTGAATTGTGATGCATTAAAGTACAACTTTTATATTGTAAAATGAGTGCTGTGATGTTATCTACAATTATGATGCAACAAAAGCCACTGTGATGCCTATTCAAGTGTGATATCAAAAAGCTAATTGTGTTGTAATAAACTTAGCATTGCTGAGTCATAACCAGTTGGATTGTCATAAAAAATTGTAATATCATAACACATTTTGATGTTATAAACAACTATTGAGGTGCTATGAAGGCACTGTGATATCACAACCAGACAATTGTGATGTCACAAACTGCATTTATGATGTTTTAATCAATTGTGGCATCAAAAAGGTTGTAACATCATAATCAAATGTGTCATAAAATTCACTGTGATATCATAAACTTATTGTAATGTAAGTCCATCTTGATGTCATAAACTAAACATTGAAATTTCATAGAAATAATTGTGAATTCTAAAGCTACAATTGCAATGTATCAATCAATTGGGATGTTGTATACCTCCATTTTTTTTAATTTTATTTATTTTTTGACAGACAGAGTGGACAATGAGAGAGAGAGACAGAGAGAAAGGTCTTCATTTGCCATTGGTTCACACTCCAATGGCCACTGCGACTGGTGCACTGCGGCCTGCACACCGCGCTGATCCAAAGCTGGGAGCCAGGTGCTTCTCCTGGTCTCCCATGTGGGTGCAGGGCCCAAGCACTTGGGCCATCCTCTACTGCACTCCCTGGCCATGGCAGAGAGCTTGCCTGGAAGAGGGGCAACCAGGACAGAATCCAGCATCCCGACCAGGACTAGAACCTGGTGTGCTGGCACTGCAAGGTGGAGGATTAGCCTAGTGAGCCGCGGTGCCAGCTTCCATTTTGTTTTAATATACTTATCACTGATACAATCAATTGTGAATTCATAAAAAGCATATTGACACACTAAACTAGTGAGTTATTATAATTGCATGATGTGATAAATTTTGTGATGTCAATCATTGACATGCCATATGGCAATCATTGTGTTGTCATGGAATATTATGATGTCATTCATAATTTTTATGTACATTCCCATCACTTGATATGTCCTAGGCTGAATGTTGTGATACCATAAATATTTGTGGTTAGTCTACTGTGATATCATAAATGAATTATTTTGTTGTCTTAAACCATTGTGTGATAATAAAATTTGATATCATTTAGCACTGTAATGCCATAAACTTACCATTTTAATCTCTAAAACAGTTATAAACATTTGTAATATTTTGTACCATTGTGAGGTCATAAAGCAAACACTACAATGTCATGAAAATTTGTGATCCCTTTCAACTCTGTGATATCATAAACCAACCATTTGATGGAGTGAAATTAGGTCAATCACATTCTGATGTCATAAACCATCATGAATTTAAAATTGTTCATTCACAATGTGATGTTATGAAACAAACATTGAGATGATAAAGCTGAACAATAGTTTGTGTCATTCACCACTGAGACATAATCAAAACACTGTGATGTCATTCAATTCCTTGATGCCATATACCAAATATCGTGGTATCATAAACATTCAGAATTGTGCTGCACTAGAATAAGCATTGTGATGTTGTGAACTACAGTGATGTCACTCACATCATGATGTCACAAACCATGTGTAATAAATTAAAACTTCTGATGTCATAAAACATCACGATGCCATTCACACTTGGGATTTCATAAACCAGACAGAGATATCATAAGCTAACCATTGTGGTACCACAAAACATTGTGATATTATTCACCATTGTGATATTTTAAAATAATCATCTTAATGTCATAAAATATGGTGACATCATAAATCAACCCATGGCATGTTAACAACAATATTTGTGTTGTTATAAAGCACCCATTATGAAGTCCTAAACCATCGTAATATCATCCACCATTTTGTCGTCATATTCTAAACATATATCATAAACCATTCATGTGATGCCATAAACAATGTGAGCAGTTCATATGGCAAGTGCTGTAGCATTGGTGGGATTTTCCCTGTGGATAGGAGGAAATGAGTTCAACTTCATTTCTCTGAAAAGGCCTTCTGTCCCTTCTGGCTCATCCAATCCACCTCCGCATGTACTGTTTTTTCTCAGCTCAGTCACATATCAGATCCCCGTGCTGAGTCCCACTTCATAACTTTTTCTGATGTTCCCACAGCTGCACCTGGAGAGACTTATTCTATATTAATCTGTTCAACTGGGCCACTGGTGCCAGGGCATTGACAGTTCTCTTGGGAGAGTGTTTCTCCATGGGACAGCAAGTTTGACTGCAATTTGAGCTGATATGTAACTTTGAATTTGTGTGTGAGAGTAATTCCAAGGAGAAAGGAAGAAGCACCAAATATAAGCACAGAGAAAGCACCCTTTTCCCTTACCCAGCTGAACCCATTTGGTGCACAGAGGATCAGTCCACCTTCCCCATCATCTGCCTGTAAGAGTTAACACAGGGTGCTAAACCACTGTAGTTCTGTCACTCCAGACTGCAGTGCATGAAATGCACGATGGAAGTCTGTGAATGCCAAGGGCTATTCTGCAGTAGGAACTTTAGTGCAGGAGACAGTGTACTAAGCCTCAAAGTGGATGCTGAGGATGTGGAGTCACATCCAAGTTATAAATGTGGGCCTTGTCTATCTAGAGGATGCTCCCAGGGACAGAATCATGAATTTAAGTTGTAGAGTCATTCCTGGATACTAGGACTGGGGATTGAAGGGATGTACCCAGAGCCCAGGAAACAATTTGAATCTAAGAACAAATGCTTGGATTCAGGAAGCCAGACATGGAGACCAGGAATAAATATGAAAGACTCAATCTAGAGTTGTGATTCAAGCTTCTGGGAAGAAATTTAGGGACTAAGGCCTTTGCTTCTGAAAGAGGGAACACATTTGGTAATTCTGGACATAAATGAAATAGTTCAATGTAAATGCTTCAACATTCTGGATTGCATATTCCTAAGCACAAAATCCCAAAAGCTTTAATTTCTGAGACATTTTATGTGCTGACATGATGTAATTATTGGAAATTTCATATATAACCTAATGTGATGGACAACACACTGTTTGAGTACTAGTTATAGCATTAATTCACATTGGACAACACATTAAGGACAGAGAGATTTTGATATTTTGAATTCAGTTATCCCAAGAATCACTGAGATTAATAGCACACAGAGTTTCTGACCTTGAGTATGTTTCAAATTTAGTGGAAGCAAATGTATAGTTGAGATTCTAAACATGGGAAATTTAAATACTTTGCATTAAGAGGAGAACAATGACTGGAATATTTGTGCTTTGCCTACTGGGTTTGCCTCCACTAAATTAGGAACATACTCAAGGTCAGAAACTTTGTGTGCTATTAACCTCAATGATTCTAGGGGTAACTGAATTCAAAATATCAAAATCTCTCTTTAATCTTTTTGGGAGGGACAGGCAGAGTTAGACAGTGAGAGAGAGACAAAGAGAAAGATCTTCCTTTCCATTGGTTCACCCCCACTACGGCTAGTGCATTGCGCCTGGAGCGCTGCGCTTATCCGAAACCAGGAGTCGGGTGCTTCCTCCTGGTCTCCCATGTGGGTGCAGGGCCCAAGGACTTGGGCAATCCTCCACTGCCTTCCTGGACCACAGCAGAGAGCTGGACTGGAAGAGGAGCAACCAGGACAGAATCCAGTACTCCGACCAGGACTAGAATCCAGAGTATTGGTGCCGCAGGCAGAGGATTACCCTATTGAGCCATGGCACCAGCCTCCCTTTAATCTTTCAATGAGACAATTACAGTAATTTGACATTGATATCATTCTAGTCACAGGAAAAACCTGTCATGGAAAAGAGCTGTGCAGATGGCCAAAATGATTTCTTAATCTAGAAGGATTTACATGGTTTACCTAATTATATCAGTCACTGTGTATAGGGGCAAATTCTAATACCAGAAGTATACAGACCAATATCCCTGATGAACATAGATGCAAAAATCCTCAATAAAATTCTGGCCAATAGAAAGCAACAACACATCAGAAAGATCATCCACCCAGACCAAGTGGGATTTATCCCTGGTATGCAAGGATGGTTCAACGTTTGCAAATCAACATGATACACCACATTAACAAACTGCAGAAGAAAAAAAATGATTATCTCAATAGATGCAGAGAAAGAATTTGATAAAATACAACACCTTTCATGATGAAAACTCTAAGTAAATTGGGTATAGAAGGAACATTCCTTAATACAATCAAAGCAATTTATGAAAAACCCATGGCCAGCATCCTATTGAATGGGGAAAAGTTGGAAGCATTTCCACTGAGATCTGGTACCAGACAGGGATGCCCACTCTCACCACTGCTATTCAATATAGTATGGAATTTTTAGCCAGAGCCATTAGGCAAGAAAAAGAAATTAAAGGGATACAAATTGGGAAGGAAGAACTCAAACCATCCCTCTTTGCAGATGATATGATTCTTTATTTAAGGGTTCCAGAAAACTCTACTAACAGACTATTGGAACTCATAGAAGAGTTTGGCAAAGTAGCAGGATATAAAATCAATGCACAAAAATCAACAGCCTTTGTATACACAGGCAATGCCATGGCTGAGAAAGAACTTCTAAGATCAATCCCATTCACAAGAGCTACAAAAACAATCAAATACGTTGGAATAAACTTAACCAAGGAAGTAAAAGACACTTTTGAAATCTTTCAAGTGACATTAAGGAGAAGCAGAGATTCATCAAACAAATTAAGAACAAGCAGTATTGGAATACTTAATGCTTGTACATATGAATATGAACCATGAATATATCTTTTTATTATGGGGAATCAAGAAGGAAAGACTACCTATTTTTCAACCACTTACAATCCATGCCTGAGACATTTTTAAAACTATGCTGAATATGTATTAGAAGTAGAAATACATAACGAATGATGACATCATCCCTGACATCCCTTTCCACTTAGTGAAGATATACACACACCCAGGGTTCCTGAAAAGCTCAGGTGCCATCACTTATTTCATTAAAGTGTGTTTTATTCCACTTTATTAAACAATGGCTACTATTTATTGCCTACCCTTATTTTTTCCAAAAACAGATGCACTGAATTTTAAGATTTTATTTTGTGTAATTATATCCAATGCCTTTAGTTTCCAGATTATTTGTGATGATTTCTTTACAATTCAAGTATAATATTTTGGTATCTAACTTTACATTGAAAAATTAGCATCAAGAACACATTTTCTAAACAGCAAAAAAAGCCTGACTGAAATTTTTATAATATCTTTTTTGTAGACTTGAATTATGTCAACCTCCTCAACTTGGTCTCATTTGAATTAAAAAGTTGATTTTTAATGATATGTTACATAGTTTTCCTTATTTTAAGTGGAGTACCTAATAGGAAACAGTGCACTATACAATGCAGGAGATCTTTCCAAGTTTGGCTATTGAATTACGCAGGCAAAAATAAAATAGGTCATGAAGACCAGGACTGGTTTCACCTCAACAAAAATAAGACTTGGGTTGTTGAAGAGATTCATGAGTATGTCATACACTGTCAGCATCATAAACTATTTCCCCGTGATTTCCTTGGATTAAAACATAAGGGGCCGGTGCTATGGCACAGTGGGTTAATGCCCTGGCCTGAACTGCCGGCATCCCATATGGGTGCTGGTTCTAGTCCCGGCTGCTCCACTTCTGATCCAGCTCCCTGCTATGGCCTGAGATAGCAGTAGAAATGGCCCAAGTCCTTGGGCCACTGTACCTGTGTGTGAGACCTGGAAGAATCTCCTGGCTCCTGGCTTTGGATCGGTGCAGTTCCACTCACTGCAGACAACTGGGGAGTGAACCAAAGGATGGAAGCCCTCTCTCTCTCTCTCTACCTCTACCTCTACCTCTACCTCTACCTCTACCTCTACCTCTACCTCTACCTCTCCTCTCTCTGTGTAATTCTGACTCTCAAGTAAAAAATAAATCTTTCAAAAAAACATAAAATGTCATTGTGTAAACAAGTTTCAAAAATGGAATGTGACACATTTAAAATTATGGAAATGCCCATTATTTCCCTCTTGTTACTACCACGGACTGGTGCTCATTCCAAATTATCTGTAGCTGCACCTATTCTTGCTACCTTCCTGGTAAGGACTATTAGGCAGAGAAAACTTCTTCAATACATACAATACAGAGAAGCATCTTATTGCTTGGAATAATAATCATTACACGTGAAATAAGCCCAAATTCATTAATAAATTCTTGTGAACATCTTCTTATTGATGCACAACAGTCATTTGAACTTCACAGCATATTTGCTATAAATATTTATAGCTCTTTTCATAATAGCTGTCACCCTGGTGGACCTTGGAATATGTACATTCAGAAAGCTATTTGTGTATCACAAGAAAGAACTCATGACAAAAATTCAGATTATATAACCATGAAAATTAAAATTTATAGGAGGAAAGTAAGAGCTAATATTAGATACACAGAGTAATACTATCAAATATCGAAGTTCTCAACAAAAGTAAATAATTGAATATAAAATTCATTGGATCCATAAACAGAAAGGCATATTCTGTCTTCTCAGTAAATGAAAGTCACAGTATTAGGATGTAATTTGTTTGAACCCTTAATATATTCGCACAAGAAATTGGGGACAGATATTAAACACATTTTTATCATACTACAAGCACAAATAAGTTCTCAAATTTAAGAACTACCATTGTGATATAGGCAATTGTAAAGTCATAAAACAGAATATCATGTCATAAACAATGATGACATCAAAAGATAAGGTGATTTCATAAACTAATACTTTACTGCCATAACTGTGATGTCATAAATACATTGTACTATAATAAACCTTTGAAATCATAAAATTGCCATTGTGATTTCATAAATACAATATGATGTTGACATTTAGTGTGATGTCATAATACCATTGCAATGTCATCTTTTTGATGCCATAAGCCACCAATATTATGTAATAATCAATTATGATGTTCTAAAAATCATTGGGATGCCATAATCTGTTCTGATGCCATAGAATTGTGATATATAAGCAACAATTGTGATGTCACAAATCTGAAATTCTAATGTCATAAAACAATTGTGTGAGAAATCAGTTATAATGTCAGGAAATCAATGTGAGGTCATAAACCAATATTGTCATACAGTAACCCTACCATTGGGAGGTTAAATTCCAATTTTTGTGATGTAATGAATGAAATTGTAATGTCATAAGTCATGGTTGTCATGTCAAAATAAATTGTGATACCATAAACTAATATCATTACACCGTAAGTCCACCATGGCAGTTTTGTGAATCAACCAATTTCTTTTCATAATTAATTGTGATGTTATAAACTTCAGTAGGATATAAAATTCAATTGTGATGCCATAAAAAACATTCTACTGTCCTAAACAATTTTATATCCATACATCTAACACTGTAAAAATTTAAAAATAATTGGGCTGTCAAAATCAAATGTGACATCATATTAATATTGTGGTGTTATAAATAATCACTGTTATTTTGTAATCATAATTTCATACTAATGTTTCTGATTTATAAATTTGGATATGATAAACCACTATTGTAACATCATAATCTGATGGTATGAAATCCTAATCGATTTTGAAGAGATAAAACCACTGTGACATAATAAAATGAACTTTTTGATGGCATAATCAATTATGATGCTATAAGCCATCATGCTGTAATGAAGAATTTTTATGTCAAAATCAATGGTGATATCATAAACCAACAGTGCTTTCATATGCAATTGTGATGTTTTAAATCACCAAAGAGATGGGCAATCAACTCTAAGGTCCTAAAAACATTGTGATGTCCAAATTTATTGTGGTGTATAAATCCATCATTATAATGTCCTTTCCTGTAGAAATGCTAAAAAAAATAGTTGATTGTGATATCACAAACCAATATCTTATTCTTAAAACCACAATCATGATGTCATAAATATGCTATTGTTTTGTAATAATTGTTATGTCATAAACCACTGTTTAGATGTCATAAACAATTGCTATGTCATAAGTGTGATGTCCTAAAATCCATTGTGAATTCTTAATCAAGTATATGCCATAAAGTGTGATGTATGATTAGCAAAAGCATAAACATATCATCGTAATGTCATAAAACACTTTTTATGGCAACATAAATTGTGACAACATGGAAACTATTGTACTGTCATAGTTACCATCATAATCAATTTTGATGTCCTAAACCTACAGTTCTGTTTCACTGTGACTCGAGTTGTCTGTTGTCCTATTTTAATTTAATTTTTTTTATTTTTAGAGCCCTAGAAAAGTCTGGATTTGGTTTGTATGTTCTCCCCAAGCATAAGTTAGAAGCTTCCTTAGAGAAGCTGGGTCAGGCACAAGCTACAACTGCCTCTTAGAAGGCTTCACAGATGAGGTGTTGGATTTAGGCAGCAAGTGCTTGTATGAAGAGGATGGGAAATAACACATGAAGAAGGTTTTGGACAGGAAAGGAGGAGGACATCAGAGATATCAATACTGCAGTGAGTTGGGGCTACTGATGGAAGTCTGAGGAAAGGATGCATCATGGTGGACACGCAGGAGTGCCTCTCCCTTTCCACAATTGCTCTCAAGCCCCTGCACCTCTCATCTGGACTAATCCTTCAGGTTATGGTTGGACACAGCTGCCTCCCTCCTGAAACCCAGAGCAGGCAACCAGAGACATCTCTGTGAAATTGAAGTGAGGTCAAATTCCTTCAGTGCCTTCTTTACTTGAGAGTAAAAGTCTGAAGCATTCGTAGGGCCTGCAGGCTCTACACGACCTTCGGCACCTTCCCAGACCTCAACACTAACCCCACCTGTCACCCCATCCTCCCGAGACCCTTCACCCCCTTCTTTTCAGCAGCATGTGGTCTTCCTTCCTTCCTGAAAGGCTCTTTTCTCAGATAACTGCATGGTTTATTGTTACTTGGGATTTACCTTATCAGAATATTAGTCACCATTCATCATCTATTTCAAAATCTACGGTCTCTTAGTACTGACCCCTATCCAGAAGGACTCAAGGAAGAGATTTAAGGAAAATGAATAGAGGCAAGACTTATTTAAAGCAGAAGGCACACTGACAAGCAACACAGGTATGCTCAGGAGAAAGAGCTGCTATTGTGTTATTTTTTAAAATCTATCATCTATATCAGCTCTCAAAAGTTCCTAGCATCGCTTGTGCCTACACCATGTGCCAGTCATATGAGTTTCCACTCCCGTGTCTATAACAGAACTTTCTTTGCTTGTCTCCACTCTGCATTCAATGATGATCTTTGTGTGCTCCAGCCTCTCTGCATGTAGTCTTGATCTTCTATCAGTTATCTACATTCCTTGTTCAGAATGGTTTTGAGCCTACCATGGAGTGACTTTATTTCCTGAGCTTCCATATCATGCAAGACTTTAGATATCTTTATGCCAATGCTTGAAGCAATTGTCTTTATCAGATGCCTCAATGCCATTTACCTATAGCCATTGTCCTCCTTATGTTTCTGGAACCAATATTACCACATCTCAGGGTTTTCTCCTGTGTCTGTATGCCCAGTGACTACATTCTAAACATCTCATATGTGTTGATCTGTTCTCCTTCAAAGGTCTCCAGTTACTTTGTTGGCTTGGTTATCTGGTTAATTACTGAGAAGTAATTTGATTCTGTAAGTTTTGGTCACCGCCATATATATATGGGAGACCTGGAAGAGACTCCCGGTTTCTGACTTTGGATCAGTATAGCTCCTGCTGTTGCAGCATTCTGGGGACTGAACCATCGGATGGATGACTTCTCTCTCTCTCTCTCTCTGTCTCTCTCTCTCTCTCTACAGCTGCCTCTCTGTAATGCTGCCTTTCAAATAAATAAGTCTTAAAAATAATAATGGGGGACTTTAACACCTACCTTTTGTCAATGCACATATGAAATATTCAAAATTAAATGAAGAAATATGACTAATCTCCTAACAGAACAAAGGAACCTAATTGACACCTATAGTACAGGTTCACCCTACAACTGTGGAGTTTACAAACACAAGGAGATTGAACAAATGTCCATTTTGAACAGTGGATGAAAAATGGAAATAATAATATCTGAGGAACAAATTAAGATAACAACACAATATATCCAAATTTATGGGATCCAGCATAAGGAATGTTAAAAGGAAATGTTACAGCAATTAGCATCTACATCAAGAAGTTAGAAAGGTCTAACAATGCATCACAAAACCTAGAAAAAAAACCCAAACCCCAAATTAGTAGGATGAAAAAAATAATTAAACTTGAAAAAAATAAAACAAGACTGAACATAGATGCAAAACCCTTCAACAAGATACTAGCTAATCAACTCCAAAATGTATCGGAAAGATCATCCATCTGGACCAAATGATATTTATCCTTGTTATGCTGGGTTGCTTCAACATTCCAAAAAAAGTGAGCTCCATGAATTCAAAGACCAAACAAGTAAATAGCCTAATGCCCTTCATGAAATGTTAAAGCTTCATGATAATACATAAAGGCTATAAAAGACTGCTAATAAGAGTGATGGAAGTGGCATTAGATTGTTCTCAAATAGTATGAACATGAAATTTGCTCAGGCATTTTCTAGAATTTAGACAGATGATGCCTTACCAGAGACAAAGCAAAATAATGTACCCTGAAATTTCTTGTGCTAGATTTGACATAAATTAGGTTGAGTATTTAGTCAGGTGGTAGATATAAATTCAAATACAATAGATAAATGTTCATTTTTCTATGTGTATTATATTTTGACTACTGGGTATACCAGTGGGGAATGTTATAGGAGCAGAATGGGTTCACAAGAAGATATAATGGATATAAATTAAATAGTCAAAATTAATTTAAAATACAGAAATGTTGCAGTCATTTAACAAGGGAATCATAAGCAGTTTATTTCTTTTTTATTGTTGTTTAAAGATTTATTTATTTGAATTACACAGAGAAAGAAGGTGATAAAGAGACAGGCCTTCCATCTGCTAGTTCACTCCTCAGCGGCACCTATCTGAAGCCAGGAGCCAGGGGTTTCGCTAGGTCTCCCACACAGGTGCAGGGAATCAAGGACTTGGGCCAACATCTACTGCTTTCCCAGGCCATAACAAAGAGCTGAATCATAAGTGCAGCAGCCGGGACATGAGCTGGTGCCTATATGGGATGTTAGACTGCAGGTGGCAGCTTTACCTGCTATGCAACATTTCCAGCCCCAGTTTATTGCAATAATATTTTTTTCTTTTTGAAATTTTATTTAATATATACAGGTTTCCTGTGTTTCATACATACTGATTTAGGAACATGGCAATATGACCCTCTCCTCCCTCCCACCTTCCAACTCTTCTTCCTCCTTCCCCTCATATTCCCACATATAATCTTGAAACTGTGGAAATAGTGTCTCAATCCAATGCATGGGCATTTTAAAGTGAATGGCAAATGGTGAGACTAAAAAATAAACATGTGAAAAAGGTATTTCATCAAATGTGTAAAAGCGCATATCATCCTAAAATGATTTGATAGACCATGAAGATGGAAGTTGCTAGGACAAGTCAAACAATTTTCAGTGAATTTATCATGTTAAAATGTAAAGGCCCAAAAGAACAATCATATATTTGTAGTGAAAAGATTGGTGAGCTTATTATTTTTGATAATATGGGATAAAAATAATAAAACAAAAGAAAAAATTAAAAAAATATATCTGATGGACATGACAAAGTAATTTTCTGCTTTGATTCCCCTTACCAATAATGAATATTTTAGGGTGTACCATAATTAAAAGACAAACATATGCATGCATATTTGCTGAAATGCAAAAATGTGGTATGATACATTTTGGGAAATTTAAAAAAACGGAAGTTAGTTAACAGATCCAAGAATATAAAAAACAAACAAACATATATCCACTACTGATAACGATTCTGCTGGCCTTCCAATGCTTAAATCCTGTTAATCTGAGTTAGGACAACTTGCAGCACTTAGAGCAAGATCATATAATGATAAAGAAACTCATGGTATCTGTGTTAGGATGGTCATAAAGTAGGGTTTTCTTAGCTAGCTATTCAGGTAGGAATAATAAAGTCTAAGGTAAAATGAGAAAATTTCTCATTTATAGAAGATGTTTGATTTTGATTATAGGATGTAGTAGCTAACTTGATAAAATCAGTAATGGAGTAACAATTCTATATCAAGATATAGATATAAAGTTCTTAAAGTTGCATTCAAATTGATAATGAAATTTTGGGATTTTAAAGCAATAAAATGTTATGCTGCCTAGTGTGCTAATATTTTATTCAACATGTGAGCACCTAGATTCAGAAAATTTTAGCAATACTTACAGACACCTCATAAACTGTGTATCATACAGCATAGTAGCTGTGGTATGTGCAGTTACCTGATAAGTACACAGAAAATTATGCTAACATAATTATTGACTCCAGGCAAAACACAAAATTGTATGAAAAACAGAAATATGGCTTGTTGTCACACTGTTTTGAGAGTTCACTGCTCACAAGACAAAACACATGCTCGTGGGAAGCATTAGATCTTCCAGGTCAGGCATCTGGGGGCTGGAGATGGGCTGAATTGAAGAGGTTACTGTGAGCTTCAGTCTCCCCACAGCTTGGGGATAAAGATTCCCACTTTAACAGGGCAGGACCAGGTCATTTACCCAATGAAGGTTAGGACTATCTGATTCTTCACAAATGAAGTTAACAGCCCAAAAAGAAAAAGATGATGCCAATTAAGGAATGAGAAACTGTACCTGAGAGGTCTAAAATCATGGCAGTTGGCATACTTAAATATTTTCTAAAGCAGGTAAATGTGACGCTAGCCTGATTGTCAAGAGAAACAAACTTAGATGAGTGTATGCAAAGGTCCTGGAGAGAGTCCATTAACAGCACACATAACTTATCCCTATATCTCACAGCTCCCATTTCCCCATAACTGCTCAGTGCACTCTCATCATCATACCAGGCTTATCCTTGGGTTTCCTGTCCTGAGTTTCTTCTCATTTATTTTTTGATATGACTTGCAATCTGGAATAACAACATAAGGACTCCCTCCAGCCTCCTAATGAAGGTATTATACTCATCCATCCTCATCCAAGATCTTGACCAAGATATCCTAAACTATCTAATAACATCAGAAAACCATGAACCACAAGACAGCACTGTAATCGCTACTGGAGTTTCTGCACAGAGATAATATGTTCCCAGAAGACACACATTTCTATTTGGAAAACTTCAAAGAATGAACCAGAAAGCTCTTGGAATAATAAATGATTATGGACATGCTGTAGAATTCAAATTTATTAAATAAACAAGTAAAAGAAAACATAATTTGATACTTTTTATTTAAAGATTATTTTATTTTTAAAAATTTTTATTTAAGGTATGTAAATTTTCTTTATTTGTGGGCATCTAGAGGGGTGAACCAGTGGTGGAAGATAACTCTCTCTCTCTCTCTCTCTCTCTCTCTCTCTCTCTCTCTCTCACACACACACACTTTATGTGTGTGTGTTTGTGCATTTTAAAATAGCATTTGAGTTTGTGCAGGTGGCTTCTGTCTGTCATTACAGTTCTTTTGTTTTATGTGAATGTCTAACCTAAGCCCAGAAATTTTATCAATCTTTTGATTTCTGGTTCATTTAATTGTGGTATTATCCTCACTGTGATCCAGGATTACCTTTGTGCATTGGAATATAAGTTGAAAGCCAGAATAAAGCAAATGAATGTTGTCCACACTTTCTGTATCCTGAGACTGTTTATGGGCTTCACCTTCAGACCAAGTATCCACAGGTTGTCACTTCTTAGAGTGATAACTGAGCTGTACATCCAGATTTTAAGTAGTTACCTTGTTCAATAAAGGACCCAATTATTCTTTACACTCTGACAGAATTATAGGTGACCATGCTCAAACTTTCTTCTATTCCATTTCTCACACATCAGTAGAATTTTATTATAAATTCAGTGATCATGAAATGATGAGACTGTCAGATTACTCACAGAAAAACTTATGATGTTAAATTAAGTTTAAAATGTAAATATACAATAAATATTATTTTTGTATTCTTACATATGGTATAGACCACCTAATCTGGGGAATTTAGACAACTCTTCAAAATAAATTATGTAAGTGATTGTACTTCATCTGTTAATGACCTTCCACATCAACCATGATTTTCCCTCATTCTGGCTGCATGTTACCCAAGAGCCTCATTTTAAAAAGACAGCAACTGAAGATCTGTGAGATCAAATCTGTTTCAGGGAATGGTGGGCAATTACAGAATGAAGGATACAAGTTAGAGAGAATCATCCAAATATTGCTATGCAGTAAGAATAAAATATTTAAACACTTATCTACTTGTTTATGTAATTATTGTGTCTCTTACTGAATTGCTAATAGTAGTAGGAGTAGATCAATGTAATTATATACATATACAGCTATAAGAATTGCATAGATATTACTCCATGCTAACTTTAATTAATGGAATAGAATTGATTATGATCCTTCAAACATGGAAATAGTCCTTTAGTCAATATGATCCTGGGGCTTTTCCTGGATCTATATTGTCCAGAGGGTGCAGATGTATGTTTATGGAACAATAAGTTCTTCAGCTCTGATACATAAATATGTTTGGTATATTAGCCTTTGAAGAAATTTCAACAAGTGCTTAATCACCTGGAAAATGTGTCCTTTGACACATTACTCATGCAGGTGCTATGGTTGTAGAGGAATTTTCTACTTCAGCCATTCTTTGCTGAATACAAATTTTGTTTGCTCTGTGTGTGTGTGTGTGTGTGTGTGTGTGTGTGTGTGTTTAAACAGAATGCTTCAAAAAGTTTACAGGAAAACTAAATTAAAAACACATTTATTTTGTTGCAAAAGTTTTTGAAATCTACAAATAGAGGGATATTCAAAGGGTTCAGAAAATGGATGTTGGATGTTGGGACAAAACTTCATTTATTGTAGAGGGTAGTTCAGAATTTTACTACAAAGAATTTATATAAAATAAACTGGATTTGTTAGAAGTAAGTGGGCAAAATAAAAATGATTTTTGATTATTTTCATGACAGAAAAACTACTGATGATAGGTCACCTTTTTGCTTGATTTTCAGGTATCTAACATGTTTCTTCTATGCTGTTAAGATCAATGAAATTTCCAATTATGTTATTAAGAAATATGGTTTTTTTTCCAAGCTGGAATTGGAATCTTAGCCAATGCCTTCCTTCTTTTCTTCCACATCTTCACAATCTACCACACTCATAGGCCTAAGCCTACTGATGTGACCATCTGTCACCTGGCTTTTGTCCGCATAGTGTTGCTACTCTCTACACTGGATATTTTATCTGCAGACATGTTCAAGTCACTGAATTTTCCAAATAATGTAAAATGTAAGGCTTTGTTCTATATGATCAGGTTGATGAGGGGTCTCTCCATCTGTACCACCTGCCTCCTTAGGATCATTCAGGTTATTTCCATCAGCCCCAGCACCTCCTGCATAAGACTTAAGCAAAAACTCACAAATTATGCTATCCATGCTTTCTTCTGTTTTTGGTCCTTGAACTTGTCCTCCAAGAGTAGCATGATAATGTACACTGTAGCTCATTCAAACATTACCCATCTACTCCATGTCAGTAAGTACTGCTCACTTTCCTCAATGAACTCTATCTTCATGGAAATATTTTTTATTCTCACATTGTCACAGGATATCTTTTTTGTAGGAATCATGCTTCTCTGCAATGCATACATGGCGATTTTCCTAGCTAATAATCATCAGAGAAGATCTGAGTACCTTCACAGCATGAGCATTTTACCAAGAATCTCTCTAGCAAAAAGGGCCACCAATACTGTCCTGCTGTTGTGAGTTTCTTTCGTGATCATGTACTGTGTGGATATTATAATGTTATCCTTCTCAACCATATTGTGGAAATATGATACAATTGTCCTGGGTGTCCAGAGACTTGTAGGAAATGTCTATGCCACTGTCAGTCCTTTTGTGCTTATTAGTGCTGATAAAAGAATAATTGGTATTCTACAAACATGATTGTTATGACATCCATTTTAACAAGTTGATGAAACAAATCTGAAAACAAATCATAACATCCATTAAATATTTTAAAATAGTAATATTTTAAATATTTTGAAATTTTAATTATTTTAAAAATTAAAAAATTAAAATTAAAAATTAAAAAAATTAAAAAAATAAAGTTAAAATTTCAAGATTTTAAAGTATAATCTATACATGTGGATTTTTACTTGTGTTTTTTACTTGCATCTAATTTTTTTTTTACTTTGACACGCCAAAGACCATGTGCCTCTCTTAGTTCAATGGTCTTCATGAATTGAAGCTTTATCCTTTGTACTTTCTTAACTTAATGCAGAAAGAAATCTTCTTTCTCTTTTTGGTGTGTGCACCTATGAATTTTCTTTTGGTACCTAATCCCAAGATCTTTTCTTTTAAGAAGTAAAGAAATGATCTTCTTACTGCAGAAAGTAGTTTAAATTTAGTTTTCTTTGTTTAAGGCACATGAAATCACTATCAAATTCTACAATAATGACAGTTTCTCTGTGATCTGTCAATATTTATTTCTGTTTTCACACTATACAACTATGGGAATTTTGCTCTTGTCTTTGTAGACTGTAATCCTCTTTTTTCCCTTCTGTCTATCTTGTTTTCCTCTTTGATGTTACAAAGAGTGAATATTAGTTAAGCATTTTTATTAAATTTTCACTTTTTACACAATCAACTTGTGAATTCATGGATTTTGTCTTGTGGTCAAGTTTTGAAACTTATACAATATAAATAATTAGAATATTGTCTTTTATTTTGTTTCCATAGTTCAGAGAAACAATTAGGTTATTTAATTCCTTTTCATTCTAACCTTTGTCTATGTAAATTTATATTAAAAATTGTATGAATCTAACTTCATTGTATTTGACTGCACTAACTGTATAATGTTCAACATGTTTTATATTAAGTAGATTCACTATACTTTTAGTTATTTACTTTCTTTTTCCAAACATGCCTTTTTATGCATATAGTTTCTTGTCATTTTCATGCTAATGCTATTTTTTGTGATTCCTGATCCCCATTATATTGGCTTACATGTTAAAAATATAATCCATGTGTTTGAAGCTTAGGTAATGTGGAATTTCATTTTGGTACATTATTTCTCATATGAAAAATAATGTAAAGATTGATTCTCATATAAGTAAGAAATAATCTTGGAAATTTTGAAGTTAGTTATTTTTAATGCCTTTTGATCCCTCCAATATGAACTATGCAAATTAATTTGTCATATTTGTGGTGAATCTTCTATGAATGGAATATTTGCTTATTCGTTTGCTATTTTCCCTGGACCATTTTCCTTGTCGTTGGGAGTCCCCAAAATTTTATTCCAATTTTATTAGACAAATGAATGTAATAGCATTGAATATTTTACCTTTTACCAATCTAGGTTGCTAACATTTTTCTCCAAAAGTGCAATTATCAATAGTATAGAGAATGGCATTTCACATAGATTTTCTGAATTAGACAACAATATTTCACAAGAAATCCCCTTTTCCTATTATTTGGAACACACTCCTCCTCACCAATGCACTACAGGGTAATGATTATTGATAGAATATAACTTTAACACTATAAAATTGATTTCATATTCTTCACAAACCTATGAAATATTACACTCCTTGTCAAGAATGGTACCTATATACAAGTTCAGAATTAGTTTTGCTATAGCTTTAAATTAATATTGGTGGGCTTATTTTCTGAATTCAGGATTTCATCTTTTTTTGTATTTAAGATTTTTTTTTAACTTTTATTTAATGAATATAAATTTCCAAAATACAGCTTATGGATTACAATGGCTTCCCCCCCCTTAATTTCTCTCCCACCTGCAACCCTCCCCTTTCCCTCTCTCTCCCCCCTTCCATTCACATCAAGATTAATTTTCAATTCTCTTTATATACAGAAGATAAGTTTAGCATATATTAACTAAAGCCCTGACTGTTGATGAACAACTTAATACGTTATCCCTCTTAGTATTTTTTTTGTTTGTTCTACTTAATACTTTTGGTTGAATACTGTAATCAATACACAGTTATTCTCAAGTGTTGAAACTTAACTGAAAAGTGATCGCTGTTATATATAAGAGTGGGAATAAGAGAGGGAAGAGATGTGCAATTCAGGACATGAGGATTTCATCTTTTATCATCATTTTTCCTCATTAACCTTCTCATTAATCTACAAAAATAATCCTTCTGAATTTCTTGTTTAAATTGTAAGTTAACTTAAACAGTCTTCATTAAATGTACATGTAGGTACATATCAGCTTTTGTGGTTACATTTTACATTATGTTTTCTATTGTCATTACAGTGCCCAGAAAATTTTCTCTGGTGCATTTCTGCTGTGAGGGACTTAATGACAAATTTTATATGTAATCTTTCTATTTAAATACTCATATCTGATTTCTGAAATAGAAATTCATCCTTTGTTCCCTGGATGATATGTTTCTCATTTATTTCTCTGCTTAATTAGTCATTTTTAAATAAATTACTGAAAATTATTTATGTTCATGCAGTTCTTTGTTGTTTACATACTGATTGACTTTTAATGAATCAATGGAAATGGCTAATTTCTGTTATTTTTCTCTCTTGATGCATTTGAAACTGTATGATACTTTTAAAGAGAGAGAAGGGGAGGCAGAGAAAGAGAAAGTGAGAGAGATCTTCCATCTGCTGGTTCACTCCCCAATTGTTCTCAGAGGCCAGAGCTATGCTGATCCAAAGCCAAAAGCCAGATAGAAAAGGAAGCCCTGAAATTTTCCAGCTGGTTCCTGATATACAAGACCATAACAATGCAAGTGTCAGTTTATTAGCTTTTGCATGCTCAATCAGTTAGAGCTAGCCACAATCTAAGGGAGAGGAAAACACAGACCATAACACAAGGTAAAGATATCAGGTGCTTTCTTAAAATTCTGCTTTCCAAGCCCACTCTTCTCTGAAAACTTTGTTCATGATACAAAAAATCCCGTACTTTTGCAAAAGTGTTTTAAGAGGTGAAGACTCTAAAGTGGAGCAAATATATATTTTTTCCTATGTCTAAATTCCCACCTGAACACCCTACACATCTTTAACAGGATAAACTTAGTTGAAGCACAGGAAAGTACTGTATTATGAAGGGTGACATCTACCAATTAAAAGACAGTGCAGTCCCTTATGTGACAGCTTGAAATGTCTCCAGATATTTCACAAATTTCCCAGTTGAGACCATGTCTCTACATCATGTTAACTGCAATTAGTGGATGCTTTTCTAGTAGTGAAGAACTGTGATGATGATTGGTAGGCATTGTCTCTTTTCTGTTATAACATTTATCATGGAGCAAATTCTTCCTGATTTCATTTAAATCGTGATACACCTATCTAAATTTGGATCGACTGCTGATATTTTATCATTTGCACTTTCAAGTTTGTGAATTAATGGCGGAGTCTTACTTAATGAAAAATGTTGATGTCATCTCTTTTCCTTTGGTCTCCTCACTCTATTTTTTTTTAACAGGCAGAGTGGACAGTGAGAGAAAGAGAGAAAGGTCTTCCTTTGCCATTGGTTCACCCTCCAATGGCCACCACGGTTGGCACGCTGCAGCCAGTGCACTGCACTGATCCAATGGCAGGAGCCATTGGTGCTTCTCCTGGTCTCCCATGGGGTGCAGGGCCCAAGCACCTGGGCCATCCTCCACTGCACTCTCTGGCCACAGCAGAGAGCTGGCCTGGAAGGGGGGCAACCGGGACAGAATCCGGCACCCCAACTGGGACTAGAACCCAGTGTGCCGGCGCCGCAAGGTGGAGGATTAGCCTAGTGTGCCATGGTGCCGGCCTCTTCACTCTTTCTTAACTCTCTAAGGGAACTGGATTGTTCTTGCACTCAGAGCCCTAGTGCCTATCACCCTTAGGAATCAGGATCCTACTTTTCCGTGTCTTTCTCCCCTCCTTTGATCCTGGGTACTACTATATTTTATACAAAAGTTGAGAGTGTCCCTCCACTTCCAGTTAACAATCGGGTTCAAAACAACCATGGCTGTTCAAAAAGTATCCCTGACTGGAGTTAAAGTGCAAATGCTTTGCTCTGCAAATAAAGATAACATAGCTCATGTATCACTATGGGTCATTTAAAATCTCTCCAGGAGTGAACCCTAAGGTAGACAGTAAAAAGGCATAGCCTAGGAAAAAAATGAGGTCTAAAGAAAAGCTAACAGCCAATGGTTACTGTTGGTCAGAGATGTCTGACCAGGATAATAATGTAGACCACAAATGGATGTTCTTCAGCCAACCTGAGTCAGCTTCATTCATCTGAAGATATTCAGAGAAGAATTTGTACTGGGTTTTCTTTTTTTTTTCTCATTATAGGCTTTCCAAATGAGCAACAACATCTTGATCTCTTCTGCCTCCCTTTTGGGAAGCAGCTAAAAACAATGATACTATCTTTACTCAATAAAAGACCACCTCAATTAACTGTCTCCCTGCAGGAATCTGGGGCTAAAGTTCTTCCATCACCATATACTACCAGATTCCATTCCTAGCACACAGTTACTCTTGGGAGATGTCTGCAAACTGTCTGAAAACTTTCTTGTCTCATAGCCAACCCTAAGTAGCTGACATTGGGCAGGCATTGTTGGCCTAGGTCACTTAATGGATAAAACATAGAGCTTCAATTAATGTTAAATTCTGGAGAAACTTCTGGTGAGAAATTGCTTTGTAGCCTACCAAAATTGTTATTTATTTATTAAACATGTACTTGTATTGTGGGAAATTAAGATTAATATCAATATCAAGTTTAAAATCCTTTTGCTCAAGATGATATTCATTCCAAATATACTTCAAAATGTGTAGAGTCTCATATAATATTTCAATAAAGACAAGCTTAAATTCTGTGTGCCTTCATCATAAAACCTCAATTTTCAAACATAATTCAAAACATAAAATTTGTATTATAGACACTAATTTCTTAAGTTCATAGTTGAATTACAAGTGTATTTTAGAAATATTGTTTATGTGTCTATATACTATAGCTATAAAATAAACAATGCTCTCAGATGTATTTGGTATTAGTCATTTATCTTGAAGCTAACTATAAAATATTTGTACTATTATAACTAATTATTTTACATTTTAATACATTGGCAGCCTGCGCCTTGGCTCAGTAGGCTAATCCTCCACCTGTGGCACTGGCACCCTGGGTTCTAGTCCCGGTTGGAGTGCTGGTCCTGTCCTGGTTGCTCCTCTTCCAGTCCAGCTCTCTGCTGTGGCCCGGGAAGGCAGTGGAGGATGTCCCAAGTGCTTGAGCCCTGCACCCCAATGGGAGACCAGGAGGAAGCACCTGGCTCCTGGCTTTGGATCAGCATAGTTCTGGCTGTAGCAGCCATTTGGGGGGTGAACCAATTGAAGGAATACCTTTCTCTCTGTCTCTCTCTCTTTCTGTCTAACTCGGCCTGTCAAAAAAAAAAATACACTGGCAACTTTTCTGCTCTTTCAGATAACTATACTCAATTATCAGGGTACAGCAGTCATTCAAAAGGATATATTTTTGGCAGGAAAACTTCAGATTATCCTTTCACCTAGAATGCTTCTGTTCAAAAATTCCTTGTAAATAATTTACTTCCACTTCTTTGTGAACACTTATAAAGCTGAGGATTTTCTTGAACATGAGAGAATGGTTTAAACAAATCTACACTCAACTGCTCCATTTAAACTTTGCTGATTAAAAAAAAAAATCATTTTCTTTGTTTTTATTCTCAATAGGCTTACTATTTTCTTAACGGTGACAACATTTTCAAACTGCATTTTTCATCTTTATAATCCTTCAATATTAAATTTTTAAATGAAATGCAACTTTTCTACCTCTTATTTTTTATTAAACAGTTTCTTTAAGAGTTTTCATAACTAATTTTTAACTTGATGTCTCCTGTTAGAAATTTTCCCTAAATTGATTTTTTTCAATTTAAACTGATTATTTTTCTGATTTCTGAAATAGTTGAATGGAGATGTTGCCTAAACATTTTATTTCTAGTTATATATTTCAGGTTTTGAGTCACACTATTTTTGCAAATTGAAATTCTAACAGTTGAGAAGCCAAAATTAGCCTTACTAAAATTTATATCCTCTGTTAGCATTCTCAGATCATTCACCTTTGCATTGCAGCTTTGGTAAAAATTGAATTTGTTTTTCATTCATTAATTAGGTTATTTATCTTTTTTTGAAGATCAGGAAAACACTAAATTTTCAGTCAGTGAGTAGTACTAACACCAAATAAATGTTCCTTTCCATATATAAAAGACATGAACTTAATAACATTTTTTATTTTCCCCATAATATTTAAATACTACTGCATTCATAATAATTCAGTTATATACCATTAAGTGAACATTAGCAAAAATCTAATCTATTTATTAGATATTTTATAATGCCGATCATCATTTAGAAACATGATTTCTATTGTTTCAGAGCATAAAAGTTTTGTCCAAACATTTTGACAACTATTTACTAATCAGAGTAGAATAAAAATAGAAAGACAAAAACTTATTTGAATAATTATTTATTTGAAAGTCAGAGTTACACACACACACACACAAGGAAAGAGAGTGAGAGTGAGAGAGAGAGAGATTGTGTGTGTGTGTGTGTGTTCTTCCATCCACTTGTTCGCTGCCCAATTGGCTGCAACAGCAAGACCTGTAAAGCCAGGAGCCAGGAGCTTCTTCTGGGTCTCCAACATGGGTGCAGGGGACCAAGGACTTGGGTCATCTTCTACTGCTTTTCCAGGCCATAGTAGAGAGCTGAATCAGAAATGGAGCATACGGGACTCGAACCAGATCTCATATAGGATGCTGGCACTGCAGTTAGCAGCTTTACCTGCTTTGCCACAGCTCCAGCCCTGAAAGACAAAAACTTTTTTGGAAAAATTAGCTAATTACAAATAAGTCAGATTTAAAAATAATGGTGCTTCTTCAAAGAATTTTTAAATCTAATCTGTATCCACAAGAATCTATATTTACAATATTTTACATGATATACACATAAAAGATGCATCTTTTTGCTTTGTCCCTGTAAACAAAATAGTATTCTAATAAACACTGAAATACACAAATGTGTACTGATTTCTCCTTCTAAATTTGTAACTGATGACAAAGTTGCTAAGATCTCAACAACATAATTTTAGTGCTGCTGTTAAATTCCCCAGGAAACTGGCTAGGACTCAGAAGCACTTGGACCTCAGAGATAAACAGCGTTATTTAGAATTTAGAGGAGCTTAATCTGGGTAAAGCCTCTATCCTCCTGAAGTTCCATATAGGAATCTTTCTTTCCCAGAATGTCTCCAACTGTTACCCAGGACCCAGGTGCTTTTGAAAGCAAGGCCATTGTTCAGTATGGAGGACTCGCCATAGGCACTGTTTGTTGGTGGACACCGGCTTCCTTGTGCGTGTGCGTGTGCAGTGGTTGGTCCTTAGGAGGCACTCGGGTGCATTTTCATTTAATGGCGTGGCTTGGTCACAGTTACTGTAAACTGAGACTACAGAACGCAGGGTTTTTCTGTGGAGACTTCCAGATGAGAGGTTGCTCTTCTCCAGGATTGCCTTAGGTTTCTCATGCTGGAAAAAATCGCCGAAATCTCAGCCATGAAGAAGGTTTTACCTCATATAAGAAAGGCCAATTGTCCCATGATCTCCTCCATCAGAGTGAGAATGTCATATGGGATAAAATCAGTCTGGGTACCACTTCCCTGATGAGGATAAAGCTGTCAACACAGGTGAACAAGTCTGAGGGAGGCAGCTCCTGCTGTTCAGGAAAAGTGTCAGAAACAGGTAATAGGGACCATGAGCCAGGAGCCAGGGTCTGGAGGACCCAGCAAAACACTGGCCTTTACAGACTCAATGGTGACAGGGCCCGGCCCTCCTGTAACCAGAACACTGGGTTCCCAGTCCCATGCAGGCTCCTCCAGGCTGCCTTTAGCAGCAGCAGAAGCAAAGTCAAAACTTGAGTCGGTTTTCTGAGTTAATTATTATGCCTCTTATAGAGCACTTTAGTGACATAAAAAGTGATTTGATGAACACAATTAACTGTACAGTTTATTTTTAATATACACATTTTACTTAATATACTATATATATTATGGAGAATTCATTGGGTGAGAAATAACTTATGGTTCAGACTTTAGTGTCCATAGCTTATGATCCAGGATTTAAGTTTCTTGGGTAAAATTTTAGGGAAGGACAGACAAAAATAAAAAATGGATAAATCTCACCAAAAATATAAATATATGTATCTTTACATAGAATATACAAAGTGGGGGCCAGTGCTGTGGTGCAGTGTGTTAACACCCTGGCCTGAAATGCTGGCACCCCATATGAGCACCAGTTCTAGTCCTGGCTGCTCCTCTTCCGATCCAGCTCTCTGCTATGGCCCAGGATAGCAGTAGAAGATGGCCCAAGTCCTTGGGCCCCTGCATCCAGAGACCTGGAGGAAACCCCTGGCTCCTGGCTTTAGATTGGCACAGCTTCAGCCATTTCAGCCATTTGGGGATTGAATCAGCAGATGGAAGACCTCTCTCTCTGTCTCTACCCTCTCTATAACTCTTTGAAATAAATAAAAATAAATCTTAAAAAAAAATAATATACAAACCAGTAGGTCGGCGCCATGGCTCAAGAGGCTAATCCCCCACCTACAGCGCCGGCACACCAGGTTCTAGTCCCAGTCGGGGTGCTGGATTCTGTCCCGGTTGATCCTCTTCCAAGCCAGCTCTCTGCTGTGGCCTGGGAGTGTGGTGGAGGATAGCCCAAGTCCTTGGGCCCTGCACCCCATGAGAAACCAGGATAAGCACCTGGATCCTGCCTTTGGATCATCACGGTGCACCGGTCACAGTATGGTGGCCATTGGAGGGTGGACCAACAGCAAAGGAAGACCTTTCTCTCTCTCTCTTTCTCTCTCTTTCTCTCACTGTCCACTCTGCCTGTCAAAAAAAAAAAGAGCAACAGAAATGATACCTAATTCTTTCCTACAAGTTTTCTCAGAGCTTATTTACAAAGAAAACATAATTAACTTTGAGCCAAAAAAAAAAAAAAAAAAACCACCGGTAATCCATTTTCCAGTTGTTACAGTTTACAGATAATTTAAGGTACAATAATTTTATGCAATGGTGATTAAACTAGAGAAAGTAACATTAAAGGACAAAAAAGTATGTGACTCATAATGACACAATGCATAATCAAGTTTAGATCAAGGTTTCTGATTGTCAAAACCAAAGGTGGGAGGGTAGGGGGGGAATTACTCATAGTGTTTGATATAAGCAAATGAGCCAAGTTTAATATATTTTCAAATACATATTTTAAAGGCAGAAAAGAGCAGACAATGATTGTTCACCCACTGGCATACTCCCCACATGCTTACAATATCCTTGGATAAACTCAGCTGAAGTCAGAAGCAAGAAACTCAATCTGGTCCCCCCCCCATCAGTCACAAGGCTTTAAATACTTGGACCAAAATTCATCATGCGTGATACACAGCAGGAAGCTAAAATTGGAAGGAGATCCATCAATTAAACCCAGGCACTCTGATATGGGATACAACTGGCATCTCAATCACTAAACCAAATGCTCACCCCTAAAGATATTTTCAATAAAAAAAAAAGCTGTTGTGAGTACTGAAACTTATTTGTAAAATACTATTTAAGTTCTTTGCAGAAAACCCCATGAATGATGATTTTCATGTGCTTTCCATATACTGCAATTACTAAATGTGATGGAAGCAGTATGTGTAAAATTCATGCTAGATCTAACAACAAATTTCTGTGACAAATGTAACATACTATGTATCTTATCAGAAAGACCATTTTCCATTACTAAACCAACACATTATAAAGGCAAAGTGATATTATGGGCTAGGTTAACCTAAAAATTAGTATCTCAGACTCTTATCTTTTACTTAGAAAAGAAGTCTAAGCACAGGCTGAAACATGGCATGCAGCATTGTAAGATTTGTCTAGAGTGTGAGAAGAATACACAGGGACATTAGGGCTTTATTAAGTGAGAGTGGGCTCAAAAGGGTAAATGGGGATCTTTATACCACTCATTCCAAGGGTTCAGCAGGAGAGAGTGGGAGCAAGCTATAGAACTGAGAATGTTAGAGAGCAAATACTGAAAAAAGAGCCCCTCATCTTCACTGAAGGGCATAGGCTCATCATATTTTCTGTATCTACTTCCAGCTCATTGTGGACACAGGCCCTGCATGTCCTGAGTCTGGAGTCTCTTCCCAAGTAATCTAATGAATTCATTTCATGAGCTGGAGTATATTCAATCATGGCTGATGCCTGTGTCCCCAACATGGTCATCATTACTCTCAGAAGTTGTTGAATTCTGAAACATACAAATTTATCAATCTGCATGAGCAAAACTGGAACAAAACAAATTGGAAGTGGAATGTCCTTTAAGATGGAAATAATATATTTTATAGACCCCTGGATAGTGAGTGGTGACAGGCTATCTTTATGCAGATTGCCTGAGTGTAACAGTTTTTTAATATCTTTCATAGTACCGTTAAAGTAGAGGTGGTAGATCCCACTAATCACTGTGCATGCCCCTCTTTTTTTTTTAACATATTTTACAAGGCCTGTCAACTGTCCATAACTACCTTCAATAGAATGCCAACAGACATAAGTACTTGCTGTAAAGGTTGGCCTGAAGTGTAAGCCAGATTGCCTAAATCAGTGGCCAGGTTTTTAAAATCAGATTCATTTGGCTCAGTGTGATCATCGAATATTATAATAGAAAAAAATACTAAGGATTCCTTCTGCCAATAACAGCTCCAAGGAAGAATCAAAAGAAGAGAGAGGTACAGCATGTCTTATATAAAGTGCAGCAGTCTTGATGTTTCAAAAAGAAATGCTTCACTTATTGGAGACATTCCATTGGCTCATAGTAGAAGGCCATAATATCTTTCAAGTGCATCTGGAAAAGACTTAGGATGTAGAAGTTTAATCCTGACAAATGCACCCAGCTTTGGATGCCCTATAATTTCACTGATGTAGGTGTGCTCAGTAGTACCTGGCAGGGTCCCTTCCATTTAGGCTGCAAATGGTCTGAATGTGATCCTTGTTTCCAAGTTTTTAACAAAACTAAATTTCCTGAGGAAATAGGCTACTCATGTGACTTAGAATCCGGCACTGGGAGAACTTTATCACCCTATCAAAGCCTTCTGTACCTGGCCTAAATTGATACTATATGCTATCTTATCCTGAATCTCTTAATCAAAGAGGGTGTCAGAAGTGAAGAATGGCCTTTGAAACAGCATCTCATATGGACTAAACTTGAAGACAGTCTTGAATGGTATTATCATTCTGAGAAGGGCAATAGGCAATAGTTTCTTCCAATTTTCTGAGGTGCATTGGCAGATCTTACAATTTTCTTAAGATTATGATTAGCTTTTTCAATTTTACCCAACAACTGAGATCTCTAAGAGGCATCGACATGATAAAAAATTCCTAGAGCAGCAGCTAACTCTTCAGTTATTTTAGATACAAACTAAGGTCCATTGTCACTCTAGAGTGATGGTGGGGGTCCAAAGCGTGGCACAATATCCTTCAGAATGGCTTTGGATACCTTTCGTGACTTTTCTGTTCAAGTTGGAAAAGCTTCTATCCATCCTGTAAAAGTATCAACTAAAACTAGAAGGTATTTATAATTATTTATTGGAGGCATATTAGTAAAGTCAACCTGCCAATCTTCACCTGAAACATATGTTTCTCTTCTTTCAGAGGAGTCAGTAAAGAAGGTGGCCTCACATGATCACCAGGGTTATTCTTAAACAAAGTGGACAGGGGACAGTGCTATAGCACAGCAGATTAAGCTGTCACCTGCAGTGTCGGCATCCCATATGGGCACCAGTTCAAGATCCAGCTGCTCCACTTCTGATCCAGCTCTCTGCTATGGCCTGGAAAATCAGTAGATGATGGCCCAAGTCCTTGGACCTCTGCACCCACATAGGAGACCAGAAAGAAGTGCCTGGTTCCTGGTTTTGGATCGTCACAGCTTTGGATGTTGTGGCCAATTGGGTATTGAACCAGCAGATGGAAGACCTCTCTCTCTCTCTCTGCCTCTCCTCTCTCTGCCTCTCCTTCTCCCTCTTTGTAACTCTGACGTTCAAATAAATAAATAAATCTTAAAAAAAACCAAAGTGGACAAGAATGAGTTACTTCCCTTAGGACAACACTCGTTCCTTTCCATCTAACCACTCGAGAGACTATGCACACTAAAGCTCCTCTCCTCAGATGGGTTGAGTCATGTATTTCCTTAATAATTTTCCATTGAGGGCATTGAGAATATAACCCTATATTCTAAAGTTCACCTTCTACTAGCATCTGTAACTTTTTTTTAACTTTTATTTAATGAATATAAATTTCCAAAGTACAGCTTATGGATTACAATGGCTCCCCCCCATAATGTCCCTCCAACCTGCAACCCTCCCCTTTCCCACTCCTTCTCCCCTTCCATTCACATCAAGATTCATTTTCGATTCTCTTTATATACAGAAGATCAGTTTAGCATACATTAAGTAAAGATTTCAACAGTTTGCTCCCACACAGAATCATAAAGTGAAAAATACTGTTTGAGTACTAGTTATAGCATTAAATCTCAATGTACAGCACACTAAGGACAGAGATCCTACATGAGGAGTAAGTGCACAGTGACTCCTGTTGTTGACTTAACAAATTGACACTCTTGTTTATGGCATCAGTAATCACCCTAGGCTCTTGTCATGAGCTGCCAAGGCTATGGAAGCCCCCTGAGTTCACTGACTCTGATCATATTTAGACAAGGCCATGGTCAAAGTGGAAGTTCTCTCCTCCCTTCAGAGAAAGGTACCTCCTTCTTTGATGACCTAGTCCCAGTCAGGGTGCTGCATTCTGTCCCGGTTGCTCCTCTTCCTCTGCTGTGGCCTGGGAGTGCAGTTGATGATGGCCCAAGTCCTTGGGCCCTGCACCCACATGGGAGATCAGAAGTACCTGGCTCCTGGCTTCGGATCAGTGTGGTGTGCCGGCCGGATTACGCTGGCCTTTCTCTCTTCTCTCTCACTGTCCACTCTGCCTGTCAAAAAAAAAAAAAAAAAAAAGAAAAAGAAAAAGAAAAAGAAACCACACTATGCTAAGACAGATATTGCAAACCACTTACCATGCTGCCACTTTTGAAACAAATGTCTAGACATTCATGGTCAATAATATGTTGTTAGCTATATTAACCTAAAAATTAAGAACTTTGGCTTTTGCCTTTTACTTACAGAATTCGAAGCATAGGCTCAAACATGACATGCAGCATATTAAGATTTGTTTTATTTAGAAAGTGAGAAAATACAAAAGGACATGAGGACATTATTAAGGGAGAGTGTACTAGAAAGGGCAAATGAGGACCTTCATACCAGTCATTCCAGGAGCCCACAAAGAAAGAGAGTGCAGGAGCAATCCAGAGGACCAAGCAAGTGAAAGAGAAAGCAGTAAAAAAAGAATGCCCCTCCCTTTCACCAGATTTCTTACTCACTTCCAGATGGGAGCAGTTACATAATCCGACTGACAGCTAGGAGGATACAGATGGATCACATGGAGGCAGGTGAGGTGTGGTCTTCAGCTCATGAACATAATCTATATCCCTGACTTGCCCATATCATTTTATTGAAAGAGTGTAAGCAAGGCAGAAACGTGGCACAGTGAGTTAAGCTACCACTTGGAACACTCACATTAATATTGCACTGCTGGCTTGTGTCCTGGTAACTCCAATTCCAACTGAGCTTCTGAATAATGCATTCTGGAAAGCAGCCAATGATGGATCAAGTGTATAGGCTTCAGTCACCAACATGGGAGACACAGGTGTAGTTCCTGGCTCTTGGGTTCTTGTTCATGGCTGTGGCTTTGTATAACCCTGATATTTGTGAGAATTGATGGCACAAAGAATCAGATGGGAGATCTCTCTCTGTATCTGTTTTCTCTGTCTTACTCTGCTTTTCAAACAGATAAAAATAAATTACTATTTAAATACAAATTTAAAATATAAAAGGTAAAGTAAAATAATCTTTACTACAGATTTATTTATTTGAAAAGCAAAGATACAGAGAGGAAAGGAGAGGGAGAGAGAGTGAGAGCAAGAGAGATCTTTCATCTGATGGTTCACTCCCCAAATAGCCACAAGAGCCTGAGCTGGGCCAGGCCAAACCTGGGAGCCAAGAGCTTCCTCTAGGTATCCCAAGTTAGTGCAGGGTCCAAGCACTTGGGCTATTCTCTGGTGCTTTCTCAGTGGAGCAGCTGGTATGCAAACAGGTGCTGATATGTGATGCTGACATTGCAGCAGGAGGTTTAACTTTATATGAGGCAGCACTGACCCCAAATATAATCTTTTGTTTAAAAAGGAACTTAGTTGTAATGGGTGATTAAGAAACTGTCATTTGAAAAGAAATTGGCTCTTTAAAGTATTAATTTTTTTTGCTCATATACAAATAATTTGTACATATATACATTTAAGATTAAGGTTCAAATAATTCTTAAGATCAAAGCCAGAATGTTTATTTTACAAATGGCCATGATGATATTGCTCATTCATCTGAAACAACCTGAGAGGATTATGGATTGTTTTAATATTCTGTGTTACTGATTGAAAAACTTGAAATGCATTGTACAGATAAGATCATTGCATGAATATAATACTTTTCTAAGATATTTCTGTAATAATATCTACATATCAATACCTGATACATTATAGTGCTATCTAGAATTGTCCTGGAAATTTAAATTGAATAAGAACTGTTGTATAATGGAATTCTCAGCCAAGGAATTCATATACTTACCAGTGTAGTTTTTTCAGTGTGAATGGCATTCCTGGTCTTTTGTGTCGATTCTGATTCTCCTATGTTTTTACCCAATGTCAGAATTACTACCATGCACTACTCAGGAATCCGTGTAGTAACATTTTAACTGTTTTCCTTGCCACGTTGCCTAATAAAACCTTGGCCATATCTGCAGCTCTTCTTAAATTTTTTTTTCAAAAATTGTATCTGATGATGTTATTTGCTTGCTTAAAACCAAACTATAGGGGCAAGCACTATGGCACAACAGATTAAGTCATTGCTTGTGATGATGTCATTACATGTCAGAGTACCTATTCAAGTCAGTTTTTCTGCTCCAAATCCAGCTCCCTGCTTATGCATATGGAAATGCAATGGATATGACCCAAGTAGTTGAGGCTGTGTGACCTATGTGGGAGACCCAAAGGAGTTCCAGTCTACTGCCTATGTTCCAGGTCAGCACAAGCCACGGAGGTCATTGGGGGAGTGAAAGAGCAGATCAATGAACTCCTTCTCTATTGTCTCTCCCTCACTCTGTCATTCTGCTTTTCAAAAAAATTTTAAAAATATCTTTTAGAAATCCAACAATCATTTGTTATTCCTATAACATTATGTGTTCAGGGATTTATCTGTTTCTTTGAGATTTTAAGACTTGTTAGCAGGCAGTTTTATAGTAGTTTCTTATTATCCTTTGAATATCTGATGTATAAGGTATCAACTTTGCATCTCTAATTTTATTTAATTGAATTTTCTCTATTTTCTTTGTATAAAAGTTTATTATCTTCTCTACAAATCAGATTGTGATTTTGTTCATCTTTTGTATCATTTTTCTAGTTTGAAGTCCATTTAATTACACCCTGATGTTATTATTTCTCACCTCCTGCTAATTTTGCATTGATTTTTGTTTTACTAAATCCTTGAGATGCATAAGTCATTTCTTGAGCTCTTTCTGAATTTTTTTTCTGTTTGAAGACTAATTTTAATATTAATTCTCATAGTACAACTCATTAGGGACAGAGGTACTACATGGGGAGCAAGTGCACAGTGACTCCTGTTGTTGATTTGACAACTGGGAACTCTTATTGATGACATCAGTAATCACCCAAGGCTCTTCTTATGACCTGCCAAGGCTATGGAAGCCTCTTATTTTATTTTATTTTTTTTAACTTTTATTTAATGAATATAAAGTTCCAAAGTACAGCTTATGGATTACAATGGCTTCCCCCCCATACCGTCCCTCCCACCCGCATCCCTCCCCTTTCCCACTCCCTCTCCCCTTCCATTCACATGAGGATTCATTTTTGATTCTCTTTATATACAGATCAGTTTAGCATACATTAAGTAAAGATTTCAACAGTTTGTTCCCACACAAACATAAAGTGAAAAATAATAGATGATTTTTTAAATGATGATGAAATCAGATCAGACCTATTGTCATGTTTAATCCCAGTGAGAGTCAAGTTGGGAATTGATAATTTCTTCTTTTTTTTTTTTTTTTACAGAAGATCAGTTTAGTATACATTAAGTAAACATTTCAACAGTTTGCACCCCCATAGAAACACAAAGCGAAATATACTGTTTGAGTACTCATTATAGCATTAAGTCTCAATGTACAGCACATTAAGGACAGAGATCCTACATGAGGAGTAAGTGCACAGTGACTCCTGTTGTTGACTTTACAAATTGACACTCCTGTTTATGGCATCAGTAATCTCCCTATGCACCAGTCATGAGTTTCCAAGGCTATGGAAGCCTTTTGAGTTCACCAACTTTTATCTTGTTTAGACAAGGTCATAGTCAAAGTGGAGGTTCTTTCCTCCCTTCAGAGAAAGGTACCTCCTTCTTTGAAGACCTGTTCTTTCCACTGGGATCTCACTCACAGAGATCATTCATTTAGGTTTTTTTTTTTTTTTTCCAGAGTGTCTTGGCTTTCCATGCCTGAAATACTCTCATGGGCTTTTCAGCCAGATCGGAATGCCTTTAGGGCTGATTCTGATGCCAGAGTGCTGTTTAGGACATCCACCATTCTATAAGTCTACTGAGTATCTCACTTCCCATGTTGGATCACTCTCCCCTTTATTTTTTCTATCAGTTAGTATTAGCAGGTACTAGACTTTTTTATGTGCTCCCTTTGACTCTTACTGCTTCCATTATGATCAATTGTGTACTAAAATTGATCACTTGGACTGGTGAGATGGCATTGGTACATGCCACCTTGATGGGATTAAATTGGAGTCCCCTGGTATGTGAGCTCTTTCTGATTTTAACTGTAAAAACATATTGTGATCGAGCTCTTTCTGATTTTAACTGTAAAAACATATTGTGATAGAATCTCCTCTTATGTGGATTTTGCTATTCCCTACTGGTTTAATATGTTATTTTCATTTTCCTAAGATCTTTTGTCTTTACTTCCTCCGCAATTCCTCCAATGACTCCAGTCATGCAGTAGCAGGTAGATTAATTTCCATGTATTTCAAATGTTCTATTATTCTTGATAATTTCTACTTTTAATCCTTTGCAGCCTGAAAACTTATATAGTGCAATCTTTTAAAGTTTGCTAAGTCCTGATTTTCTGCCTAATGTATGAATAGTAGAAAATCTTCCATGTACTGATGAGAAGAATTTGCATTCTATATCTATTGGATAGAGTATTTAAAATGTGCATTAGGTCCATTCATTCAATAGTATGGTTCAAAACTTATGTTTCTTTTTTATTTTTAATATTTATTTATTTATTTGAAAGTCAGAGTTACATAGAGAGGAGAGAGAGAGAGAGAGAGAGAGAGAGAGAGAGAGAGAGAGAGAGAGAGAGAATATTGCATCCGATGGCTCACTCCCCAATTGGCTGCAATGGCCAGAGCTGCACCGATCCAAAGCCAGAAGCCAGGAGCTTCTGGGTCTCCCATGTGGGTGCAGGGACCCAATACTTGGTCCATCTTCTACTGCTTTCCCAGGCCATAGCAGATAGCTGGATAATAAATGGAGCAGCCACCTCTCGAACCAGCACCCATATGGGATGCCAGCACTTCAGGCCATGGCATTAACCCGCTGTGCCACAGCGCCAGCCTCAACTCTTATGTTCCTTTAGTGATTTTCTGTCTGGGTAATCTGTTCATTGATCATAATGTGGCATTGAATTTACCCACTATTAATGTATTGGAGTGTATCTGTCCCTTTAAGTCTAATAATATGCATTATGAATATATTATATATATGGTGTTGTGTTAGGAGAATATATATTTATGCTTGCTATTCCCTCATGTGGAGTGAATCTTTTTAGCGATACATAATGACCCTTTTGTCTGTTTCTACAGTATTTGAATAAATTGACTTTTATTTATATTGCATTTATATAATATGATTTTTTATTTAATGCCAGTATAGCTATTGCCATTTATTTTTGGTTTCCTTTTCCTGGTATATCATTTTCCAGCCCTTCACTTTCAGTTTATGTGTTTCTGTACTGTTGTGAATTTACTGTAGGCAGCATATAGTTGGGTGCTTTTAAAATAATTATTAACTTCCTCTGTTTAAAGTTTTTTTTTTATTTGAAAGACAGAGCCACAGAGGGAGGGAGAGATAGACTAAAATACTTGTTGGAGGATGTTTGTATTTTGAAAGTCTGCTTTGGGTTCTTGAGCCTTCTGAATCTAGATGTCCATGCAATACTTGGAAAGATTTAAAGTATTATTTCACTTAATAGGTATTACTTTATTGCTTATAGTACATATTCCAATGAACACACCTCTTTTAAAACTAAGGCACACAAAATCTATCCATGCAAATTCTGTAGTAAAGTACCATTGATGGATACACATATTTTTACTGTAGAACTGGAAATACTTAGAAAAATACATGATCTGTTTTTCTAAGCAGAATTCCTGACACATTATTGATTTTAACAATAAAATATATGTAGTGGTGCAATTAAAGAGTTTCTAAACCCAATATTTGCATAACAATTTATTTATAATTGTAGCTTTTACATAATAATGATACTGTTAAAATCAGCTATCCATATATTTACAAACAGGAACCAGTTATTAATTATATAAAATATAGTACCTAGAATCTGGAAGACACTTAGAATTTTTACTGTCTTTTGTGTTGCTATTCAAAAAATAATGGTGTTATATGATTTTGAATATAATGGAAGGTACTGTCCATAAGACACCTAATCCCTCCCATCCTAATCCATATAGCAGCATTGAAATATATTCATCAATCACTGCAGGACTATGTTTCTCTAGATGAAGTAGCAAGTGCTTTCTGTCCCATCGTTGTTAACAATTCAAGTGAGGATATCATGGAATGGATCAGAAAGCCTTTAGCCCAAAGCTAAGAGTACTTGCTTAAGATTCTTATTGTCAATCATCCTGAGGTTGTCTCAAACAGAAGCTATTTTGTCAGCTTGTGATGTACTTCAACACACTGGTGAATTCTCTGAAGTTCACCAGTCTCTTGTCAAACATAGTGTGATCTACCTGACAGTCACTGGGTTAAATGAAGTCCATATGCCACTGGACACCCCTGAATGAAACTCACTGTGGGCTATCTCCCTCTATCTGTGTTTATCTACAAGAGATCTGGAAGACTTCCAAAGGATCTTCTTATGGATCAGAAAAATGACAGAGACAAGGGTTCTAGGATAAGGAGGCATAGGCTGAAGAGAGACTGTGCTGAAGCATCCAGGATGATGCCACTAATCATCCTTTAAACAAAGCATTTTTTTAATTTTATTTTTATTTCTATGTATTTCATAAATTCAACATTATGAACATAGTAATTTTTCCACCATACCCACCCTACCACCCATACTCCCCCCACTTCTTCTTCACTCTCCTGTTTTGTCTGAGAATGGAAAAGAAAAAGAAAGAAAGAATAAGGACTGTTCCTCAACAGTCTATACAAGGACTGTTCTATGTTATTTCATCTCTAAGGTGACTTTGCTTTTTTATTTCACCCTTTCCTTTTTCCCTTCCTTCCTCCCACTTCTTTGCTGTTGGAAAATTAATTGTCTTTAAAGAACCCAAGGATGATACATCTGTTGTGAGCTCTTAGACATAACTATAGCTTATGAACTCTCAGACATAAATATAGCTTAATATCCTCCATTTAATGCACTAAGAGGAAGTGACCCTTGAGAACAAGTCTCATGGTACAACTCATTGGGAATAGAGGTCATGCATGAGAAGTTAGTGCACAGTAACTCTTGTTTATTTAACAAATAATAGTCATATAAATGACATCAGTGATAACACAAGGCTCTTGGCTTGGCTATGGAAGCATTTTGAATTCACTATTTCAACAAGGCCACAGAAAAGTGGAAGTTATCTCCTCCTCTCAGAGAAAAGTACCTCCTCCTTTGGTAGCTATTCTTTCCACTGGGGTCTCACTCAGAAGGGTCCTTTATGCAAGACATTTTTTATGAGAGTTCCATGGTTTCCCATGACTGAAAATACCCCCCACCCCAGCTTTCCAGCCAGACCAGAATGACATAAGGGCTGATTCTGAGGTTGGAGTGCTTCTTAAAGTGATTGTCATGCTATGAGTCTGCTTTATGGACTGCTTCCCATGTTGTAGCCTTCATTCCTTTTTAATTCTATCTATTATTGTTTCCAAACACTTAGTCCTACTTATAAGATTGCTTTATCACTTGGTCCTATATTTATGGTCTCTTTTCCACTTAATCCTATTCAGTTGATCTTTCTAATACTTAAGCTGCTGTTTTCATGAGCCAGGTTAAGAGATTTGGGAGTCCTATGGCAAGCTGTTAAGCTGTACCCTTAGAAGTAAGTCCACTGGAAAGTAGGTAGTACTATAATGCTTTGCAGTTAAAAACTTCATACATTTCACAATTACAGCTTTAGGATCTTGAGAATTATTCCCACTGTGCTTGCCCTCCCATCCACATAATCAACCCTTTCCTCTTCCCTGATTTTCACTATTATTCTTTACTAAGATCTTTTTCAATTAACTTTATAGATATATGCTTAACTCTAAGTAAGTTATAGAGTTCAATGATTTCTATGAAAGAAAAAAAGATAAGAAAAATATTATAAAGAAAAAATAAATAAAAAATTTAGAATAAAAAGTGGTTTCTCAACAGTCAAAGGAAAGGAAGTCAAAATCATTGCTTCTCAAGATTTTCATTTCTACATGTTGCCTTTTAGGTGCTGTATTAGTCATCACAGCTCAGGGAGAACATATAGAAGATGTCCCTTTGAGACTGACTTATGTCTCTAAGTATGATGCTCTGCATTTTCATCCATTTTGTTGCAAATGACTAGACTTCATTTTCTTTACTGATGTGTAGTATTCCATGGTGTACATATCCCATAATTTCTTTATCCAGTCTTCTGTTGAAAGAATGCATTTGGGTTGGTTACATATCTTTGCTATTGCGAATTGAGCTGAGATAAACATGGAGGTACAGTTAGTTTTTTTCATATGCTGATTTCATTCCCCTTGGGTAAATTCTCAGGAGAGGGATGGCTGAGTCACATGGTAGGTCTATGTTCAGACCACTCAGGCTGGCTCCTTTTCTTTTTGATTTGTTTCTTGTGGTTTAGTGGGACATCTATACTTTCCGTGAGCACAAAGAGGCATGTGCTGGATGTGACCTATGTTCTCTCTTAAGTATTCCATGATAAAGCAATTACCAAAGGTAAGGCCCCATAGGGCTTTGTAGCTTTCCTCATGTTATCTGGTTGGAAGAGGGTGTTCACTTTTGTTGGTGTGACTTGCCTTTATCCTCATAGTAGCATGACTCCCCAGTGCTATTCCCTGCTGTGTTCAGCATTAGTTTGCACTGCTTAATGAACAGCATCTTTTTATTTGTGAAGACTTACTGTGAGCATGTTTCCCTCTGTTATGAGCTGCTATAGGTCTATGCTTTGCAAGCTGGTGCTTGGAGCTCCACCTACTGGAAACTGGCTCATTCTCAGTGTTGTGGGGGTAACTTTGAGCTTCCAATAAGTGTAGTATCCCCTTGTCATACAGCTTGCATGGTAGGGGATGAAATCCTTCTGAATTGTTGAGGTCTTCATTTTTGGATGGGGACATGAAGTGAGGTGATCCTTGCTGTTGCTGGGCACAAGCACAGAAGGCAAGGGTGGCAGCCATCTGCTTGCCTCCTAAAGTACAAAGGAGCAAAATGCTTTTTCCTGGCCAGCTTCTAGTCCCTGTAGGGTGGAGGAAGTGGGGAGGGAGATGCCCAACCTCCTTATTTGTTCCTTTATATTTCTTTTTCCTGCTTGGATCTTCAAAGGCAGTTTGCCAAGCTCTCCTTCCTGCTGCTATCCACAGCTCTGTGGACCTGTGGATTCACTTCTCACATGGTCTGCCAGGGGCCAGCACTCACATCCCCAGGTTTGAGATTCTGCTTTTTGTTTTCCTTATTTGCTTTCAGTGCAGACCTGGAGCATTTCTGCTGTTCTCACTGGGTTTTCCATTTCAAATTTCCCACAGCTTTGTCTCAGCTGTATATCTTCACTCTTTTTTAAATATTAATATTGTCCTACATGATTCAGATCATCTTGTTGCTATTTTGCTATCTTGGAAACAACTTAAACAACACACTTGTACTAAAGACTTTGGGTGAGTCTGGGCATTTTTTTTTTATTTTCCTTTATATCACAGATAGCATTACATAATCCCAATTTTTTTAAGGTTTATTTATTTTGAAAGTCAGAGTTACACAGACAGAGGAGTGACAGAGAGAGAGGGAGTTCCATCTGCTGGTTCTCTGCCCAGATGGCTATAATGGCCAGAGCTGTGCTGATCTGAAGCCAGGAGCCAGGAGCTTCCTCCGGGTATCCCACATGGCTGCAGGGGCACAAGGACTTGGGTCATCTTCTGTTTTCCCAGACCATAGCAAATAGATGGATTGAAAGTGGGGCAGCTGGGACTTCAACCGGTGCCTATAGGGGTTGCCAGCACTGCAGGCATTGGCCTTACCCACTACGCTACAGTGCCAGCCCTCATAATCCCAAATTTTGTCTGAGCTTTCCTGGCCTTGAGGTTAGCTGCCCTCCTGGTGATTGCAGAGGTTAGCTGCCCTCCAAGTGAATGCAGAAAGAGAATATCCTCAGTCCCTTTGCCAAAGCTTCACTTTACAGATTCTAAACTTAAGCCAGCTTTAGAATGAGAACTAAATGTTGTGAGCACGGAGTAATTATTATTTTTTAAAGATTCCAGTTTGGTGTAAGGAAACTTCAAGATTTATGTGGGCAGCAAGTAAGACCTTATGATTGAATTTTATAGTATAGACAAAGGAAAGCAAAATCAATGTGACATGATTCCTTTTGGCTGTCCTTTAAATTGCACATTATAATGTCCACTGGTTATATTAAGTAATTTTTTAATCACAGAAATCCATGCAATATTTTTTCAAACTTTCTTCAGTGCCTAAATAGTTATCATTTATGTGACTTGCCTTCCAATACCATGGATTATGTGCCCTGACTTCTAAAATAAGAGATCTTTATTTCATGCCATATTGAAAACTCACATAATGGACTCTATGCCAACTGTGAGGATATGAAATTGCCTCACAAAAAGTCATTACCTTATGATATTACCAGAAATAATGGTCAGGATTATAGATCAATGAAATCTTTTTAAAAACAAAATAGAACAACTTATTCCACTGTGCCTATTGAATACCAATAAAATATTGGCACAGGGGTATTTTATGTTTATAGTCATTTAATAAACATTAGGAAAATTTTTTAGAAAAACTAATGAAGTTGCCACACTATCATCAGTATGTTCATGGAGTTTGACTGCCAATAAAAATGATTAAAAAATGTAATTGATGTCAGTGATGAACAACAAGATGATGGCTGTAGTAGACCTACAGGGACTCCTTGTGAACTTGTACCAATTGGACATGTCAAGGAAGCATGGAGACTCAGTTATACAGGATTCTCCCATTATTTATTTTTCTAGGTCTGTCCTAATGTAACAAGAAATGACAATCTAGTTTGGGAGTTCTGTCCTATTGAGTGGCTTAAGCAATATGTTCCTTTTGGTAGAGTATCTGAATTAAAATACTCTGAATGTACTTGGTCTATGGTTCTTAGATATTTGTACTTGTGCAGATAATTTTATTTTCTTGCTGAACACAGGATGTGAGGGATACTTCATACTATCACAGAGTATTGACATAATTATCTGTGACATTTTTTCATTTATTTCAATAAATGTATTATGTTAGCAGATATGAGCATCTTTTTTCTTTTTTTGTTGTTGTTATTGGAATTGTATTGGTACATGTGGTTCAGAGTGTCCTTCTGGAAATCCTGGTAAAAATGTAAGATCTCATTCTTCATCTTGCTTTGAAGTTTTGGTTTTTAATAAGGACTCAAAATGTCAAGAAAAAAAGTTTATGCCTTAATCCGCACTTCATTTTGTCCACCCTTATAACCTCAGGGTTACTGAGATTGTGGAAATGACAGGGAGAGGGAAGAAATAGGGAGGGAGGGAGGGAGGGAGGGAGGGAGGGAGGGAGGGAGGGAGGGAGAAAGTGAGAGAGTGAGAGGGAGAGAGAGAGAGAGAAGGAAAGAAAGAGAAAGAGAGAGAGAGGGAGAAAGAAAAAGAGGGAGGGAGGGAGGGAGGGAGGGAAGGAGGGAGGGAGGGAGGGAGGGAAGGAGGGAGGGAGGGAGGAGGGAGGGAGGGAGGAAGGAAGGAAGGAAGGAAGGAAGGAAGGAAGGAAGGAAGGAAGGAAGGGAAAGAATTCTACTGGTTTGCTTCCCATATGGCTGTAATATCTTGGGTTGGTTCAAGGACTAGCCAGCCCTCAGTATCCATCTAGGTCTCCTATTTGTATGTCTAAGGCCCAAATACTGGCCAGTCTTCTTCTGCTTTCCTCAACACATTCACAGGGAGCTGCATCCAAAGTAGACCAACTAGAAGTCAAACTGGCACTCATTATGATGTTTGCATCATGGGTGGTGGCTTAACCTGCTACACCACGATGTTGGCCCTTTATCCTGCCCTCTTACTAGGTGACAGATATTGTGGTTCTGCCAGGCACACTTACAACAGTGGGAACTCAGTTCTCTTTACTTACACTGTCAACATCTATTTCCCAAAGTATCCTTAACAGGGATTAACCTGAAGCATCACAAAGCCTAATGGCAAAAGATTTTTTTTTCATTTAAAAATGTTATTTTGATAATATATTAACAAGTAATGACTCCGATATGCAATCCCACTTAGATTTCTTCTCATATTCTAGAATTTTTGGAGTTGGTATTAGTTTTGCTGATAGAATTGCTGAAATGATCTGAAAAAAAAAAAAAAAAAACAACAATACATTGTGGCCGGCGCCGCAGCTCACTAGGCTAATCCTCCGCCTAGTGGTGCTGGCACACCAGGTTCTAGTCCCGGTAGGGGTGCCGGATTCTGTCCCGGTTGCCCCTCTTCCAGGCCAGCTCTCTGCTGTGGCCAGGGAGTGCAGTGGAGGATGGCCCAGGTGCTTGGGCCCTGCACCCCATGGGAGACCAGGAAAAAGCACCTGGCTCCTGGCTCCTGCCATCGGATCAGCACAGTGCACCTGCCGCAGCGCGCTGGCCACGGCGGCCATTGGAGGGTGAACCAAGGCAAAGGAAGACCTTTCTCTCTGTCTCTCTCTCTCACTGTCCACTCTTCCTGTCAAAAAAAAAAAAAAAAGAAAGAAAGAAAAACAATACATTGTTCTATTGGATCTACATCATTGTGACATATTTTTAAAAGATTTATTTATTTATTCAAAAATCTGAGTTACACAGAGAGAGGGGAGGCAGAAAGAGAGAGTAAGAGAGAGAAAGGTCTTCCATCCACTGATTCATTCCACAATTGGCCACAACAGATTGGCTCTGATCCAAAGCCAGGAGCTTCCTCCAGGTCTCTCATGTGGGCGCAGGGGCCCAAGGACTTGGGCCATCCTCTATTGCTTTCCCAGGCCATAGTAGAGAGCTGGATCAGAAATAGAGCAGCTGGGACTTGAACAGGCACCCATATAATGCCAGCACTCCAGGAGGTGGCTTTACTTGCTATGCCACAGGGCTGGCCCCTCTGACAACTTAATTAAATGTAATATTGAAAGAAAAAAAAACTGGTAGTATGATGCCAATATAGCTGATATTGTTTAACATCACAGAAAACGTAATTTTAATGATATTTCTAATCAAAAGCTCAACTGTAGATTTTAATGTTAAGTATATGAATCAGAATAACGTTAACAATATATTTGCCTTCCTTCTGTCTTTGTGTAGTTGTACCAAAGTTTATGATAAAATTATAGATAGACCATGAATGTGTATGTTACACTAAGCCATGTAAATGCACTATTGTTCCTTTGTGAGTCACGTTTCATTTTTTCAATCACAATGAAACAATGGTACATAGCATTTTAAGAAGCAGTTACTTAATTCAGTGTCATGTAATCATACAAGATTTCATAGTATTTCTCTATATACATGGGTGGGTTTCTGTGTGTAAATTTTAATATTCATAATATGGTACCCTAGATAATACTAAGATGATTAATATGCATTTTTCTCTTCTGGATAAATTATCAGAAGCTCTACATGTAAAAGGAATTGCATTTACAGAGACTATTTATTAAAGGTTTATTTACTGATTTTAAAGACAAAATCACAGAGAAAGTCAAAGGCAGAAGAGGGGGAGAGAGAGAGAGAGAGCAAGCTTCCAACTGCTGGGACACCCCCAGACAGCTGCAACATTCAGGGCTGGGCTAGGTCAAAGCCAGGAGCCTCATTCAAGTCTCCCTCATGGTGTAGGGTCCCATGGACTTAGGACATCTGCTGTTTTCCCAGGCACATTATCAAGTCCCTGCTCAGAATTTGATCAGCCAGGACTTGATGTCAGCACTATGGATAGTGCCTTTACCCACTATACCACAGCACCAGACACAGAATCTAGTTTTAAAAATGTTTGTGATTTTACATATGAACAGTTGAGAGAAGTCATTCATCTGTATCTTATTTTCATCAAGTCTCATTCATTAAAGTTTTCATCTCTTTTCACTTCTCTACATATTTTTCTCCCCTTTGAGGATGAACCTGGAGAAACAGAGATATTGGTGAAGTGGGGTTTTGAGGATCTCATGTATATGGGTATTATACACATAGGCATACAGAAAATTTTCCAAAAATAAAGAACATGCATTTCATTGTATGCATGTGTATTAGGTTCTCAATATAGGCAATCAACTCATGTTCCTTTCTATGAAAATCTTAAATGTCAGAGGACATTTTCCAGGTGAAAGCTAGTTGCTATTACCTTCTTTCTAGTGGCAACACATGGGTAACCCTCATAGCACCAGAGAATTCTATTATAGCCTAACAGAGATTTCCTCCCAACTGAGAAACAAACTTTCAAACTGAGAAGAAAAATCAGAAATAATAAGTAACCACACCCATTGCTTATAATTAACATTGCCATCTTGATTTTAAACCTTTTAATTTTTTCTTCATTTTCTTGCATGTTTGAACAGTAGTTGAAATAGAGGTAATTGTCTTATTTTAATGACCTGTGACAATGACTTATAGATAGTGTCCTTTTTGGCTGCACCCCAAATTCTACCATTTGCTGAACTTCCTGATTAATAGTCCAGGCCCTAAAATCTAATAACATGATACACTAAGGCCAATTATACTAAAACTGCTTTCCTCACTCCTTGGTTCAAAAATGAACAAGTTCCTAGTAACAGATTCCATAAGAATTTAGGATTTGTGTCACTTGAACACTCGCTACATCCACTGCTTTGTTATCACATATATGGCTTTGCTAGAACTTTCTCTACTGGATGATACTGAGGCAGGGGAGAAAATGAGAATATGAGTGATAAGCAAAAATTTTCCTTTACCATTACAACTCTGATAGGCACTGCTGCCCTGCAGTATCCAAACCGACCTAGTGTTCCACTTCCTGTATTTCCTAAGGTTCTTAGCATTAAATAAAACCAACCACACTGTTTTACTGTTTAGATTCTGAAAATTGATGATGGTAACTGCCAGGATTTTTTTAATCAATTATTTGTTTATACTATAAGATGATTTATTGGGTCCAACAATTAGTTGTTCTCTTTTCTTTGCTCCTCCATCATCCTGGGAAGTAAATACGAAAGTGTCTTTAAGTCATTTGCAAAGATGCCTTTTTCATTCAATCCAAACTTGAACCTCCAGTGTACAGCTGGACTCTGACATACTCATAGTATATGTCCACAATGGGGAAGGAAGAAAGTCATCCTACCAGCACCTCACAGGTGCACCCTGCAAGCTCAAGGTGACAGCACATAGTTGCTCTGTGGTGATGTGATGCTATTCAGCATTATCAAAATTTCTTGAAGAGGCTGGCACCGCAGCTCAGTAGGCTAATCCTCCACCTGCAGTGCTGGCACACTGGGTTCTAGTCCTGGTTGGGGTGCCGGATTCTGTCCTGGTTGCCCCTCTTCTTGGCCAGCTTTCTGCTATGGCCCGGGAGTGCAGTGGAGGATGGCCCAGGTGCTTGGGTCCTGCACCCCATGGGAGACCAGGAGAGGCACCTGGATCCTGGCTTCAGATCAGTGCGATGCACCAGCCACAGAGCACCGGCCATGGTGGCCATTGAAGGGTGAACCAATGGCAAAGGAAGACCTTTCTCTCTGTCTCTCCCTCTCACTGTACACTCTGCCTGTCAAAAAAAATTTCTTGAAGAGCATACATGGCTAATTTTCTCATTGTGTTGGCGACACATAATGACATAGGGATTTACCTCACATGTGATAAAATTGATGTTAACTAATTATTTCAAATGACATACTCAGTGTTCAGTCTATAATTTCATTCCCAATACACTGGAGAAGTGATTCCGCTGTGAATATTTGCAAGGAAGCTATGTATTTGTATTAATTTTATAGGTTTCATTTATGAAATTTTCTGCTCAATCATTTACCAAATAGAGAATAAAGTCTGAGATGTGTATAGCAGGATTTTGACATATTTGATATGATTGTACTCAGACTATAGAATTTATTAAGAAACATTTTAGAAAGGTTTCAATGGGATTTTGAGAGACTTGGAAATACTTAACTAGTCTTGCGGTCAATTGTTTTATCATCATTCATTGAATGCTCACTACCTAGACATAAGTGTAAGTGCCAAATCATACCATTGAATAAAATTTTGCTGTATTTATTTTGTACTTTTTTATTGTGGTTAGCTGAAAGTTGCATAGAATTAGCTGATTTGTGGGTCAAGAAACCAAGCCATTCTTACATTTTTTGAACTTTTTATTTGGGTGCATATTTAATTTCACCATTTAGTATTTTAAACTATTATAAATTTACAATATTTCTCCTGGACATTTCTTTTTTAAAATACCATGGTAAAATCATGCTTCCCACTTACATTCTGATACCAGTATTTAGAAATGAATAAATATAAAGTATAATTACTCTTCTATTACAATTGAAGCACAAGATAAAGGGTGGACAGCATGCTTTCCCATAAAACCCTCTCTTGGATTTTCTTCTTATACCTTGACCTCATTGAATTGACTACTGAAGAACTTGACTTTTGCTTATGTTCTTGCTTTGTTCCCCTGGCTACAAACTGTAACATAGTGGTATCAGCTAAGCTTTTGATAATGTCATCAAATCAAAAGCTGTCATTAATGTGTGACTTAGTTAAGTCATATTTCCATCTCTAATTTCCATCTCTGCTGATGTTGGTCACTCAGATGCCTTATCTATTTGACCCTAGGGGCTCCAGGCTTTCATAGGGCTCCTGTTCTTCCAGGCATAAAGAGTCAGTAAGTTTCATCTTTCATAACCCTTTGAGATACTATGGTTTACTTAATAAGGTCTGGAGGGCAATACCTTCAAAATCTATACAATTCACTTGGGAGATACCTTTAACTTACTGTGGTTTCAGTAGTCATCTGTGGCTCTTGAAGTCAGACGCTATTTTATACTTCCTTTGAATTATGTTTGATTTTATAAAGCAATATGTAAAGGATAGTGTGCTATCAAAGAAAATCCATTGCTGAATGAGGAGAATCTCTGACCCAAAGCTTCAGTTTAGTAAGCTACACAGTTAAGAAAATAGGCAAGCACGGCATAGTAGACTCCCTGACAGGATACAATAGGTTACAGGAAGGCCCCAGTTAAACCAAGCTTAGGAGACAATAAATTGCCTTCTGTATGATTCAAGATGATTAATATGGAATTATTTTACATTGTGTACACATATATATTTGTTGGTATCTTCTGTCTATCTTAGAGAAAAACTGATATTCAGTCAGTACCCATTGACTAGCCTCTCTTTTGAGTAGCTGAGTTTCTGATTAGAATGATTGTTACCATACTAGTTATGAAATACATTTCCACTTGGTATACATGCCAAATTACATGCATGCTCAAGTACCCAACATAAAATATCAGAGATTTTGCAAATAATCTATGCACACTCTTTTACATACTTTAATCTCTAAATATATTATGGTATGGAATACCAAGTACATTCTTTGTAAATACTTTTCAAACTGTATTGTTCATGGCATACTGACAAGACGAAAAACTTCTGTACCTATTCAAAACAGATGTAACCGTTGTAAGCCTAACTAAATATTACATGTTATTAACAGTGCGACTTAATTTATTTGAATATCTGTTCTTTGTGGATGATTGAATTAAATGATGGCCTTCATAAATATGTATGTATATATGAACTCTGGGATAATTTATATTTTACACCTAAATAAACTTTATAGATCTCTGTTTCATTTGTATGTTTTTAATTTGAGCTACAGATTAAAGTTCTATGAAGTCACATATGATTGGAAATGGAAAATACTATTTAAAGTTGAAAATGCTACTATAGTGTCATTTTCATGAACTGTTGAAAAAGTTTCAAGATTTGGAAATATTTTGAGCACCAACTTTAAATTTGAGAGTAGTTTACATAAGCACTTTCTGTGAGGTTAGTTTTGAAATTTCTTTCACGTTTTGATGAATTTTAAAAACAGGATACAAATGTCTCAGAGTTTTCTTCCAAGAACACAAAGGTATTTAACGCTCAAAATGTGAAATCCATTGGATCCAAGTTCTAACCTCAAAATATCATTTCAGTTCTAAGTGCTGCCAAATTTTTCAGTTCCATCATAAATCAAGACACTGTGAATCACTAATAAGAATAGAAATTGCTTTATACACATTTTTCCCACAAAATTTCAGGTACATATATTTTAGCAAAAAATTGAAGAAAAATCTGTTAAATTATATCTGAGTGGTCAAAATTAGCAGAGATAAAAATTAGATATGGAAGTATGCCTTAACTAAGACACAGATCAATTCCAGTTATTGAGTTGGTGACATTTTTACAAATTTAAGTACCAGTTGTGTTCCAGTCAATAGCTTGGGAATGAAACAAAGATATAAGCATAAGTCAGCTTGCTCAAATCCAAATCAATTAGGTCAAGGCATATGAAGAAAATTCAGAAGAAAAATTTGAGGAAACAATCTTTCTTTTATTGTGTGCTCCAATGTGGTAGAAGAGTAATGAATTTGTAACAAACCATTTTTATGTAATTGGAATTTCTAAATGTTGATGTCACAATTAAATTAGAAAATATAGTATTAACATAAACATCCTTTTTTTTTTGCATTCTAACCATAGGTTTATTCAACACAATTATTTCGCTATACACAACAAAGAACACACACAACAGTTATCTAAAATGTTGTAAAGTTACAAAACTCAAAACAAGAATTTGATAGTACTGACTGTACAATAAAAGCCAACAAGAGCAATACCAAGGTAACCAGCAAGCCCACCGTGAGTGGCAGGTGCCAATGGGGAGTTTCCATGATGACCCTGCAGAGCGGGCTCTCAGCTCACTCAACAACATCAATGAGTGATGGGAACTGGAGAGGGGTGTGAGGAGTATGTGTAGAGACAGAGCCATTTGTGGCCACCCCTCTGGGCCAACAGCAGCTGGTTGTAGGACAGCAGTGCCCAGCAAGGGTGTGAGAAGGCTACAGCCTGGCCCAGGCCACCTGTGGAAGGGTCACTGCACTGCCAGGCGGAGCTTCGTTGTACCAGAAGCCTCACTTGTCCCTGCTGAAGGGACTCTTAGGAACTAGGAATGGGTGAGCTTTATGGCTCTGAAACTGGAGGGCATCTTCCCAGGCACAACCCCACACCCTCAAGACTCTGCAGCCAGAACTTGACCTGCAGAGAAAATGACTCCACTGTGGACACTGAAGCCTGCCTACGTGAGGAATTCCCTTTCCTACTGATTCTTTTCCAGCCAGAAAAGCAACAGAACTGAGGTGGCTGGGATATAAGTTACAGGGGAACAAGTTTCGGTGGGAAGAGTTGGAGCTGGAGGGGCTCCTGTGGTGGTGGCAGCCAGGAGAGCGAGATTGCCGGTGCACGGGAGACCTGACCTCAGGGAGGAGACCTTCTCATCCATGGGGGGTGACCTGCGCCACATAGGAGGTGGCAGAAGCATTCTCCTGGGAGGACTGAATCCCCAAGGGGGTGGCCTGGGCCAGGAGGCCAGCACAGCAGTAGCAGTGATTTCCTGGCCATCAATTTGTGCTTCATCCATGTGCTTCAGTGCCTTCTTGACCTCCTCAAACCCCACACAGGCATAGCCTTTAGACAGATGGGTGCATCCTGTCGACAGGCATGTCAATCATTTTACTCTTCCCATAGTGGAAAATATCTCCATGATGTGGTCCTTGGTCACGTTCCTGGTGAGCCTCCAAATGTGCACTTTGGTGGGTTTAGGAGATGTGCTCCATCTTTTCCTCTCCATTTTAGGTGGTTTGGATTTGGAGCACAGGCATCGTTTGTTGTCCTGCCTGTGACAGGAGGCATTCGGGGAGCCAGAGGAGCTACTGGAGCTGGAGCTGTGGAGCAACTGGACACCAAAGAGGAGCTGAGCAGCTGGACACTGAGGAGGAGCTGGAGCTGGAGCAGCTGGAGACCGAGGAGAAGCTGAAGCTGTGGAGCAGCCGGGGGCTGAGGAAGAGCTGGAGCTGCAGAGCGGCTGGGGGTTGAGGAAGAGCTGGAGCTGAAGTGGCTGGATGCTTAGGAGGAGCTGCAGCTTGAGTGGCTGGATGCTGAGGAGCTAGAGCTGGAGCAGCTGGACACCAAGGAGGAGCTGGAGCTGCCGATTGGCTGGGGGCCAAGGAGCTGGAGCTGGAGTGGCTGGATGCTGAGGAGAAGATGGAGATGCTAATTGCCTGGACACTGAGGAGGAGTTGGAGCTGTGGAGCAGCTGGGGGCTGAGGAGGAGCTAGAGCTGGAGTGGCTGGACTCCAAGGAGTTGGAGCTGTGGAGCAGCTGGATGCCGAGGAAGAGCTGGAGCTGAGGAGCTGCTGGACACCAAGGAGGAGCTGGAGCTCTGGAGGGGATGGACACCGAGGAGGAGCTGAAGATACTGAGTGGCTAGGAGCCAAAGAGGAGCTGGAACTGTGGAGCAGCTTGGGGCCAAGGAGGAGCTGCAGCTGGAGTGGCTGGGCACCGAAGAAGAGGTGGAGCTGCTGAGCGGATGGGAGTCGAGGAGGAGCTGGAGCTTCAGAGCGGCTGGATACTGAGGAGGAAATGGAGATGGAGCGGCTGGGGGCCGAGGAGGAGCTGGAGCTGTGGAGCAGCTGGGGGCTGAGGAGGAGCCTGACCTGTGGAGTGGCAGAATGCCAAGAAAGAGATGGACCTTGAGCAGCTGGATGCTGAGGAGTAGCTGGAGCTGGAGCAGCTGAGGGCCAAGGAGGAACTGGAGCTGGAGTGGCTGGGGGCCAATGAGGAGCTGGAGATGAGTGGCTGGACTCTGAGGAGGAGCTGGAGCTGCTGAGCAGCCAACAGCCAAGGAGGAGCTGGAGCTGGAGCAGCTAGTTGCTGAAGAGGAGCTGGATCTGCGGAACGGCTGGACACTGAGGAGGTGCTAGAAGTGGAGTGGCTAGGGCCAAGTGGGAGCTATAGCTGCAGAGCAACTGGGTCCAAAGAGGAGATAGAGCTGGAACAGCTGGACACCGAGGAGGTGCTGAAGCTGGAGAGGCTGGGGGCTGAGGATGAGCTGCAGCTGCCGAGCGACTGGTGCCAAGGAGGTGCTAGAGCTGGACCAGCTGGACCATGAGGAGGAGCTAGAGCTGCTGAGCATCCAGGATCTGAGGAGGAGCTGGAGCTGCAGAATGGCTGGATGCCGAGGAGGAGCTGGAGCTGTGGAGTTGTTGGGGGCTGAGGAAGAGATGGAGATGCAGAGCAGCTGGACACTGAGGAGGAGCTGGGGCTGGAGCAGCTGAATGTGGAGGTGGAGCTGGACCTGGAGTGGCTAGAGGTCATGGAGGAGCTAGAGCTGAAGCAGCTGGATGCCGAAGAGGAGCTGGAGCTGCCTAGTGGCCAGGAGATGAGGGAGAGCTGGAGATGCAGAGCAGTAGGATGCTGAGGAGCAGCTGGAACTGGAATGGCTGGATAATGAGGGGCTGGAGCTGGAGGGGCTGAGGGCTGAGAAGGAGCTAGAGCTGGAGCAGCTGTATGCCAAAGAGGAGCTGTGGCTGCCGAGTGACTGGTGTCCAAGGAGGAGCTAGAGCTGGAGTGGCTGGGCACTGAAGAGCTGGAGCTGCTGAGAGGCTGGGAGCCAAGGAGGAGTTGGAGCTGGAGCAGCTGGACGCCAAGTAGGAGCTGGAGCTGCGGAGTATCTGGATGCCAAGGAAGAGATGGAGCTGCCGAGCAGCTGGAGGCCAAGGAGGAGCCAGAGCTGGAGCAGCCAGGAGCTGAGGAGGAGCTGAAGCTGCGGAGTATCTGGATGCCAAGGAGCAGGTGGAGCTGAGGATCGACTGGTGGCCAAGGAGGAGCTAGAGTTGGAGTGACTGGACACTGAGGAGGAGCTGGAGCTGCTGAGCAGCTGGAAGCCAAGGAGGAGCTGGAGTTAGAATGGCTGGATGCCAAGGAGGAGCTGGAGCTGAAGCAGCTGGATGCAAGGAGGAGATGGAGCTGCAGAGTGGCTGGACACCGAGGAGGAGCTGCAGCTGGAGCAGCTGGATGCCAAGGAGAAGCTGGAGCTGTGGAGCAGCCAGGAGCCGAGGAAGAGATGGAGCAGCAGAGCAGTGGGTGCTGAGGATTAGCTGGAGCTGCAGAGTGCCAGGGGCTGAGGAGGCGCTATAGCCACAGAGCAGCTGGACACTTAGGAGGAGCTGGAGCTGCAGCAGCTGGATGCTGAGGTGGAACTGGAGCTGGAGCAACTGGAGATCATGGTGGAGCTAGAGCTGAAGCGGCTGGATGCCAAGGAGGAGCTGGAGCTGGAGTGGCCGGTAGCTAAGGAGGAGTGGAGGTGTGGAGCAGCTGGATGCCAAGGTGGAGCTGGAATTGCCAAGCAGCTGGAGGCTGAGGAGGAGCTGGAGCCACAGAGTGGCCACGGGTTGAAGAGAGCAGGAGTTGTGGAGTGGATGGACGCCAAGGAGGAGCTGGAACTGGGGAGCGACTGGTGCCAAGGAGGAACTAGAGCTGGAGTGGCTGGACACTGAGGAGGAGCTGGACTTACCAAGTGGCTGGGAGCCAAAAAGGAACTGGAGTTGGAATGGCTGGAAGCCAAGGAGGAGCTGGAGCTGGAGCGGCTGGGAGCCTAGGAGGAGCTGGAGTTGCCAAGCAGCCGGGAGCCAAGGAGGAGCTGGAGCTGGAGCAGCTGGACTTCAAGGAGGAGCTGGGGCTGCCGAGTGGCTGGATGCTGAGGAGGAGCTGAGCTGGAGTGGTTGGATGCTGAGGAAGAGCTGGATCTGCAGAGCAGCTGGACACTGAGGAGTATTTGGAACTGGAGTGGCTGGACACTGAGGAGGAGCTGGGGCTGTAGCAGCTGGGGATTGAGGAGGAGCTAGAACTGGAGCAGCTGGACACCAAGGAGGAGCTGGGCCTGGAGCACCTGGGGGCCGAACAACAGCTGGAGATGCCGAGCGACTGGAGGCCAAGGAGGAGCTGGAGCTGGAGTGGCTGGATGCTGAGGAGGAGCTGGAGCTGTGGAGCAGCCAGAGGCTGAGAAAGAGCTGGAGTTGAGAATGGCTAGATGCCAAGGAGGAGCTGGAGCTGGAGTGGCTGGATGCTTAGGAGGAGCTGGAGGTGCGGAGCAGCTGGGGACTGAGAAGAACTGGAGCTGCAGAGTGGCTGGATGCTGAGGAGGACCTGGAGCTGCTGAGCTTCCGTGAGCCATGGAGGAGCTGGATCTGGAGCAGCTGGACACCAAGGAGGAGCTGGAGCTGCAGTGGCTGGATGCTGAGGTGGAGCAGGAGCTGGAGCGACTGGACACTGAGGAGGAGCTGGAGCTGTGGAGCAACTGGAAGCCAAGCAGAGCTGAAACTGGAGCAGCTGGATGTTCAGGAGGAGTTGGAGCTGGAGTGGCTGAATGGCGAGGAGGAGCTGGAGTTGCCAAGCTGCCAGGAGCCAAGGAGGAGCTGCAGCTGGAGTGGCTGGATTCCTAGGAGAAGCTGGAGATTCCAAGCAGCTGGACTTCAAGGAGGAGCTGGGGCTGCTGAGTGGCTGGATGCGGAGGATGAGCTGAGCTGCAGCGGCTGGATGCTGAGGAGGAGCTGGATCTGTGGAGCAGCTGACACTGAGGAGAAGCTGGAAGTGGAGTGGCTGGACACTAAGGAGGAGCTGGAGCTGGAGCAGCTGGATGCCGAGTAGGTGCTGGAGATGCTGAGCGACTGGGAGCTGAGGAGGTGCTGGAGCCATGGGGCGGATGGATGCCAAAGAGGAGCTGGGGCTGCTGAGCGGCTGGACGCCCAGGAGGAGCTGGAGGTGGAGCAGCTGGACGCCAAGGAGGAGCTTGAACTGTGGAGCGGTGGGGGCTGAAGTGCAGCTGGAGCTACACAGTGGTCAGGGGCTGAGGAAGAGCTCGAGCAGCGGAACAGCAGGGCACTGAGGAGGAGCTGGAGCTGGGGCAGCTGGACTCTGATGAGGAGCTGGAGCTGCTGAGTGTCCAGGATGTGAGGAGGAGCTGGATCTGCAGAGCAGCTGGATGCCGAGAAGGAGCTGGAGCTGGAGTGGCTGGACGCCAAGGAGGAGCTGGAGCTTCCGAGCTGTAGGGAGCCAAGGAGGAGCTGGAGTTGGAGCAGCTGGACACTGAGGAGGAGCTGGAGCTGCTGAGCTTCTGGGAGGCAAGGAGGAGCTGGAGCTTGAGAGGCTGGATGCTGAGGAGGAGCTGGAGCTGCAGAGCACCTGGACACCGAAAAGGAGCTGGAGCTAAGGAGCGGCCAGGAACTGAGGAGGAGCTGGAGCTGCCAAGTGGATGGGAGCCAAGGAGGAGCTGGAGCTGCATAGTGGCTTGAAGCCGATTAGGAGCTGGAGATGGAGTGGCTGGACACCAAGGAGGAGCTGGAGCTGCCAGGCGCCTGCATGCTGAGGAGGTGCTGGAGCTGCAGAGCAGCTGGACACCAAGGATGAACTGGTGCTGGAGCAGCTGGATGCCTAGGATGTGCCCGAGATGCCTTGTGGCCAGGAGCCTGGGAGGTGCCGGAGCTGCAGAGTGGCTGGACGTCGAGGAGGAGCTGGGGCTGCCGAGTGGCTGGACACCAAGGAGGGGCTAGAGCTGGAGCAGCTGGATGCCAAGGAGGAGCGGCTGGGAGCTGAGGAGTAGCTGAATCTGGAACAGCTTGATGCTGAGAAGAAGCTGGATCTGGAGCTCCTGGGGGCTGAGGAGGAGCTGGAGCTTGTGTGACTGGGAGCCAAGGTGGAGCTGGAGCTGTGGAGTGGCTGGACGCCGAGAAGCTGGAGCTGGTCAGTTGGATGCCAAGGAGGAGCTGGGGGTATGGAGCGACCAGGGGCTGAGGAGTAGCTGGAGCTGCAGAGCAGCTGGACTCCTAGGATGAGCTAGAGCTGGAGCCGCTGGACACTGAGGAGGAGCTGGAGCTGGAGCAGCTGGGAGCCGAGGAAGTGCTGGAGTTTCCAAGTGACTGGGGGCCAAGGAGGAGCTAGAGTTGGAGCTGCTGGACACCAAGGAGGAGCTGGTGCTGCCTAGCTGCCAGGATGCAGGGCGGAGCTGGAGCTGCAGAGTGGCTGGATGCTGAGCAAGAGCTGGAGCTTGAGCAGCTGGACACTGAGAGGAGCTGGAGCTGCAGAGCAGCTGGACACTGAGGAGGAGCTGGAGCTGCAGAGCAGCTGGATGCCAAGGTGAAGCTGGAGCCACTAAGCAGCTGGATACTGAGGAGGAACTGGAGCTGCAGAGCAGCTGGACATCAAGGAGGAGCTGGAGCTTTATTGGCTGGAAGCTGAGGAGGAGCTGGAGCTGGAGCTGCTGGATGCCGAGGAGGAGCTGGAACTGCAGAGCAGCTGGAGGCTGAGAAGAGCTGGAGCTGCAGAGTGGCTGGACGCCAAGAGAAGCTGGAGCTGTTCAGTTGGATGCCAAGGAGGAGCTGCAGGTATGGAGCAACCAGGGGCTGAGGAGGAGCTGGAGCTTCAGAGCAGCTGGACTCCTAGGATGAGCTAGAGCTGGAGCCACTGGACACTGAGGAGGAGCTGGAGCTGGAGTGGCTGGGAGCCGAGTAGGAGCTGGAGCTTCCGAGTGACAGGGGCCAAGGAGGAGCTAGAGCTGGAGCAGCTGGACGCAGAGGAGGAGCTGGAGCTGCCAAGCTGCCAGGATGTGGAGGGGAGCTGGAGCTGCAGAGCAGCTGGACACTGAGGAGGAGCTGGAGCTGTCGTGTGGCTGTATGCCGAGGAGGAGATGGAGCTGGAGTGGCTGGGAGCCAAGGAGGAGCTGGAATTGGAGTGGCTGGACACTGAGGAAGAGCTGGAGCTGGAGTGGTTGGACACTGAGGAAGAGCTGGAGCTGTGGAGCAGCTGGACATCAAGGAGGTGCTGGGGCTGCTGAGTGGCTGGACGCTGAGGATTAGCTGGAGCTGGAGAGGCTGGATGCCGAGGAGGAACTAGAGCTGTGGAGTGGCGGGGGCTGAGGTGGAGCTGGAAATGAAGAGCAGCCAGTGGCTGAGGAATGGCTGGAGCAGCAGAGTGGCTGGATGCAGAGGAGGAGCTGGAACTGGAGTGGCTGTGGGCCTAGAGGGGCTGGAGCTGCTGAGTGACTGGTGGCAAAGGAGGAGCTAGAGCTGAAGCAGCTGGACACCGGGGAGGAGCTGGAGATGCAGAGAAGCTGGACACCAAGGACGAGCTGGAGCTGGAATGGCTGGACACCAAGGACGAGCTGGAGCTGGAGTGGCTGGACACCAAGGACGAGCTGGAGCTGCCACGCTGCCAGGACCTGAGGAGGAGCTGGAGTTTTGGAGCAATGGGACAATGAGGAGGAGCGGAACCTGGAGCAGCTAGATGCTGAGGAAGAGCTGAATCTGGAGCAGCTAGATGCTGAGGAGGATCTGGAGCTATGGAGCAGCTGGACACCGAACAGCAGTTGGAACTGGAGTAGCTGGATTCTGAGGAGGAGCTGGAGCTGGAATGCCTGGACACCGAGGAGGAGCTGGAGCTGGAGAGGCTGAACACCAGGGAGGAGCTGGAGCTGTGGAGTGGCTGGATATTGAGGAGGAGCTGGAGATGGAGCATCTGGATGCCAAGGAGGAGCTGGAGCTGTGGTGCAGCTGGACACCAAACAGGAGCTGGAATTGGAATAGCTGGATGCTGAGGAGAAGCTGGATCTGGAGTGCCTGGACCCGAGGAGGTGCTGGAGCTGTGGAGTGGCTGGACACCGAGGAGGAGCTGGAAATGGAGCAGCTGGATGCCAAGAAGGAACTGGAGCTGTGGAGCAGCGGGGGCTGAGGTGGAGCTGGAGCTGCGGAGTGGCCAGGGGCTGAGGAAGAGCTCGAGCTGTGGAGCAGCTGGATGCTGAGGAAGAGCTGGAGCGTCTGAGGGCTGAGGAGGGCCTGGAGCTGGAGTGGCTGGATGCCGAGCAGCAGCTGGAGCTATGGAGCAGCTGGACACCAAGGAGGAGCTGGAACTGGATTGGCTGGACGCTGATGAGGAGCTGGAGCTGGAGCGGCTGGTCACTGAGGAGGAGCTGGAGCTGCCAAGTGGCTGGTCACTGAGGAGGAGCTGGAGCTGTGGAGTCCCTGCTATTCATGTGGGAGACCACATGAAGTTCCTTCCTCCTGGCTTTGTCTTGGCCCAGCTTTGGATGTTGTGGCCATCTGGGGAGTCAATAGTGGATGGAAGGCATCCCTCTGTGTCTCCCTCTCTCTCTGTAACTCTGGCTTTCAAATAAATGAATGAATCATAAAATAATTTTCCAAATGAATCACTTCTGATGGTTTGTAATATACAAAGATATAATTTGTGTCATCAATAATATAAACTTTAAAGACTTAATATTAATTATCATAAATGAATTCTACAAAGAATTAAAATTTTTGTATGCATATACATTTAATGTAGTATCAATTTAACATGAGTCATTGTAACTTTAGAACAATATGCATGATCCCCATAATAACCACAGAGCCATTTTTATATATAAAAGGAAATGAGAAAGTAATCAGGATAAGTCACTACAAAAAAGTCAGTTAAACACAAAGGAAGCCAATGATGTAGGAAACATTAAAAAAGAAAATATAAGACCTAAAGACAACACAGAACATGGCAAAACTATGTACTTTGTTGCCAAAATTAATTCATCAGTCCAGGAATAAAATTTCCCAATGAGAAATATATTTTAAAATTTTACTTAAGGTATATATTTCATATACACAGATTTAGTAACATGGTTATACTTCCCACCTCATCATTCCTATGGCCCATGCTCCCACATCTCATCCTCCTTTCTCCCCTATTTTCACTCTTAATTTTTACAAAGATCTGTTTTCAGTTTACTTTATACTAATTATATTAACCCTACACTAAGAAAGCAGTTCAACAAATAGCATGAATAAGAAAACACTGTTCCTCAACAGAAAAGACAAGGGCAATAAACAATCATTGAATCTCAAAATGTCAATTTCACTCCAACATATTAAATTTCAGGTAATTTATTAGTTACCACAGATCAGGGAAAAATTATTTATGCATATACACTTAAGTCAGAATCAACTTGACATGAATCATTACAACTTTAGAACAATATTTATAATCCCCATAGATAAAATAATAATATAATCCCACAAAGACATTTTATGTATAAAAAAGGAATGAGAAGGTGTTCAGAATGTGTCAAAAACTGAACATAAAGGAAGCCAACAAAGGCCGGTGCCACATCTCACTTGGCTAATCCTCTGCCTGTGGCACCAGCACCCCGGATTCTAGTCCCATTTGGGGTGTCTGATTCTGTCCCGGTTGCCCCTCTTACAGTCCAGCTCTCTGCTGTGGCCTGGGAAGGCAGTGGATGGCCCAAGTCCTTGGGCCCTGCACCCACATGGGAGACCAGGAGGAAGCACCTGGATCCTGGCTTCAGATTGGAGCAGTGCACCAGCTGTGGCAGCCATTTGGGGGGTGAACCAATGGAAGGAGACCTTTCTCTCTGTCTCTCTTTCTCTCACTGTCTAATTCTGCCTGTCAAAAAAAGAAAGGAAGCCAACAAAAGTAGGGGTCACTGAAAAAGAAAATATAAGACCTAGAGACAACATGGAACATCATGGCAAAACTAAGTAATCTAGTCCATATTTAATATTTCCCAATGAGAACATAGAATATGGATAATATTTCCCAATGAAAATCAGAGATAGCTTGAATGGATAAAAACAAACAGAAGTTAAACTATATAGTGCCTATAAGAGATTCAAATCAGATATAAACAGATTCTTAATTTGAAACTGAAAGGGGCCAGCGCCGCGGCTCACTAGGCTAATCCTCCGCCTTGCTGCACTGGCACACTGGGTTCTAGTCCCAGTTGGGGCGCCGGATTCTGTCCCGGTTGCCCCTCTTCCATGCCAGCTCTCTGCTGTGGCCAGGGAGTGCAATGGAGGATGGCCCAGCTGCTTGGGCCCTGCACCCCATGGGAGAACAGGAAAAGCACCTGGCTCCTGGCTCCTGCCATTGGATCAGCGTGGTGCACCAGCTGTGGCGGCCATTGGAGGGTGAACCAACGGCAAAGGAAGACCTTTCTCTCTGTCTCTCTGTCTCTCTCTCTCACTGTCCACTCTGCCTATCAAAAAAAAAAAAAAACTGAAAGGATGGACAAGTTTTTTCATGAAAATGGCAATCAAAAGAGAGAAGAGGCTGTATTGTTATAAATAAGTAGAATTAGACAAACATACTAGAAGACACAAAGAAAGATAAAACATGACAAAATAGTGACTCCTTAAATAGCTATAACTATTATAAGGCACATTCACAAATGTTTCCATGCCTAAAAGTTTCTAAAAGCACGGTCTATCAACAGTATGTTATGGGGAATGCAAGATGATGGAATAGTAGCAGGTAGGTCTGCTCTAGGTTCTGTGAAATTTGTGAAAAAAAAAGTTGCAGGGACAACTGCAGTTGGAGGTGATGTGAAAGTAGTGGAAATGGTCTTGACCTGAGTGGAAGATACAGGCATGCAGCATGGAGCACACAGCATGAACACAACAAAGAAACCAGCAGCCAACACTGGCTAGCAAGTTGAGGTAAGACTGCACTGGCCCGTTCCACTGTAGATATGGCTGGAAGGCAGCCTAGTAGAGAACACCATGCTTGAGTCTGGCCCAGAACCCTCAGGAGAGATAGGATACTGCTCAAATGGGGAGTGGGGTAAGCGGTGCATCTCTGTCTCCATTTCTTCCTCCTCCACACCAATGCCCTGTGGCTAACTGTGAAAAGGTTGTGCCATTTCAGACATAAACAGTAGCAGCTGCTCCAGCTCTTCTGGGCACATACAGAAGCTAGAAGGAACTGTCAGCAGGGGCAAATAGAGCAGTTTGAGAGCACTGCTGGGGTCTGCCCCCATACAGACACTGGGACAGCAACCTTCCACTCTGCTTACCCTGCAATGGGTGTGGAATGGGAGCCAGCACCACAGAAGGAACGTGCCACCCATGGGAACTCTTGTACCTGCCCAGTACAATTGTGAAGAGTAGGGCTGTGGCTGGTGGGTAATGTGAACTCTTGTGATATATGGATTTTTACCATGGGGAAAATTAGCATTCAGCACTGACTCTGAGTTTCATAAAACCAACACAGAAAAATAGTCTTTGTATACACAGACAAGGTAATGGTTGAGAAAGCTCAGTTCCATTCACAATAGTTCCAAAATAATCAAATATCTTGGAGTAAATTTAACCAAGGATGTCAAAGATATCTAAGGTGAAAATTACAAAATGCCAAAGAAATAGAAAAAGACATAATAAATTGAAAAATTATCCATGTTCATGGATTGAAAGAATCAATATAATCAAAATGCCCATATTAGTAAAAGTAATTTGAAGATTCAATGTATTTCTAATGAAAATATTAAAGACATTCTTCACCTGTCCAGAACAAAATGATGCTAAAATTCATATGGAAACAAAAGAGACCCCAGATACCTAAAACAATCTTATGTAATAAGAACAAAGGCAGATGCATCACAATACCTGATTTCAAGACATACTACAAGGAAGTTATAATCAAAACAGCCTGGTACTGGCTGAAAAATAGACTGGTAGACCAATGAAACAGAATAGAAATTCCAGGAGTGAATCCATGCATACAACCAATTTATCTTTGTTCAAGAAGCTAAAATCTACCACTGGAGAAATGAGTCTCTTTAACAAATGGCTCTGGGGAAACTAGATCTCCATGTGCAGAAGTATGAGATTAGACTCCTACTCACACTTCACATAAAAATCCACTCAAAATGTATCAAAGACAAAAATCTATGACCTGATACCATGAATAGCATGGCATAGGAAAAGAGTTCTTGGAAAAGACTTCAGAAGCACAGGCAATCAAATCCAAATAAGACAAATGGGATTACATAGAGCTGAGAATCTTCTTCACTGTAAAAGAACCAGTCAGCATAAGTAAGAGGTAATGGACAGAATGGAAGAAATTATTTGCAAACTACAAAACTGATACAGGGTTAACATCCAGAATCTATAAAGAGTTCAAGAAACTCAACAACAACAGCAACAATAACAGCAAACCAAGTTAAGAAATGGGAAAAGTAGTTGAACAGGCATTTTTCAAGAAAGGAAATTCAAGTGGCCAACAGACACTTAGAAAGTGTTCAGGGTCAGTAACCATTAGGGAAATGCAAATCAAAACCACAATGAGGTTTCATCTCACCCCAGTTAGAACAGCCCACATACAGAAATCAACAAATGCTGAAGAGCATGTAGGTAAAATAGTACCCTGGTACTCTGTTGGTGGAAATGTAAACTGGTGCAACCACCGTGGAAGACAGAGATCTCAGAGATCTGAATATAGACCTACCATACAGTGTAGCCATCACACCATCACGATCCTGGGAATTTACACAAAACGAAAGAAAACAGTAGATGAGTTACCTGAACCTCCATGTTTATTACAACACAATTGACAATAGCTAAGACAGAATCAATGCTGTTGCCCATCAACTGATGACTGGCTGAAGAAATTTGTTATATTTACACTATGCAATACTACTCAGCTGAGAAAAAGATGAAATCCTGTCTTTTGTAACGAGATGGTCACAAGGTCACAACTGAAAGTGTGAGTGAGATAAGACAACACTGGGATGATAGATACCATATGTGTTCCTGGATCTGGGATAACTAACATAGTATCTAAAATATAATGTAATGGAGTGAAATAGATATCTTGAGATTTTAAAAAGTTATAAAAATTTTAAATAGAATTATAATTAATGAGAAAACTAATAAGAGATAGACATGGATTAATAATGAAACCCCAGAATGGAGATAAAGCTGAGGATGAATGCATTCATGGGTGAATTTTTAAAAATACAAAATAATTAATAACAATTCTTTCCAAACAGAAAATTAAGGAAGGAAAGATTTCTAATTTATTTTAAGAAGAAAACAATACCCTAATAAGAATGGCAGGCAAAGCTGCTAGAAAAAGAGGGAGCCCAAGCTGGTGCTGCAGCTCAATAGGCTAATCCTCTGCCTGCGGCGCTGGCACCCCAAGTTCTAGTCCTGGTCGGGGTGCCAGATTCTGCCCCAGTTTCTCCTCTTCCAGTTCAGCTCTCCTCTGTGGCCTGGGAGTGCAGTGGAGGATGGCCCAACTCCTTGGGCCCTGCACCTGCATGGGAGACCAGGAGAGGCACCTGGCTCCTGGCTTTGGATCAGCATGGTGTACCAGCCGCAGTGTGCCGGCTGCAGCAGCCAATGGGGGGTGAACCAACAGAAAAGGAAGAACTTTCTCTTTGTCTCTCTCTCTCTCTCACTGTACATTCTGCCTGTCAAAAAAAAAAAAAAAGAAAAAGAAAAAGAAAAAGAGGGATCCCAAAAATTCATACCTATTATGCATTTTGATACAATAAATCTGTACAAAACAATTCCAAAATAAATGCAACTGCTTGTTTAAAAGATTTTACACAATAGATTTATTCTTAGAAAGCAAGGTTAGTTCAACTTATGAAAATGAATCATTGTCATAATGCCACATTATCAGAATGAAGGGGAAAATATGACCATTTAAACTGATACAGAAAAAAAGTCACAACACCTTTTCATGATAAAGAGACTCAAAAAATTAGTACTAGAAAACTATCTCAACATAATAAATAATGAAAGAAAACTTTCACCATTTGTAATCTACATAGCCCTAGGAGACTTAATGAGACTAATTAGGCAAGAATGAAAACACATTCAAACTGAGAAGGAAGGTATCTTTATGTATATATGCATGAGCACATACATTTGTATAGAGAAGCATTCCTGTTTATTAATCTGAATTATAACACAGATAACTTGAAATTCTTCAATAATCATCCAATTACTATAGAAGCTGAAAGTTAGAAGTGATTAACATGTGCATTGGAGTGTGCAGAGTGCTTTGGAGCCTATGTGGATGGTATAGGAAGACCTGGGCATAGGTAAGGGTGATATCCTCATGGGCTGTGAAGAGACACATCACCTGGGAGTGTGGATGTTGTTCTGGGTGGAGGAGTGTGGTGGCATGGAAGAAATCTGAATCTGCATGGGCAGTCTTCAAAGTTAGGTGTGTGAGACCAATACCCTGGACTTGCTCTCCAAGTGGGGCCATATCTGGGAGATGGTGCTCAAGGATCTGCATGCCTTGAGACCCTCTTAATGGGCTGAAGGGACCCATCAGATACTGAGGGTACAATTTATGGAAGGAATGATTAAGATTATGGTCCATGTCACCATCAGGTGGAGTTACTCTCCTTACCAACATTGGGCTGGTTGGCCCCATAGTGGGAGGAATGGTCAGTCTCTAAGATCTGATATCTGAATTGTTGATTTAGGAATTCTTCCACCATGAAATTAATTGGACCTAAAGGATCAAACTCAAGAAAAGGAGGTGCATGGGCTGGAATTTTGGTTTAGTATGCTAAGTCTCTACCTGCGGTGTTGGCATCACATATGGGTTCCGGTTTGAGGCCTGCCTGACCCATTTCCAATCCAGCTCTCTGCTAATTGCCTGGGAAACCAGTGTAAGATGGCCCAAGTACCACCTGCACCCATGTCGGAGACCTAGAAGAAAGTCCATGCTCCTGGATTATGATTGGCCCAGCTCTGGTTGTTGCAGGCATTTCAAGAGTGAACAAGTAGATAGAAAACAATTCTCTCTGCCTCTCTCACTCTCTGTAATTCTGACTTTCAAATTAATAAATAAATCTTAAAAAAGAAGAGGAGGTGTCCATATAAAGATGTGCACATGGATGGAATGGGGATGATTAAGTGTCTTAGAAAATACAGAATATATCCTTGGTAAACCAGATGACACCAAATTCTGTTCTGATGTGGGTCTAACTTCCTGCATCAGATTTTATACTGACAGAAGCATCAGCAGGGACTACTCACTGTCTGGGTTTGGATTCCATACCAATATAGACATAATCTACAGTAGCTCTCTTCCTTAAAGCCCTACTGAAATAAGATGCTTTCCTTTTTTTTTCTTTTGATTTTGGATAAATCTCCAGCTTTATGCTTATAATGTACATTCTAGATTGATGATTTAGTGGCATAGGTATTCTTAAGGAAATAAAAATGAACTACATAATTTCTACAAGGGCTATATTAGTAGCTTAAACTTGTAGAAATTGTACTTTTTGTTCAGAAAATAAGTTGTATGTTTTTCTATCTAAATTATGGAGAGAAAAACTGAGCTATATCTTTTGTAGTTTGCTCTGCTATAGAGATAAATATTATTGTGACATAGTGGGTTCTGTCTTTGCCCAATTTTTTTTCTTTCATAAATTTTCCAAGGCGTTTCTTACAACTACTCACTGTATTTATTTTGGTTATTTCCATATACTTCACAATTGTATTTCTCACTATTGTGTTATACATTACTTAATATATATTTTAAATATCTCTGATCATTCTGTCATATAAAGTTTCTTCAACACATGTAAGAATGCAAGTTGTGAATGGACAAGGCCATCTAAAATTGCTTTATGCAGAATTTCTCTTGACAAAAATTATTTATAAAAGTGCAGGTTGGAGGGGATTCAAAGATGGTTGACTAGGAAAGAGAGGTGCTGCTTCTGACGAGGAAGTACTAGAAAAAAATAGAAAGTAAATTCTCAGGGGAGAGTTGGAGAGAAGCTTGCAGGGAAATTCTACAGAAAGAATAGGAATGCTGTGGAGCAGCACGGAGAGTGCAGATACACAGCAGCAAGTGTCACACTACACGTGAATCCCACAATCCTCAAGCAGACAAAAGGTTCTAATATCAAGGTGAGGGCACACTGTGGCAGCCTGTACCACTGGTGATATGGCATGAGGGAGAACCTCTCAGACTACACTGAGTTTGAATCCATCTGGAGCCCAAGGGAGAGGGAGGATAAGCACCTCATCCAGTGAAGGAAAAGCACATTTCTTTCTCCTCATCCCCACACAAGGGTGCTCACAACAGGGAGAAGGTACCATCTCGACACCAGCAGAAGCTGCGGTGGCTCTCCTGTGCGTGACTGGGGGAGATTCCTAGAAGAAAAATGCTGTGTTCTCCACTGACTTTGAGTCTGGTTGGAAGGGTTGAGAGGGAGCTGTGCTCCTATTTAGGATTTAGAGGCACCCCCAACCTCTCAACATATCACAGGCTCTGGGGCTCAAATTGCCAAGGCAGATCACCCCTAAGCAGCTGGCTCTGAAAACAACTCTGCTTTCTACATGGATGAGGCAGGCTCATTGGGCAGAGGGTATCTTCTTCACCCCATGACTGTTGGAAATCTGTGACTGCAAGATATGGCATGGGGCCTAACTGGGTTTCTGGGCAATCACTGTGTCAGGCATCAGAAGCTCAGATCACCCTAACTGCCTGAGATAGGTCACTACAGAGGGTCCCATGCTCACCCTGAGGACTGCACAGATCCTGTTTTGCAGTTCATGCTTCAGCATGGGTGAGGTTTATACCCATTAGGGGCTAATCCTGAGCACTGATCAACATGGAAGAGAGGAGTTAGGTTGTGATTATAGCAACAGGCATGCTCCTACCCTCCACCTTACTGACAATACATATTCACCAGACCCAATGTGGGTGTCATCCCAGATTCTTGCCCCACACTTGAGCCCTGACCAGAGCTGACTTGCCTTATGAAGCACCTCTGTATTCAGTGAGGGAGCAATCACTCCACTCAGCCACAGAGGCACAGGTTGAAGATAAAACATACCACTGAAGAGTTAAGAAGGATACTAATCACATTTTTCAAATATGAATGTACATCCTCCTCCAAATAGTTGCTGTTCATACTTGTATCTAAAGTATCACAAGTTGATTCCTTTGACTGAGGTCAGGTGCCATGCTAAAAAATGCAGAGAGTACCTTGGAAAATGGTACTGGGAATGAAGGGAATGAAAGCACATACAAACAGAAATTAGAGACATCTATACTCACCTAAAATGACATGTAGTCTTCAGAACCAAAACCAAATGTATTGAAATGGCCTTGCTATAAGGCACATTATATTTCCTAAAGCATAAGAACATTTCCATAATAAAAAAATTGATGCAACTTTTAATATGCAAAGAAGAGAATGATGTTTTCAAAAATATTGTATTTACTTCCTTAAGTAAAACTTGACCATTTGGTGGCTGTGATAAAAAGATTCCTTAAAAATCTGAAAGAGAACAAGAAAAATACTGCTATAATTAAATTACCAGACTGGCTTAATTGAATCTTTGCCACTAACAACAAGAATGCTATCAAAAAAAGAAATAACTAAACTTTATTCTGAGGAATTCTGTATTGTAAAGTTAAATCTCTGAGCATGTGATACTTTACTATCAGTGAAAGGATTTTTTTTTTTTTTTGACAGGCAGAGTGGACAGTGAGAGAGAGAGACAGAGAGAAAGGTCTTCCTTTGCCGTTGGTTCACCCTCCAATGGCCGCCGCGGCCGGCGCACCGCGCTGATCCGAAGGCAGGAGCCAGGTACTTATCCTGGTCTCCCATGGGGTGCAGGGCCCAAGCACCTGGGCCATCCTCCACTGCACTCCCTGGCCATAGCAGAGAGCTGGCCTGGAAGAGGGGCAACCGGGACAGAATCTGGCGCCCCGACCGGGACTAGAACCCGGTGTGCCGGCGCCGCAAGGTGGAGGATTAGCCTATTGAGCCACGGCGCCGGCAGTGAAAGGATTTTTATTGAAGATCAAATTTTCAATTCAATCATCTGCAAAAAATGAATGTTTTAAAATTGAAAATATGGTGCTGGCTCTATGGCACAGCAGTTAAAGCCATGGCCTGCGGTGCTGGCATCCCATGTGGGTACCAATTTGAACCTCAGCTGTCCTACTTCCTGGCTCACTGATGGTGTGCCTGGGAAACCAGCAGCAGATAGCCCAAGTATTTGGGCCACTGCAGCCAAGTGGGAAACCTGGAAGAAGCTCCAGGCTCTTGTTTCAGATTGGCCCAGCTCCAACCACTGTGGCCATTTTGAATGTGAACCTGAAAGTGGAAAACACCTCTCTCTCTCTCTCTCTCTTTATGTATATTTCTCTCTCTCTTTCTCTCTCTTCTTCCTTCACTCTCTCTCTGCCTTTGCATTTCTGTAACTCTGCCTTTCAAAGAAATAAATGTCTTTAAAAATGGAATTGTGTCTTTCAATCTTAAACTATACAGAGTAAAATGAATGAAGCACAATGTAAATAGAAGGAAAAAATATGAATCATATAAACCAATGAAACAGAAAACAGAAGCATGGCATAGAAAAATGAATGATATGAAAATATGCTTTAAAGATGATCAATAGAGTAGAGCAACACTTATGAGGAGAATAGATAATTGACATAATTTAACAATATCAGGAAGTGAAAGAGATAACATCCATAAAATGGGTAGATGAACAATATAAAGTAATATAACACATTTCTGCAAAAATGAGAATTTACATGAGATAGATAAACTGAAGGCTACCCAGGGACAAACTGTTCTCAGGGTTAGTTGATTCTTTGAGATGGTAAATGACTGGCTTGTGAATGCAGCTTTCTAGGCAAACTCCACAATTCATCACACAGCACCAACTGCCTTTTGTATAACGTTTTCATATTTTAGTCTGGCATTCCTCTGCTAAATCACTCCAAAGCCAAGTGACAGAAAATCAGAGATACCTAGCTACTACACTCTAGACTTACAAAGAAGCTAATCCCAAGCCTGTTTACCCTGGGCATTCTCATTGATTCTCATTAAAAGCACAATAAAAACTATTCGTTTTAAAATTTTATTGAATTGTACACTTTTTTTTGACAGGCAGAGTGGATAGTGAGAGAGACAGAGAGAAAGGTCTTCCTTTTGCCATTGCTTCACCCTCCAATGGCTGCCACAGCCAGTGCATCATGCTGATTTGAAGGCAGGAGCCAGGTGCTTCTCCTGGTCTCCCATGTGGGTGCAGGACCCAAGCACTTGGGCCATCCTCCACTGCACTCCCAGGCCATAGCAGAGAGCTTCCCTGGAAGAGGGGCAACTGGGACAGAATCCAGAGCCCCGACTGGGACTAGAACCCAGTGTGCCAGCACCGCAGGTGGAGGATTAGCCTGTTGAGCCACAGCGCCAGCCAAATTATACACTTTTATAGGTCACAATTAAATATTTCAATGCATAAACACAGTGAGAACTGATTGAAGAAAGCAATCAACCTCTCTACCTCTCCACCACTTTTATTTAGTAACTTAGTCCTCTCCTTCAGTTCCTTATGAAACATACACCAAAATTTATGCATGAAGACATAGAAAACTTGGATAGACCAATAGGCAAGGTTGAGATTGAAATGTAAAGCCTTCCTACAAAACTAAGCTCAGAAATTGGTGGCTTCATTGATGCATTCTACCAAACTTTCAAGGATAAACTAACATTAATTCTTCTTAAACTATTCAAAACAATGGATAGGGAGGGAACCACTCAAAACTTACTCTATGAGGCTGAAATTAACTTAAAGATAAAACCAAACAAGGATACAATACAAAAGAGAACTAGGAACCATTATCCTTGATGAATGTAGCTGCAAAAACATTTGAGAAAATAAAAGCAAACTGAATTCAATGACACATCCATACTGACCAAATGAATTTATACCAGGGATTCAGGGCTGTTATAGCATACACAGATCAATAAATGTGATATATAACATCAATAAAATAAGGATTAAATCCATACAAGTTCTTCAGTAGATGCAGAAAATGCTTTCGATAAAATACAATATCCTTTTTATGATAAAAGTCATAAAAATTGGGTATAGAAGGAATGTACCTCAACAAAATAAAGGAAATATATGTCAAGCCCACAGCAAATATCATATAGAATGGGGAAAAATTGGAAGAATTTGGACTAAGATCTGCAACTAGACAAGGATCTCCACTATCACCACTTTTATTCAATATGGTTCTGAAAGTTTTATTTAGAGCTATAATGCAAGAAAAAAGAAACAAAAAGGATAAAATTAGAAAGGTGGAAATTAAAGTAACACTATAGTTGATATGATTCTTTATATTGGGAAACAAAAAGACCCCACCAACAGACTATTAAGGCTTATATGAAAATTCAGCAGTTTCAGGATGCAACGTGAACACACAAAGATCCATATCACACATACTTATCAACAATTATCTTGCTGAAGAAGGACTTATAAGAACTCTTCCATTCACAAAAGCTACCAAAAATTAAATAATGGAATATTTTAACAAAGTATGTAAAAGATTTCTACCATGAAAATTATAAAACATTAATGAAAGAAACAGAAGGTACAAACAATGAAAAAAAAATCAATGCTTCAAATATTGTAAGAATTAATATTATTCCAAATGTCATTATCTCCTAAATGTACAGATTCAGTACAATCCCCGTCAAAATTTCAAGGACATTCCTTACAGAAAAAAAATCTTAAAATTTATACAGAAATGTAAATGTCATTAAATGGCCAAATCTGTCTTAAACAATAAAAATAATGATATAGGCATCAAATATCAGATTACAATACACACTGCAGGATGATTAATATTAAAAAAGCATGGCACTGCATAAAAATAGACATGTAACCCAAAGGAACAGAATATAAAAAGCAGAAATAGCTGTACATCTACAATCAATTAATATATGATAAATGTGCTAAAAAATTCAAATATTGTGAAAATTGGATTTATACAAGCAGAAGTTTTAAATGTGACCATTACATTATACTCTATGCAAAAATGCCTTTAAATGAATCAAGAATCTAATTTTAGGATATAAAACTATCAAATTATTAGAAGAAAGCATAGGGGAAATGTTGCAGTACATTGGCCTAAATAAAGATTTTTTTTAATATGTAACATTCCAGAAGCACAGGCAATAAAGAAAAAAAAATAGAAAAATGGGATTATGTTAAGCTTAAGATGCTTCTGCGCTGCAAAGAAAAAAAAAAAACATGAAAAGAAAAATGAGAGTGAAAGAATCAGCAAACTATGTATCTGATAAATGATTAATATCCAGAACATATAAAGTAGCTCAAGAAATCAACAAGACAATATGGTTAAAAAATGGACAAAGGATATCAATGTATATTTTTTAAAAGAAACACAAATGACCAACAGACACATGCAAAAAAACTTAATATCACTAACCATCAGGAAAATGCAAATAAAAACCTCAGTTGTATATCAATCTACCCCAGTTAGAATGACTACAATGCCAAGATCAAAATGTAAAAAATACTGAAAACATTGTAGAGGAAAGAATGCACTAATATACTATTGGTGGGAAAAAGAATTACTGTAACTGTTATAGAAAACAGTATAGATTTTGTATCTGTGTGGGTGCAAACTGTTGAAATCTTTACTTAATATATATTAAGTTGATCTTCTGTATATAAAGATAATCAAAAATGAATCATTTTTTTGACAGGCAGAGTGGACAGTGAGAGATAGAGAGAAAGATCTTCTTTTTTGACATTGGTTCACCCCACAATGGCTGCTGAGGCAGGCACACCATGCTGATCTGAAGCCAGGAGCCAGGTGCTTCTCCTGGTCTCCCATGCAGGTGCAGGGCCAAAGCACTTGGGCCATCCTCCACTGCACTCCTGGGTCATAGCAGAGAGCTGGACTGGAAGAGGGGCAACCGGGACTAAAACCCAGGGTGCCAGTGCCAGAGGTGGAGGATTAGCCTATTGAGCCACAGTGCTGGTGAAAATTAATCTTGATGAAGAATGGGATGGGCGAGGGAGTGGGAGATGCGATGGTTGCGGGTGGAGGGAGGTTAAGGGGGGGGAACGTTGCTATAATCCAAAAGTTGTACTTTGGAAATTTATATTTATTAAATAAAAGTTAAAAAATAAGAGAAAGAAGAAGAAAAAAACAGTATAGAGGGACATAAAAACTCAAGGTGGATTTACTTTATAATCCAATTATTTGACACAGTGGGATATATCCAAAGAAATAAAATCAACGTATAAAACCTGTTTATGGCAGCCAAATGCACAATAGAAATGATATGGAATGAGATTAGTTGTCCATAAACTGAAGGTTGGATATAGAATATATATATATATATACACACACACACACATATGTGACGGAATATGACAGCCACAAAACACAATGAAATCCTGGCATTTGCATCAAAATAGATGCAACTGGAGATTATTATGCTTCTGTTATTTGTGGACATTAATATAGAAAATTATAAAAATTGCATGGATATATTATTTTTATATAGATATAATTCTTTATTGAATTATGCCATGTATATGAGAATATATCACTTTTCCCATGCTATGATTATTGCAATAAATCCATTTTGTGATATTAATGGATTTGTTTTCAAAAAAGTAAACATCAACTTTATTATTATAAGCTATAGTTATCCTACTGTACTATGGAATCTTAAGATTTATTAATTCTATGTTTTGACACTCTTTATCCAACCTTTCTCTACCCTGACCCCATAATGCCTAGTCTTCAGTAGTTATTATTACAATTTCAGATCTTTTTTTTTATTAAACTTTCATATAAGTGTGATAATACATTGTTTTCAACTTTCTTTTGGGAAATATTGGCTGATTTCACTTAATATAATAATTTCCAGTTGGATCCATATTTGGGTAATGTTAGAATTTCATTCTATTCATGGCTCAAAAATATTCTGTTGTCTCTATGTATTGAATTTTCTTCTCCTATTCATGAATCAATTGACATCTACATTGATTCCATACCTCATTACTGTGTATAAAGCCAGGCATGAGAGCACAGGTTCTCTTTTATGTGTTAATTTCATTTCATTCAAACATATGACTAGATGTGGGATAGCTGCATCATAAATCAGATCTTTTTTAAGAATTTTGTGGGGAACATCTATACTGGTCTCCACAGTGGCTGTAGTGAAGTTCACTCTCATTAACAAATTGTAAGTGCTCCTGTTTCTATGCATCCTCACAAGCATTTACTTATTGCCTGAGAATAGTCACTCTGTTGTTTTAATTGGCATAATTGGTTCCTGAAGGTATAGAACTCTTAAACAGACCAATAACCAACAGGGAGTTTAACTCAGAAATAAACAACCTCCAGATAAAGGAAAGCCCAGCATCAGGTGGCTTCACTGCTGAATTTTAGAAAATTTGTAAAGAGGAACTAATTCCAATTCTCAAACTATTCAAAATATTTGAAAAGGAAGTAATCCTCTCAAACTACATCTATGAGGCCAGCATCACCTAAATTCCTAAAGCAGAAAAAGATATAAGAAAGATACTCATAGATGAATATTCCTGATGAACAGATATAGAGACCCCAACAAATTAACAGTTAACTGAATCCAATGACACGTCAGCAAGAGCATTCACCTGGACAAGTTGAATTTATCTCTGGTATGCAAGAATGGTTCAACATATGGAAATAAATAAATATTACACATCACATTAACAAATGGAACAATAAAATTCATAAGATTATCTTAATAGATGCTGAGAAATCATTTGATAAAATATATCATCTAATGATAAAAGTCTTTATTCTTCAACACAATCAAGGCAATATATTACAAACTCATAGCAAGCCTTATACTGAATGTGGAGAAGTTTGCAGCTTTTCCACTAAGATCCAGAACCAGACATGGATGTCCACTCTCATCATTAGTATTCAATATAGTTTTCAAAGATTTATTCAGAGCCATTAGGTAAGAAAAAGAAATTAAAGGAAAGGGGAAAGTAGAATAATTATCCTTGTTTGCAGATGAAACCAAAAGACTCCACCAAGAGACTATTGGAACTCATAACAGTGTTTGGTAAAGTTGCAGAAAATAAAATCAACACACAAAAATTAATAACATTTGTATACAAAGAAAACTCCATGGCTGAGAATGAACTTGTAAGATCAGTATCATTCCCAATATTTACTAAAAAATTTAAATACCTTGAATAAATTTAACCCAGGATGTGAAAAATCTCTATAATAAAAATTAAAAACATTAAAAAAAGAAATAGAAGAAGACACACAAAACAATGGAAGACTCTTCCATGTCTGTGGATTGGATTGGAAGAATTAATATATCGAAATACCCATCTACAACCAACTCATCTTTCACAAATGAGCTAAAATTAATCTCTTGTAAAAAAAGAGTCTTTTCAACAAATTATGTCAGAAAATTATATCTACGCATACAGAAGCATGAACCAAGACCCCTACATTACATCTCATACAACAATCAACTCAAAATCTATGTCCTAATCTAAATCTATGTCTATCTAAATCTATGTCCTGATACAATCAAATTACTAGAAGAAGACATTAAGGAAATTGCAAGGCATTGGCATTGGAAATGTGTTCTTGGAAAAGACCACAGAATTACAGGTAATAGAAGCAAATACACAAATGGAATTAACTTAAGCTAAAAGGACCCTAGACTGCATAGAAAACACTCAGCAAAGTGAAGAAGTAATTAATGGAATTGGTTAAATTATTTCCAAATTATGAAATAAAGGATTAATATCCAGAATGTATTAAGAGTTTAAGAAGCTGAACATAAACAAAACAATCCAGTTAATAAATGGGCAAAGGACATGAACAAACATTTTTCAAAGGATGAAATTCAAATGGACAACAATAAAAAAGTTCTCAGAATCACTAGCCACCAGGGAAATGCAACTATATAACACAATGAGAGGCCAGACTGTCCTTGTAGCATGTGAAGCTATCTCCTGCAGCATCATTGTGAGCAGCAATTTGAGTCCCAGTTCCACTTCTGATCCAGCTTCTTGCTAATTCACCTTAGAAAGTTGTGGAAGATGGCCCATCTCCTTGGGCCCCTATACCATGTGGGAGATCCAAATGAAGCCCCTAGCTCATGCTTTTGATCTGGCCCAGAACTGGTCATTACAGTTGCTTGGGAAGTGAACTAGTAGATGGAACATTCTCTCTCTGCCTGTGCCTTTCTTTCTTTGTAATTCTTTCAAATAAATAAATAAAGCTTAAAAAATTACAGTGAGGTTTCACCACATTCCAGTTAGAATACCTATCATCCAAAAATAAATAAGTAAATAGATAGATAAATAAATAAATAGATATTGGTGAGGATGAGGGATAAAAGGCACCCTAGTACACTTTTGCTATGACATAAAGTAGTACAACCATTATTGGTGACAGTACCATAATTTCTCTGTAATCTGACAATATATTCACCATATGACCCAGACAACCCACTCCTGGGGATGTACCCACAAGATATAAAATTGGCATATGAAAGAGTGATCTGTACCCCCATGTTTATTGCAACACAATTCACAATAGCTAAGATGTGAAATCATCCCAGATGGCAATCAACTGATGACTTGATAAAGAAAATGTGATACACACACACTATGGAATAGTACTCAGCCTTAAAATAATGAATTCCTGCCTTTTGTAATAAAACAAATGGACCTGGAACCATTATGATTAATAAAATAAGTCAGTCCCCCAAAATGACAAATATCCTATATTTTCCTTGATTTGTAGTAACTATGATACAAAGTACAAAACTGTACATTATATGAATGAAATTGACATTTTGAGATTTAACTATTGTTTATAACCCTTGTCTATACTATTGAGGAATAGTTTTTTTTTTTTGTACTTAATACTTGTTGAATTGTTTGCTCAGTGGAAGGCTAAGTAACATAAACTGAAAGTATGTCAATGTAACTATGAAAAGAAAAAATAAAAGAAGGCTGTAGAGAGGTTGGTAGCATGGGTAGGAGAGAGGCTAGGGCAGGATGTATCACAATGCTCCTAAATCTGTATATAAGAAACATCAATTTGTTCACCTTATGTAAATAATTGAAAATAAAAATAATAAAAATGATCTCATTGATTTATAGATTCAAATGATTCCTTATAATACTCCAATAGTTATATTTAAAAATAAAACAAAAAATCCAGAAAATCCATATGGAATGACAAAGGATCCAAATGCCCAACATATTCTCAAAAATAATAATGATGGAAGTCTCAAAATCCCTTAATTCAAAAGGAAAAGTAATCAAAAATTGTGGAAGTAGCATGAACACAGATGCAAAGATCAAAGTAATGGAATAGAGAGGCTAAGGGTGGGCATTTGGTCTCTCAGTAAAAATGCTGTTTAAGATGCCTGCATCCCTGCCAGTGCTGTGGCTCAATAGGCTAATCCTCTGCCTGTGACGCTGGCATACCGGGTTCTAGTCCCGGTTAGGGCGCCAGATTCTGTCCTGATTGCTCCTCTTCCAGTCCAGCTCTCTGCTATGACCCGAGAATGCAGTGAAGGATGGTCCAAGTCCTTGGGCCCTGCACCCTCATGGGAGACCAGGAGGAAGCACCTGGCTCCTGGCTTTGGATCAGTGTGGTGCGCCGGCTGCAGCACCGTGCCAGTCACAGCAGCCATTGCGGGGTGAACCAACGGAAAAAGGAAGATCTTTCTCTCTGTCTCTCTTTCACTGTCCACTCTGCCTGTCAAAAAACTTTAAAAAAAATAAAAAAAAGATGTCCACATCTCATACTACAGTATTTGGGTTCAATTCTGGCTCCTGACTCAAGTTTCCTGTCAATGTTAAATATGAGAAGTCATGATGTGACAAATAATTGGGTCTCTGCTACTTACTTAGGAGGGTAGGATTATAAGTATGGCTTCTGGTTCTGGTTCCAGTTACAGTGTGCAGATCTGGTCATCACAGACATCTGGCAAGTGAACCAGCAGTTAGGAGCTGTGTCCATCTCTGCCACTCAAATTAACATACTACAACTAATAATGATAAGCATTTATATATAATAAGCTATGTTAATAAATGAAAGTAAAGGTTCATTAATCTCATTAATCAAGAAAAATTTGACTGAATTCACCTTATCATTAAAACCATAAACAAACTATGAATTGAAGAGCATTTCCACAAGAAAGGCACATATAGGAAATCTATGGCAGACTTCAATAAATGGGAATAAGGCACAGATACTGTTAACACTTCTATTCATCAGTTGACTAGAGGATTCTGCCAAAGAAATCACATAAAGAAAGAAAAAAAAAAAACTCTACAAGGGACAATTTATTGCCTCAGCAGTTTCTCTCCCAGCTATGCCACTAAAATATTCAAAATCCACATGCACACAAAGGCTCACAGTAGCAATATTCATGAAAGCCAAATCCAAAAGCAACACAAATACCGAAGTATAAGAAAATATGTTATGAAGTACATCTTTCATAATGGTATGCTATTTGGCAATCAAAATTAATTATGAAATGACAGACTACAGATCTAGTGAAATTCACAAGAAAAAATAAATCAAAAGTAAAACCCCAAATACTGTAAGACTCTATGATTCCAATTTTAGGACACATCCAAAAAAGTTCAATCTCTGAAAACAGATTTTAAATTAGTGCCTCTCTGTTGCTGATGGTGAATGAGGATTTATTGTGAATAATACTGATTATTTGGAATTAACAAAATGTGCTTATATTAGACTGTGGTAATCATTATGTAATTCCCAAAATTTTAGAAAGCGTGGAATACTCACTTAAAACATGGGGCAGTTAGGTCTAGGCAGATAGCATCCTGAGTTTGGTCTTCACAGAATAAAGTGAAAATTAACAAATATGAGGGAGTTGGAGCTGGCACTGTGGCACAGCAGGTTAAAGCCCTGGCCTGAAGTGGCAGCATCCCCTATGGGCACTGGTTCTAGTCCCAGCTGCTCTACTTCCTATCCAGCTCTCTGCTGTGGCCTGGGATAGCAGTAGAAGATGGCTCAAATCCTGTACCTCTGCACCTGAGTGGGAGACCTGGAAGAAGCTCCTTGCTCCTGGTTTGAATTGGCACAGCCCCGGCTGTTGCAGCCATCTGGGGAATGAACCAGCAGATGGAAGACCTCTCTCTCTCTCTCTGCCTCTCTATGTAGCTCTGTCTTTCAAATAAATAAAATAAATCTTAAAAAAACAAATATGAGAGAGTTTCACATGCTTTGTAGAACATGAAATTAAAACACCCTCAATTTGGTTAAAAATATATAAAACTATAATATGAGGGAACTTACAATTCATGGACAATGTTTTTGTGTGAAAGAACTATGCATATGATTCTAGAAATTCTTACACCATTTAATTCCTCATTTATTGCTTGAGATTCTTCAATTGCTCTAATTGAAATTAATTCCACTTATGCTTGAGAAATATCTCATTTTTCTTATGTGAAACAATGTAAAAGATGTATTAATCACAAATTTAAGGAAATTTTTGATTCCTAACCAAACCATGTACCATGACAAAATAGCAATTCAGTTATTTCCAGATTGCTTCTCTTAATAAGCTGCTTGCAAACATCATAATTTTAGCTGTGATACTAATTTAAATATTTTAACACTCCTTAATTTTAAACACTGAGTGAGATGCTTTTTGAGTTTTTTTTTGTCTATAGTTATACATATATATAGGCTACAATGTGAAATTTTAATCACTGAAAACAGTGGCTACTGATCAAATCAGAGTAAGCAACATAATCATTTCTTTGGAATCGCACTTCATGATCAAGCCTTGGAACACTGTTGTTCTGTTTGCTTATAAAGTATAGAATACTTTACAGTGTACCACAGTCACCCCAACATTCTATGTAAGACTAGGAACTAACAGCCCTAATCTAACTCAGATTTGGTGTCAATTATCTAAATAGCTTTTACATACCACATTTCAAGACACACTACACGGTGGTTATAATCAAAACATTCTGGTACTTAAACAAAAACAGATGTATAGACTAATGGAACACAATAGGCATGCCAGAAGTCAATCCAAACATCTATAACCAACTTAAATTTGACAAAGGAACTAAAATCAATCCCTGGATCAAATACAGCCTCTTCAACAAATGGTGCTTAGAAAACTGGATTTCCACATGCAAAAGTATGAAGCAGGACCCTCATCTTGCACCTTATACAAAAATCCACTCAAAATGGATTAAAACCTAAATCTATGACCTGATAACATCAACTTATTAGAGAATATTGGGGAAACTCTGCAAGACATTGGCATAAGCAAAGACTTCTTGAAAAAAAAAAAAACCCGGAGGCACAAGCAATCAAAGCAAAAATTCATAAGTGGGATTTCATCAAGTTGAAAAGTTCCTGTACTGCAAAAGAAACACTCAGGAAACTGATAAGACAACTAACAGAATGGGAGAGATTATTTGCAAGCTACGCAATGGAAAAAGGACTAATAACTAGACTATATAAAGAGATCAATAAACTTAACAACAACAAAACAAACAATCCAGTGAAGAAATGAGCAAAAGGCTTACCCAGACATTTTCTAAAGAGGAAATGCAAATGGCCAACAGACACAGGAAAAAAATGCTCAATCACTAGTCATTAGAGAAAGGCAAATCAAAACCACCAGGAGGTTTCACCTCATCCCTGTTAGAATGCCTTTCATACAGAAATCAACAAACAACAAATGCTGGCAAGGATGTGGGAAAAAAGGTACCCTAATCTGCTGTTGCTGGGAATGTAAACTGGCACAGCCACTATGAAAAACCAAATGAAGATACCTCAGAAATCTAAATATAGGCCTACCATATGACCCAGTTATTCTACTTCTTGGAAGGTATCCGAGGAAAATGAAACCATCATATGAAAGAATTATCTGCACACCCGTGTTCATTGCAGCTCAATTCACAATAACTGATACATTGAATCATCCCAAATGCCCATCAACTGAAGACTGGGAAAATAAATTATGGGATATGTACACTATGGAATACTACATAGTGCTAAAAATGAAATCTAGTCATTTCCAACAAAATGGAAGAATCTGGAAAACATTATACTTAGTGTAATGAGCCAGTCCCCAAAAGACAAATACCACATAGTCTCCCTAACCTGTGATAACTAGTAGAGCACCTAAAAGCTTATCTGTAGAAGTGAAATTGACACTTTGAGAAGCAGTGACTTGAAGAGCTCTTGTCTTGATAGTGGAAGAGCATTTTTTATACTATTTTTTGAACTCTTGTATATAAAGTCAATTGAAAATAGATCTCAGTAAAAAGAGTGGAAATAAGAGAGGGAGGAGGAAGAGTAGTTTGGAAGTATGGGTGAGAGGATGGGTATGATGGGAAGGATCACCATATACTTAAAGTTGTAATTATGAAGTGTATGAAGTTTCTGGCTGTAAAGCTTTATAGCTCTGCATACATTCCTACAGTCTTACTTCTAAGGGTACAGGTTAAAAACTTTCCGTGAGGTCCCATATCCCTTAAGCTGGGGGTAAAAATACCATCTTAAGTGCTAAAGTTATCATATGAATAGGATTGAGGTTCTGGTAATAATAATAGAAATTAAAAGAAGTGAATGCTCCAACATGGGAAGCATTCCACACAGCAGACTCACAAAATAACAATCACTTTAAATAGCACTATGACCTCAGAATCAGCCCTTAAGGTATTTTAGTCTGGCTGAAATACCCATGAGAGCATTTCAGGAATGGACAGCCAAAATATTGTGGCAATAAATTTCTTACATGAGGAACTCGGTGGGTGAAACCTCAGAGGAAAGAAGTGGTCATCAAAGAATGAGGGAGGAGAGAACTTCCACTTTGTTTATGGCTTTATCTAAATACTGATGGAGTTTGTGGGTTCAAAATGCTTCCATAGGCTAGGCAGCTCACGCCAAGAACTTCGGGTGATCACTGATGTCATACATAAGAGTGTTAATTGTTAAATTAACCAAAAGATTCATTGTGCATTAGCTTACCATGCAGGACCTCTGTCCTCAAAGAGTTCTATTATAAACATGTCAAAGTTCTCCCAAAAGGCGTATCATTCTTGGGTGCTTCTTAAAAATTAAGGTTCTAACAAAAAAGTGAAATTAACTTGTAGATGCAATGATTTTGAACAGCCTTTGTCTTGAGTGTTGAGGAACAGTTTTTTTATTGATGTCCAAATTGTTGAACTCTTTGATTAGTATAGAGTTGGTTTTCTGTGTATAACGTTAGTCAATAATAGGTCTTCATGGTGAATGGAACTGGCGATGGGAAAGGGAGGAGGAGGAGTGAGAGAGTGGGTGTTAGGGCAGGTATGATGGGAAGAATAGCTATGTTACTAAACTTGTACTTATGAAATGTATAAAGTTTGCATTCCTCAAATAAAAGGTTTCATTGAGGGGGTGAAATTAATTAGTCTTAAAAAAGAGACACACAGGCTGTGGGAGGCGCTCCTGTCTGAACATGGCGCCCACGTGGAGGAAAGCAGAACGAACACTTGGAGGGAAAGTCAGATCTGGGTGGCGCGGCAAGATGGCGGAATAGGAAGGGAGCACACTGATAGTCTGGGGAGAGATAGTTTAATAAAAGTGGAGATACTGCAGGTTCAAGGAAGAGTAGGGGAGGAAACAGCAGAAGAAACTCTTCCGGAACGCGTGACTCACAGCGGACCTGAGTGGAGAGCGTGGGAGCCCACAGTTTGGGACATCAGCGGCAGACTCAACACACCAGCGCTGGAACGCGAGGTGAGCCGAACCTCAATAGCCCGAGACACCGGCAGGCAAGCGGAGAGAGGAGACTAGAGGGAACGACCCCAGGGGGGGAAAGTTCACAAGGCTAACTGGAAGAGAGAGAGAGAGAAAAAAGGGTGACTGGTGCGGACACGGGTTTCTCTCTCTCCGCTCACCTCTCAAGGGCGAGCAAGACAAAGAGCAGGCGCCATCTTGGACATACGTCATAAGCAGAGCGACCTCAGGTCTGCACCGGCCCTGAGCCTAGCAGAAAAACCTGACTCTTGGTGGGGCGAATTAACAGGAGATTAGGACCTAGTAAATTTGTGGTGCTACTGAACTGAGACTGTGAAAAAAGAGACGGTGGGGGAGAGAACTCACGGAATTCACGTGAGCACTCTCCAGAGACGCTACAATTCCGTAACTTTGGCAACCCAGTGGGAAACTGAAGGAGAATTTGAGCCCACTCTGAGGGCCGAACAGATTCCCTGTGGGGATCTTGGGAAAGAGTTTCCGATCTCTGGCTCCTGTGGGTATATCATTTGCCTGCTAACTACCTCCAACTTCGTTCAGCTGTGCGGAATTACTTCCCTTTTGAATCAAAAAAAAAAAAGAGAGAGAAAGAGAGATTTACCATGCCTAACCTGGGAGTGTCACCTTTGGCACACCAAACAGAGCTCTCAGGCCACACCCATCTCAAGCCCTAAGGCTACATCAAAAACAGATAGTCCACTTAATCTGGAGTCATAGTAAACAAGAAAAAGCACCACAGTGAAGAAGCCAAATATCTCCAATATGCCAAATAACAAACGCAGAAACCGAGGTAATAAAAACAAGGAAGTCACCATGACACCCTCAAATGAAAAAGACACCCCAATTCAAGATTACGAAGATGATTAGAAAGAAGAAATGCAAGAAGCAGATCTCAAAAAATTGATAAGAACATTAAGAAGTTCTCAAAAACAAATTCTGCTACACAAATCCTTAATGGACAAGATAGAAAATCTCTCTCGTGAAAATGAAATATTAAGGAGGAATCAAAATGAAACGAAACAACTAGTACAACAGGAAACTGTGATAGTGACTGAAGTGAAGAATTCAATAGATCAAATGAAAAACACAATAGAGAGCCTTACAAACAGAATGGGTGAGGCAGAAGAGAGAATATCGGACTTAGAAGACAGAGAACAGGAAAGGATACAGTCAGACCAAAGAAAAGACGAGGAAATTAGAAATCTGAAACATATTGTCGGGAATCTTGAGGATACTATTAAAAAACCCAACATTCGGGTTCTAGGAGTTCCTGAAGGCATGGAGAGGGAGAAAGGATTAGAAGGCCTTTTTAGTGAGATATTAGCAGAAAATTTCCCAGATTTGGAGAAGGACAGAGAAATCCTAGTACAGGAAGCCCACAGAACCCCTAATAAACACGACCAAAAGAGATCCTCACCACGACACGTTGTAATTAAACTCTCCACCGTGAAACATAAAGAAAAGATCCTAAAATGTGCAAGAGAGAAACGTCAGATTACTCTCAGAGGATCTCCAATCAGACTCACAGCTGACTTCTCATCAGAAACTCTACAAGCTAGGAGGGAATGGCGAGATATAGCCCAGGTACTAAGAGAGAACAACTGCCAGCCCAGAATATTATATCCTGCAAAGCTATCATTTGTGAATGAAGGTGAAATAAAGACTTTTCATAGCAAACAGAAATTGAAAGAATTTGTTGCCACTCGTCCAGCCCTGCAAAAGATGCTTAAAGATGTGTTACACACAGAAACACAGAAACACGGTCTTCAATATGAAAGAAGGTAAAGGAAGGAAACCAAGGAAGGAAACCTCACAGCAAAAGATCACAGGGAATTCAAAGCATATATTAGAACTTATCTTTGGCAAATGGCAGGGCAAAGTTACCACTTATCATTAGTCACTTTGAACGTGAATGGCCTGAACTGTCCAGTTAAAAGACACCGATTGGCTGATTGGGTTAAGGAACAAAACCCATCTATTTGCTGCTTACAAGAAACACATCTTTCCAACAAAGATCCATACAGACTGAAAGTGAAAGGCTGGAAAAAGATATACCATGCCAACAGAAATGAAAAAAGAGCGGGTGTAGCCATCTTAATATCGGACAACATAAACTTTACCACAAAAACTGTTAAGAGAGACAAAGAGGGACACTATATCATGATTAAGGGATCAATTCAACAGGAAGATATAACAATTATCAATGTATATGCACCTAACTACAGGGCACCAGTTTATCTAAAAGATTTATTAACGGACTTAAAGGGAGACTTAGACCCCAATACAGTAGTACTGGGGGACTTCAATACTCCACTCTCAGAAATAGACAGATCATCCGGTCAGAAGATCAACAAGGATACAGTAGATTTAAATGACACTATAGCCCAAATGGATCTAACAGATATATACAGAACTTTCAATCCTACAGCTAAAGATTTTACATTCTTCTCAGCAGTACATGGAACCTTCTCTAGGATTGACCACATACTAGGCCATAAAGCAAGTCTCAGCAAATTCAAAAGAATTAGAATCATACCATGCAGCTTCTCAGACCATAAAGGAATGAAGTTGGAAATTAGCAACTCAGGAATCCCTAGAGCATACGCAAACACATGGAGATTGAACAACATGCTCCTGAATGAACAATGGGTCATAGAAGAAATCAAAAGAGAAATCAAAAACTTTCTGGAAGTAAATGAGGATAACAGCACAACATACCAAACCTTATGGGACACAGCAAAAGCAGTGTTAAGAGGAAAGTTTATATCAATAGGTGCCTACATCAAGAAATTGGAAAGGCACCAAATAGATGAGCTTTCAATTCACCTCAAGGATCTAGAAAACCTACAGCAAATCAGACCCAAATCTAGTAGGAGAAGAGAAATAATTAAAATCAGAGAAGAAATCAACAGGATTGAATCAAGAAAAACATTACAAAAAATCAGCCAAACGAAGAGCTGGTTTTTTGAAAAAATAAACAAAATTGACACCATATTGGCCCAACTAACTAAAAAAAGAAGAGAAAAGACCCAAATCAATAAAATCAGAGATGAACAAGGAAATGTAACAACAGACACCACAGAAATAAAAAGAATCATCAGAAATTACTACAAGGACTTGTATGCCAGCAAACAGGGAAACCTATCAGAAATGGATAGATTCCTGGACACATGCAACCTGCCTAAATTGAACCAGGAAGACATCGAAAACCTAAACAGACCCATAACTGAGACAGAAATTGAAACAGCAATAAAGGCCCTCCCAACAAAGAAAAGGCCAGGACCAGATGGATTCACTGCTGAATTCTACCAGACATTTAAAGAAGAACTAACTCCAATTCTTCTCAAACTATTCAGAACAATCGAAGAAGAGGGAGTCCTCCCAAATTCTTTCTATGAAGCCAGCATCACCTTAATTCCTAAGCCAGAAAAAGATGCAGCACTGAAAGAGAATTACAGACCAATATCCCTGATGAACATAGATGCAAAAATCCTCAATAAAATTCTCGCCAAGAGAATGCAACAACACATCAAAAAGATCATCCACCCAGACCAAGTGGGATTTATCCCTGGTATGCAGGGATGGTTTAAAGTGTGCAAGACAATCAATGTGATACACCACATTAACAGACTGCAGAAGAAAAACCATATGATTATCTCAATAGATGCCGAGAAAGCATTTGATAAAATACAACACCCGTTCATGATGAAAACTCTAAGCAAACTGGGTTTGGAAGGAATATTCCTCAATACAATCAAGGCAATCTATGAAAAACCCACAGCCAACATCCTATTGAATGGGGAAAAGTTGGAAGCATTTCCACTGAGATCTGGAACCAGACAGGGATGTCCACTCTCACCACTGCTATTCAATATAGTTCTGGAGGTTCTAGCCAGAACTATTAGGCAAGAAAAAGAAATTAAAGGGATACAAATTGGGAAGGAAGAACTCAAACTATCCCTCTTTGCAGATGACATGATTCTGTATTTAGGGGACCCAAAGAACTCTACTAAGAGACTATTGGAACTCATAGAAGAGTTTGGCAAAGTAGCAGGGTATAAAATCAATGCACAAAAATCAACAGCCTTTGTATACACAGACAATGCCATGGCTGAGGAAGAACTTCTAAGATCAATCCCATTCACAATAGCTACAAAAACAATCAAATACCTTGGAATAAACTTAACCAAAGATGTTAAAGATCTCTACGATGAAAATTACAAAACCTTAAAGAAAGAAATAGAAGAGGATACCAAGAAATGGAAAAATCTTCCATGCTCATGGATTGGAAGAATCAATATCATCAAAATGTCCATTCTCCCAAAAGCAATTTACAGATTCAATGCAATACCACTCAAGATACCGAAGACCTTCTTCTCAGATCTGGAAAAAATGATGCTGAAATTTATATGGAGGCACAAGAGACCTCGAATAGCTAAAGCAATCTTGTACAACAAAAACAAAGCCAGAGGCATCACAATACCAGATTTCAGGACATACTACAGGGCAGTTGTAATTAAAACAGCATGGTACTGGTACAGAAACAGATGGATAGACCAATGGAACAGAATTGAAACACCAGAAATCAACCCAAACATCTACAGCCAACTTATATTTGATCAAGGATCTAAAACTAATTCCTGGAGCAAGGACAGTCTATTCAATAAATGGTTCTGGGAAAACTGGATTTCCACGTGCAGAATCATGAAGCAAGACCCCTACCTTACACCTTACACAAAAATCCACTCAACATGGATTAAAGACCTAAATCTACGACCTGACACCATCAAGTTACTAGAGAACATTGGAGAAACCCTTCAAGATATTGGCACATGCAAAGAATTTTTGGAAAAGACCCGGGAGGCACAGGCAGTCAAAGCCAAAATTAACATTTGGGATTGCATCAAATTGAGAAGTTTCTGTACTGCAAAAGAAACAGTCAGGAGAGTGAAGAGACAACCGACAGAATGGGAAAAAATATTTGCAAACTATGCAACAGACAAAGGGTTAATAACCAGAATCTACAAAGAGATCAAAAAACTCCACAAAAACAAAACCAACAACCCACTTAAGAGATGGGCCAAAGACCTCAATAGACATTTTTCAAAAGAGGAAATCCAAATGGCCAACAGGCACATGAAAAAATGTTCAAGATCACTAGCAATCAGGGAAATGCAAATCAAAACCACAATGTGGTTTCACCTCACCCCGGTCAGAATGGCTCACATGCAGAAATCTACCAACAATAGATGCTGGCGAGGATGTGGGGAAAAAGGGACACTAACCCACTGTTGGTGGGAATGCAAACTGGTCAAGCCACTATGGAAGTCAGTCTGGAGATTCCTCAGAAACCTGAATATAACCCTACCGTTCGACCCAGCCATCCCACTCCTTGGAATTTACCCAAAGGAATTTAAATTGGCAAACAAAATAGAGGTCTGCACCCTAATGTTTATTGCAGCTCAATTCACAATAGCTAAGACCTGGAACCAACCTAAATGCCCATCAACGATAGACTGGATAAAGAAATTATGGGATATGTACTCTTTAGAATACTATACCGCAGTAAGAAACAACGAAATCCAGTCATTTGCAACAAAATGGAGGAATCTGGAACACATCATGCTGAGTGAAATAAGCCAGTCCCAAAGGGACAAATACCATATGTTCTCCCTGATCGGTGACGACTGACTGAACACCAAGAGGGAAACCTGTTGGAGTGAGGTGGACACTATGGGAAATGGTGGCTTGATCAGCATAGCCCTGACTGTTAATGAACAACTAAATACATTATCCCTCTTAGTAGTTTTTTTTATCTGTTCTACTTAATATGACTGGTTTAGATCTGTAATTGATGCACAGTTATTCTTAAGTGTTGAAAATTAACTGAAATGTGATCCCTGTTGAACATGGTGGTGGGAATGGGAGAGGGAAGAGATGTATAATTTGGGACATGCTCAGGCTGACTTGCCCCAAGTGGTGGAGTTGGAAGCATACCAGGGGATTCCAATTCAATCCCATCGAGGTGGCATGTACCAATGCCATCTCACTGTTCCAGGTGATCAGTTTCAGTTCACAGTTGGTCATGGTGAAGGGACTGGGAGTCAAAGGGAGCACATAGACAAGTCTAGTACCTGCTAACGCTAACTGATGGAGTAAATAAAGGGGAGAGTGATCCAACATGGGAAGTGAGATACTCAGCAGACTCATAGAATGGCAGATGTCCTAAATAGCACTCTGGCCTCAGAATCAGCCCTAAAGGCATTCGGAGCTGGCTGAAAAGCTCATGAGAGTATTTCAGGCATGGAAAGCCAAGACACTCTGGCAAAAGATCTCTGTGAGTGAGATCCCAGTGGAAAGAACAGGTCATCAAAGAAGGAGGTACCTTTCTCTGAAGGGAGGAGAGAACCTCCACTTTGACTATGACCTTGTCTAAACAAGATAAGAGTCAGAGAACTCAGAGGGCTTCCATGGCCTTGGAAACTCATGACTGGAGCATAGGGAGATTACTGATGCCATAGACAGGAGTGTCAATTGGTAAAGTCAACAACAGGAGTCACTGTGCACTTACTCCTCATGTAGGATCTCTGTCATTAATGTGCTGTACATTGAGATTTAATGCTATAACGAGTACTCAAACAATATATTTCACTTTGTGTTTCTATGGGGGTGCAAACTGTTGAAATCCTTACTTAATGCATACTAAACTGATCCTCTGTAAAAAAAAAAAAATTATCAATTCCCAACTTGACTCTCACTGGGATTAAACATGACAATAGGTCTGCTCTGATTTCATCATCATTTAAAAAAAATCATCTATTATTTTTCACTTTATGTTTCTGTGTGGGAGCAAACTGTTGAAATCCATACTTAATGTATACTAAGCTGATCTTCTGTATATTAAGATAATCGAAAATGAATCTTGATGTGAATGGAAGGGGAGAGGGAGTGGGAAAGGGGAGGGTTGTGGGTGGGAGGGACGGTATGTGGGGGAAGCCATTGTAATCCATAAGTCGTACTTTGGAAATTTATATGCATTAAATAAAAGTTAAAAAAAAAAGAGACACACAAAGAGAAAGACAGAAAAAAATACTCTCTTCAACTTGTCACTTCACAAATGCTTAAAAATTCAACAATGACTTAGATATAACACCAAACACAGGTGACAAAATTGAAAATAAGGAAATAGGATTGTAAAAAAAAAAAAAAAAACTACATGCTAAAGGAAAAGATAAAAACAGAAAGCAAAGAATGGGAGAAAATATTAGCAAACAGTATGATTAAAGAAAGAATACTAAGACATACAGAAATCAAAAGCAAATATAATAAAAACTGATAAATGACCTAATCAGTTTGGACAAATGATCTGATCTGTTTTTCCAGTGAAGACACACAAACAGCTAATAGGGGCTCAGTATGGATCATTAAGACTAAAATGGTTATCATCTCATATATGTAAAAATGGATATTATCAAAAAGTACAAAAAAAGGTAACAAGTATTGAACCAGGTGTGGAGAAATGGGAACATGTAAATTGGTTGTACAAATGTAAATTGGTACATCCACCATGAAAAACACTATGGAGATACCTCTAAAAAATGGAACAAATGACAAAACAATCTCATTAATTTATGTGCATCCATAAGAAATAAAATCATTATCTCAAAGGTACACCTGCACATCCATGTTCATGGAAGCATTATTTACAAGAATAAGGTATTGAAATAACCACATTGTCTGTCAATAGATCAAAAGATAGAGCATGATACTCACACACACAAAAATAAATGCTACTCATTTGTGGAATCTAAGAAAGTCAATCATAAGCACAGAATATAACGAGGGTTGTGAGGGGCTAAGTGTGAAAGAAACTGGAAGATGCTAGTTGAATGACACATTTGCAGTTAGGAGATAAATTAACGTTGAGTTGTAAAATAGAGCACAGTAATGATATGAATACAGTATTAGATACAACAGGTTAACATCTGAAATATCTTTTAAAAACTATGTAAGGTGATAGATATGTTAGTTAATTGTCCTAATCACTTCACAATATATATGTATAAGGGGACACTAAAAGGTTTCTGATAAAGGGCTTAAAATATAGTATGATTATTCTATAAGCTTGTAAAAGTCCCCCACATTGCAAAACATGTTGCAGGCCTTGAGTGTATACAAATTTTGTCTGTCTATTATACTTAAATAATCTTTAAACAATCACCTCTATGAAACTAAAAATTAAAAAAACTAACATAGGAATCTGGGTTTATATCTTGAGGTGGAAAGATAATCAACGAACATAAACAGTTTTTAAAACAGTCAGAAATATGACCAGCTAAAATTTGTATTTTGAAAGTTCAGAGACAGATGACAGCCTGCCCATGTAAGATGGCTAAGATGACATCCATATATCAATATACAGTGTCCTCCTGGCCTCCCATAACCTGGACAAAAACCTGAGTCAAATAAAACTTTGTTTTTAATTTACCTAGTCTAGGACACTGTTATTGTCAACAGAAAGCAGGGGCAAGACTCAGAAAGAGCTGTGCTGAGACCCTGCTTCTGACATAATCAGAAAACAAGGGGAACGAGGTCAGCCCTGAAAAAAATAAGCGAGGACTCCATGAAGAACAACTCCTCCCCTGCATGAACCCCATACACAGGGTCTGGGTTCTCCCTGGTGTCCATCACGTGCTCACCGCACAATCTGGGAGGCCGGGGATGCCACCAACACTGATTCTCAGAAACTGGTCCCAGCCAACAACTGGCTGTGAGGAGATGGAACTCCAGGAGTCCCAGCTGCCAGCCCAGCCCCGACACTGAGGACCAGAGTGGGCCGAGGGAAGGGCTGTGTCAGCAAGGAGATGCGGCCCACAGATTCCCAGAGAGGACCCTGGGGAGGCCCACCTCAGACCAGCCTTCTCTACAACTTTCCCCAACTCCTCCTTCCCCACATCTGCATGCCAGGACTCTCACACTCACCATGACAGCTTCCGAGGGGAGCGCTGTCCTGACGCTGAGTTACACCGGAATTCAGTAAACACCAGAGGCCCTGCCCTGGACCTCTCTCTGCTGTGACGCTGGAAGACTATTATGGCGTCAAGATCTCGCGTGATTACGTAGCATTCACGCCCCATGCCTGATTGGACAGCGAGGATATCCGTGAGCCTGCACAACGTTACCAAAGTCGCATCAATCAGCATCCTCCACAGTGCTGACAAACAACTTCAGATGTTGCAGGAAGAAATAATAAGAGGTGAGTCCTGTGTTCCATTCTGAAATTGTGTCCTGCCGCCAGGGGGGTTTTCACCTCCCTGGTCCACCACCTGCTGGGCCCACTCCTGCCTCCAGGGTCTTTCCTGCGAGGATCCTACCTGGGTTCACAGTAACCTGCTTCAGATCAGTAACAATTTAAAGGCTGTTAGGCTGGCGCCTTGGCTCACTAGGCTAATCCTCCGCCTTGCAGCGCTGGCACACCTGATTCTGTCCCGGTTGCCCCTCTTCCAGGCCAGCTCTCTGCTATGGCCCAGGAGTGCAGTGGAGGATGGCCCAATGCTTGGGCCCTGCACCCCATGGGAGACCAGGAGAAGCACCTGGCTCCTGGCTTCGGATCAGCGCAGCGCGCCGGCCACAGCGGCCATTGCGGAGTGAACCAATGGAAAAGGAAGACCTTTCTCTCTGTCTCTCTCTCTCACTGTCCACTCTGCCTGTCAAAAAGAAAGAAAAAGAAGAAAAAAAAAACAATTTAAAGGCTGTTTATTAGCTCCTGAGCATTTTTCATCGTATGTGTGACGCACTTTACAGTTGTTTTTATATTGCTTTAAAGAACGTTTAGAGACAGGTAATTTAATCCTTTTGTTTCCATTTCTCTTGCAGATTTTTTCTAGTCTGCCTATTGTCCTTTAGTATTATTTTTATTTGTTTCATACTGATTCTTAGTAATGACTGGATTTTATGATCTTTCTAGTAATCTCATTTATCAGTTTTTTTTTTAAAAGATTTTCATCAATTATCTGTATATAAGCATAATCCAAAATATTCACGTTGTATTACATAGGAATTGAGCTTTACAACTTGTTTGTTTTTTGCTGCTTATTTCCCTGACCACTCTTGCAGTAGAAAGTTGGAGAGAGAAAGTGCAGGCATTGTCTAAGTTTACTTCCAGGGAAAATACTTTCAATGATCCTGTATTAGCTGTGTAGTTTTTTATAGGTTCCTTTTGCTCTTGATCATATAAGGAGATCACTGACTTTTCTCTTGTTCTACTAGCAGTTTTATTCTGTACTCGATGCTGAACTTTATCCAATGCTTTTCAACACATAATCTACATGATCGTGTGATTTCCCTTTACTGTTTACTTCCTGGATGCCTGGTCTGGAAATCGTAACCACTATTGCATTTTTCATTACTACTTGTTTGCTATGGATATGTTATGTTTTTATGAAGTGAGTTCATTTATTATATTGATATTTTGCTTAAGATACTTGTAGCTGTGTTTATTGAAGGGGTACTTTAAAAAAAAGTAAGTTCTGGTCCAATTGCATCATCTTTAATGTAATGTTGATTTTCCAAAAGAAATTTTAAAAGTTTTTCTCTGCTTATTTCCACTTTGAGTATGTATGGGAAATGTAGATTTGCATTTTCCTCTTTGAAAGTCTGAGGTATTCTTTAAATCTGTATCTGAAATCTAGATTTGTGAGACTTTTTTCATTATTGATTTGTTGGAATTTTTTAAATGTGATTCAACTTACTTGGTTTATATGAGTTTTTTGTAATTTGTATTTTTGTTTTAGAAACTGATTTTCAAAATACAATGAATTTTGAACTCTGTAGTCATATTTTTACCCCTAAAGCTTTAACAGCTTTCTCCTTATATCTTGGAAAAGTCTTATAATCTCTAGAAAATAATGATCTTGTTTAACTTATGGAGAAAGTTGTTTGTGTTACTGTTCCATTTGTTTCCTTAAATGCTTTTTTAATGGTTTGTTAACATTGTTAACATTTTTATTAAAAAAAAAAACATTATATCCTTGTTTTTTTTGTGTGGTACTTTATATGGTATTTCATAGATGTCTGTCGTTATCTTTTTCTCTTGCTTTTATTAAATATTCTCTCAATATTTTTGATTCTTGACAAAGAAAATGTAATCTTTGATTTTCAGTGTTTTATTTTAACATCATAATTTAAAGCTGTACATTATCTCCAGGCACTGATTTATCTGCATTCTCTTTATTCTCTCTTGTGTTTCCAAACCCTGTATATGCAGGCCCTGTCTGTCTATCAGTGTTTCGACCCCCATGGGCCTGCAGCCATCACAGGTTAAACGTGTCTCAATGTCTGCAACCCATATGTTCTGATTGGTAACAGATTCATTGCACTCCTTTTCTTTACTGTTATATGCCTAGTAATCTCAGCACATCAACTACCATTTCCATGTCTGGAAAAGAACTATGAGCCTCAAAACCTATCACATCCTCATAGAGCCATGTCTCTCCTGATTTCTTTTAGAGAAGCAACTAAAATTTCCCAGATATCTTAGGTAGACATTCCCTTATTTACTACTGACAACATCTGAATCATCTGATCTGTACTCATCATCAGTTTTTATTTTTTTTCTCTATGGGGATGTTATTTAATTGCCAAATTTTATTGATGCTAATGAGATTCATATAACTGATTTTTCTATTTACTGGAGTGTCCTGAATGGCAAAACTCCACCCTCACGGAGCCTATATGAAGATGGTTTTACAAATTATGTATGTAAAAATAGTTAAGTTTTTAAAGTGCTCTGGAAAAAAATAAAATAATTGATAGGTCCTAATGCAGAGGAAAAAGATTACTTCAGGTCTATCACTTTGAAAAACTCAACTATGGGCAATTATTTGAGTTTAACACATAATGACAGGGGCCGGCACTATGACATAACAGGTACAGCCACTGCCTGCAGTGCTGGCGTCTCATATGGGCATCAGTTCGAGTCCCAACTGTTCCACTTCTGATCCAGCTCTCTTCTATGGCCTGAAAAATCAGTGGAAGATGGCCCAAGTCTTTGGGCCCCTGCACCTACATGGGAGACATGGAAGAAGCTCCTGGTACCTGGCTTTGATCTGTGCAGCAATGGCCATTGTGGCCATCTGGGGAGTGAACCAGCAGATGGAAGACCTCTTTCTCTATTTCTGCCTCTCCTTCTCTCTTTGTGTAACCCTGAGTTTCAAACAAATAAATAAATATTTTATAAAACATAATGACAGAGAGTAACTTTCAGTATGAAAGCTAGAAAGATTGCCTTTAAGTTGAAGCAAAAACATATTTAATGATCTTTATGAGGGAAAGAAAAATATGGAAGTATTGACCTGGAAGCTACAGACAAAAGTGAATTCTGGTGATTATAGTCAATGCAAAGTAATTTATTCTCCAAAATTACTGAGAAAATAGATTGAAAATGTCCTACCTCTGAAAATGTACAAGTTTATATGTACGCTAATTCACTTTATTAAGCCATTACACAATACATACATATTTCAAAACAATATGCATAATGATACTGTAAAATTTCACATAAAGTGGAATTAAATGATTTATATTAAGAAAAACTTAAAATAGATTTATAGATTGGTATAATATAAATTTTCAATGTGTTTTTAAAGATCCTTTATATGAATGGATTACAAATTTTCTTGCACAAAAGTGAACTTGTCTTTGAATTTCATTCTCCTCAAATATTTTGAAATGCTCATTATATGTAATATGTGACTATATACTGTATATATTTTAGCTTTTATTAGGATCACTAGCCATCAGAGAAATGCAAATCAAAACCACAATGAGGTTTCACCTCATCCCAGTTAGAATTGCTCACATTCAGAAATCTACCAACAATAGATGCTGGCGAGGATGTGGGGAAAAAGGGACACTAACCCACTGTTGGTGGGAATGCAAACTTGTTAAGCCACTATGGAAGTCAATCTGGAGATTCCTCAGAAACCTGAATATAACCCTACCATACAACCCAGCCATCCACTCCTTGGAATTTACCCAAAGGAAATTAAATTGGCAAACAAACAAGCTGTCTACACATTAATGTTTATTGCAGCTTAATTCACAATAGCTAAGACCTGGAACCAAACCAAATGCCCATCAACAGTAGACTGGATAAAGAAATTATGGGACATGTTCTCTATAGAATACTATACAGCAGTCAAAAACAATGAAACCCAGTCATTTGCAACAAGATGGAGGAATCTCCAACATGGGAAGCGAGATACACAGCATACTCATAGAAAGGTGGATGTCCTAAAAAGCACTGTGGCCTCAGAATCAGCCCTTAAGGCATGTGGATCTGGCTGAAAAGCAAATGAGAGTATTTCAGGCATGAAAAGCCAAGACACTCTGTCAAAAAAAAAAATGACTGAAATGAAAGATCTCCATGAGTGAGATCCCAGTGGAAAGAACAGGTCATCAAAGAAGGAGGTACCTTTCTCTGAATGGAGGAGAGAACTTCCACTCTGACTATGACCTTGTCTAAATATGACTAGAGTCGGTGAACTCAAAAGGCTTCCATAACCTTGGCAGCTCATGACAAGAGCCTAGGGTGATTACTGATGCCATAAACAAGACTGTCAATTTGTTAAGTCAACAACAGGAGTCCCTGTGCACTTACTCCTCATGTAGGATCTCTGTCCTTAATGTGCTGTGTATTGTGAATTGATCATCAATAAACATTAAGGTGCAGACAGCTTTTTTGTTTGCCAATTTCATTTCCTTTGGGTAAATTCCAAGGAGTGGGATGGCTGGGTTGAATAGTAGGGTTATCTTCAGGTTTCTGAGGAATCTCCAGACTGACTTCCATAGTGGCTTAGCCAGTTTGCATTCCCACCAACAGTGGGTTAGTGTCCCATCTGTTGTTGGTAGATTTCTGAATGTAAGTCATTCTAACCGGGGTGTGGTGGAACCTCATTGTGGTTTTGATTTGTATTTTCCTGATTGCTAGTGATCTTGAACATTTTTTCATGTGTCTGTTAGCCATTTGGATTTCCTCTTTTGAAAAATGTCTATTGAGGTCCTTGGCCCATCTCTTAAGTGGGTTGCTTGTTGTGTTGTTGTGGAGTTTCTTGATCTCTTTGTATATTCTGGTTATTAATCTTTTTTCTGTAGCATAGTTTGTGAATATTTTTTCTCATTCTGTCAGTTTTCTCTTCACTCTCCTGACTGTTTCTTTTGCAGTACAGAACCTTCTCAATTTGATGCAATCCCAAATGTTAATTTTGGCTTTGACTGCCTGCACTTCCAGGGTATTTTCCAGGAAGTTTTTGTTGGTGCCAATATCTTGCACAAAAATCCACTGAATGTAGATTAAAGACCTAAATCTACGACCCAACACCATCAAATTATTAGAGAACATTCCTGAAACCCTAAAATTATTTTTTAAAGTATATAAGTGTATAATGTAGAAAACTACATGTAAATCAATGATTATTATGCTATAGCCAATAATTATGATTAGTTTAATTCTTTGAATTGAAAGGATAAAATATAAAATGAACGAAAAACATAGATCATACTTAACCACATGAAAAATAGAGTAAATCTACATTTAGTGAATCTTTACTTACAGATGAACACCAAAGGACAAAAATCCTGAATTTGCACCCATTCAACTTTTTCCACTTGACATGTACAGAGTGCAGCAGAAAAGTGACATTCAGGTATTTTCTGAACAAGAGAAACATTATTAAAATCATGTTTTTAATAAAAAATTCATACTAGTGGCCACCTTTTGCACTGATAGACCACAAGTAATCTTATTATGGTAGCACAGCTAATTGGCCCCTTGCATCAACTTGCAGCAACCAAAGACAGAGTAATGTCCATTGAATAAAGAGCAAAGACCGGATAAAGAGCAGTTACACACTTTTCTCCATTAGGATCTAGAAATTAGTTTTCAACACACAAAAATAAATATCTCTTTCAAGAACCTAATTTATCTTTTACACAGTAATGAATGATTTCTTTCTCAGTTGCCCACCATTTATCACCATAGTGTAAAGTTTTTCTCATCCCAGTTTCTGGCAGTTCCCTTGCATTGCCCATTTTGTATTGATACATTTTATTATTCTTAAAGATTACCTTAAAACTTTACAATTTCAAAATTCCCAAATCTGGCTCTCTCTGTCCTTTATAATTGATTAGATGTTGAGTGGTTTGGTGGCTAATTTCTCAACTGCCTAATTTCATATGTGCCTTCCATTTTACTCCTAACTATTGGTAATTGGCATTATGCTTAATTTATCAAGTGAAAAATAACACACACACACACACACACACAACATTGAAGGTTAGGTTAAATGGCTAAAATAAGTTGCCTTGTCAACACTGCAACTTTTTGTTCATATAGGTTTTATATAAAATAGTCATCTTATTGTTTTAGAAGGGAAATTTATGTATTTGGGTACATAAATCTTGAAAAGTGGAAGAATAATTCTCAATTGATAAAAAACATTCAGGCCAAAGGTATAAGCAAACCCATCCTCAATTAATATGGCAGTTTGATAATCCTTAGCAGCTGCCACTTGGGAACAATTATGACTGTTCACATCAAAATTCAAATATAATATTATATGTGAACCAGAGTTGAATGATTGTCAAATACCCATCCAATTTTCTCAACTGAATATACAGAGCAATCCACCTCTTACCCAGTGAATTTTAATTTTACATTGTATTTATAAACTTTTATTCATAGTAAGGCTGTTCATTTTAAATAATGATTTAATTAATTGATGAGATCCCATGAGACAGAGAGAGTCCTCACATCCCTTGGGTCTCTCCCCAGATTCCTATAACAGCTTCAGGCTAGGGCCAACTGAAACCCTGAATCAAGGTGGCATGAACCAAACCATATGAATCTCCAAGACTTTCTCACAGGGTTGCATGACAAGGAAGCTGGACTCACAGGCTGAATCCAGTATGCAACTCAGATGCTCTGACATGGGATATGGGCATCTTAACTGCTAAGACAAAATCTGCCCCGATATAGACCAATCATTCTGTTTTTCTCCTTCTATATTTTTACCTTATTGTGTAGAGGGAATGAGCATCCTTTAACTATATGTGTATAATTTTTGTCAGTATTAGTTTTAATAAAGTCTGTACTTTATCAGTGGTATAAATAACTACAAATTGAAATATTTGAATTAACTTGATTGGCTGTATTTATTGTCATTACTTATAAAAACAAATATCAAAATAGGCAATGTAGGGAATATTAAACAAAAATTGTAATATACAAGAAACCATGATATATCATATATCAGATATTAAAATTTACCATAAATAATTTAAGTATACTGTAATGTGATGGTATCAAGTTACAGATTTACATCCTTGATTTATTGTGAATTAATTTTTGTATAAGATGTAAAAGAAGAGTCTTGATTTTAAGGGATTCTTAAACAACAAAAACAAAGCTGGAGGCATCACCATATCAGACTTCAAGACACACCACATGGCTTTTATAATCAAAACAGCCTACTACTAGCACAGCACAAAAATGTACATGAAGACCAATTAAACAGAATAGAAATCCCCAAAATTAGTACATGCATCCGCAATGAATTGTTGATGAATGAGCTAAAATCACTGTCTGTAGAAAGGACATCCTTCTCAACAAAAAAGGTTGGGAAAATTGGATATTTTCACACCGATAATGAAACAAGGCCTTTCTTTACTATTTGGGATCATTCATGTTTCCATATCAATTTTAACATTGCTTTTATCTAGATCTGAGAAGGATGGTATTTTGATTGGAATAACTTTGATCGCTTTTCATAGAATGGACATTGTGATTATATTGATTTTTCCAAATCACAAAAATGTACTACTTTTTGTGTGTTTTACTCAATTTATTTACTTAATGTTTTGTAAATTTTATTTTAAATATCATTCACATCCTTCGTAAACTTATTTTAAGGCATTGAAGAGTTTCGGTTAGTGTTATTTCTAAGCCACGGCATTGTTTGTATATACAAATACTATTTGTTTGTGTTGATTTTTATAAGTTGCAACTTTGACAAACTCTCTTGTGAGTTCCAAGACTTTCTTAATGAAGTCTTTTGGTTCCCATAAATATAAGATGATGTCATCTGCAAACAGATAATTTGAGTTTCTTCTTTCTAATTTGTACTATTTTAAATTTCTTTTTCTTGACGAATGACTCTTGATAAATCTTTGAGAATTGTATTGAATACCAATGATTAAAGTGTGCTTATTTCTACTTCAACATCTTAGTGTAAATGCTTCTCAATTTTTCCTTATTCAATATGATGCTGCCTGTGAGTTTTTCACATATTGACTTGATTATGTTTTGTATAGTCTTTCTATACTGATTTTGCTTAATGATTTTATCATGACAGAATGTTTTCTCTGCATTTATTGAGATAATCTTTTGGATTTCACTCATCAATTTGTTAATGTCATGTATAATGTTTATTAGTTGCATATGGTGCACCATCTCCGTATTCCTGAGATAAATCCCACCAGGTCTTGGTGTAATCTTTTTGGTGTGTTGTTGGAATTCTTTAGCTAGTACCTTGTTTAGGATCCTTGCATCGATGTTCTTTGGGAATATCAGTTTGTAGTTGTCTTTGTTGTATCTTTTTTAGGGATTTAGTATAAAGGTGATACTGGCTTCGTAAAAGGGGTTAAACATAAATCATGCCCTTTCAACTATTTTGAATAGTTCTAGAAGCATTGAAATTGTTTAATTAAAAGTTTATTAGAATTCAGCTACGAAGCCATTAAATCTTTCACTTTTTTGGGGGGAATGTCTTTATTAGTGGTTCAATTTCCATCTTGGCTATTGGTCTATTTAGAATTTCAATGTCATCATACTCAATTTTGGTATAGCTTATGTGTCCATAAATCTATCCATTTCTTATATATTTTCCAATTTGTTGGCATAAATCTAAATAAAATAATTTCTAATGATTCTTTTCACTTCAGTGGCATCAGTTGTAACATCTGCCTTTCCATCTCTGATTTTATTAATTTGGGTCTTCTCTTTTTTGGTGGTTTAAGCTAACTTTTAATCAACTTTATTATTGTTTTAAAAAGTCAGCTCTTCATTTCACTGCTCTTTCGTATCTTTTTTGACTTCAATGTTATATATTTCTTCTCTAATTTTTATTATTTCTTAATTTGGGTTTGGTTTATTCTTGTTCATCTAGGTCTTGGAGATGTATTACCAATTTCATGATGTAGGCACTAATTGCTATTTAATCTTTCTTAATAATATGGTTTTTGCCATATCCCATAAACGTTGATATGATGTGCTGACATCTTTGTTTAGTTCACGGAAGTTTTTTTTATTTCCTTTTGAGTTCTATGATACACTGTTCAGTTAGAGCCATTTTGTTCAGACTCCATGTTTTTGTATGTTTTCTAGAATTTTTGTGTTATTAATTGTTGCTATTGATTTCTCAACAGTGTTGCAGTGGATTCGTTTCTGAGAGGAGCGTAGTGGGGGCAAGAGGCGTGGAGTCACCACACAGACTCCAGGAGTTGGGTGAAAGCAGGCCTGAGGCAAGCAGCCTACAGACTAGTTTATTTGAGTTAGTACAACAGCTTATATAGCAAAGGCCAGCCAATCTAGTCAAGGGGTAGTCTATGCCCCAACCAATCACAGCCTGTTGCCAGGCAGTTTCCAAAGCCATCCAATCACAGCCTGTTGCCAGTCAGGCTCTTGTCACCAGGCAGTTTCTGAAACCATCCAATCACAGCCTGCTGTCAGTCAGGCTCTTGTCATGTGGTTTCCTCTGTTGCCATGTGGTTTCCAAGGCCATCCAATCACAGCCTGTTGCCAGGCAGTTTCTGTTGTCAGCAGCCATCTTGGTATGACTTTTCACCTCAGTGGCCAGCTTGGCATGAACTTTTCACTTCATTCCACCACAATTAATTACCAGCTTATTTCAACTGTGGTCAGAAAATATACATAAAATAATTTTTTAATCTGTTGAAAATTTTTCCCAAAAATGTGGTCTATTCCAGATAATGTCCCATGCCCTGATTGTGTATTCTTCTTTTGTGAAATGGATTCTTCTGTAGATATGAATTAGATCCATTTGAATCAATGTGTAGATTAACCTGATTGCTTTCTTGGTTATATTGTCTGGTGATGTGTCTATTGACGAAAGTGGGGTATTGAAATCACTAATTATGATTGCATTGGCATATATGTCTCCCTTTAGATCCATTAATTTTTATTTTAACTAACTGGGGGGTCTAATATTTTGTTCATATACATTTATTATAGTCAAATCTTCCAGTTGAATTGATCCCTTAATCATTACATGATAATCTTCTTTGTCTATTTTAACAGATTTGTCTTAAAGTATATTTGGTCTAATATTCAGATAGGTATGGGGCCAGCACTGTGGCACTGAGAGTTAAAGCCCTGGCCTGCAGGTCTGGTATCTCATTTAGGTACCATTTGCAGCCCTGGCTCCTCCATTTCTGATCCAGCTCCCTGATACTGTGTCTGGGAAAGCAGCAGAATATGACCCAAGTCCTTGGGGCCCTACACCCATATGGGAGATCTGGAAGAAGCTCTTGGCTCCTGGCTTTTCCTGGCCCAACTCTGGTCATTGTGGCCATTTGGGGAGTGAACCATTGGATGGAAGACCCCTCTATCTCTCTCTCTACCTCTCTCTGTAACTCCACCTTTCAAATTAATAACTCCTAAAACATAGGTATGCCTCATTTTCGATTCCCATTTGCATGTACTAACTTTTTCAATCCTTTCACTTTTGATCTGTTTTTCTCTTTGTGAGATGTTTTTCTTGTAGACAGCATATAAATTGGACTTGCTTTTTAATCCATTCAGCCACTCTGTAACATTAAATTGGAGTGTTCAGTCTACTTACATGCTTTGTCATTGTTACTAAGTAATGTCTTAGTCCTGACATTTTTCCATAAATATTCCTATTGTTTCTTTTGGATCACCTTTGGATTATTAAATTTATGCCTTTCCATTCTTTCAGGATGCTGATCATCTTTCTTTGTTTTTCTGTGTAACAAATACTTAAGTATCACTTGTGAGGCTGGACAAATGGTGGCAAATTTCTAGTTTTTTAAGAAGATGCTTATTTTATCTTCTTTTATAAATAAGAACTCAATGCAGCGTTTTGGGCTTGTGAGGTTTTATTTTGTGTAAGATGTAGACTATATCTCTCCATCTCTCCTAACCTGTTGGTTTTCTGATGAGAGTCTTATTTTCAATCTAATTGGAGATTTGTTACAAAATAGCTGATACTTCCCTTGTACATTTTAGGATGTTTTCTTTGTGTTTTTACCTTTGAAAATTTGAATATAATGTGTCATGGTAAAGATCTTCTCTGAATGTGACTCTTTGCAGTTCCATGTGTTCTTGTACTTGGATATCCATATATTTAACAAAATTAGGAAAATTTTCTGTTATTCTATCACCAAATAAGTTCTCAAAGTCATTCTGTTATTCCACTCTACAGGAATGCATAGGACCAGTATATTTTGTCTTTAATGGTATCCTGTAGATCCTGAGGCATTTTTTTTTATTTTTCTAAATTTTAAAATGTCCATTCTTTTTATCAATTTCAAAACCTTTTTCTTCCAGCTCAGACATTGTTTATTCTACATTACTGAATCTGTTTTTCAAGTTTTCCACTGTTTATTTTTACTTAAATTTTTTATTCATAATATTTCAGTTTGATTTTTCTTTAATTTTTTTCTTAGCCTAATTTCTTACCCATATCATTCACAGGTTTCTTTAACTCTTGTGATTCCTTCTGTGTGTTTCTGAGGAGCCTTACATTTTTAAACTTCCTCTTCAGGCATTTCATCAATCTCATCTGCACAGTCTAACACTGAAATATCATTGTGTTCCTTTTGCAGTCATATTGTCTCCCTCATTCATGTTCCTTGTATTTTTATGCTTAATTTCATGTGTATGTAGAAAACACTTGTTGATATCTGCTCTAAAGTCTCTGTACTTAGGAATCTGCCCCTAGGTATGGTGGGATGCCTGTATCTTCCAACAAATCCAGAGGTGTGTACTAGCTGGGGTCAAGCATTCTGGAAAACTTTTACAGGTGGGCCCAAAGCCTAGGGTAAAGACTATAAGCAAAGACTTCTATGTGAATCAGGCTCACATCCTCATGCTGGTTCAACAATCTCTTGCCACAGTCACCTGTGGGATTGCTTCTCTCCAGTGTCTCAGACACCTCCATCAAAATAATGGAGAATCAGAGAAGTCAGGACAATATCTGTCACTGGCACTGTTGCCTAGTAGTCATAGTCTGCAGTTCTGTAATTCCATAAGAGCACCAGTTTGAGTAGTTTTTGCTCCACTTCCAATTCAGCTCCCTGTTAATTTTCCATGGGAAAGAAGCACAAGATGACCCAAAATCTTGGGCCCCTGAACCCAAGTAGGAGACCCACAGGAAGCTCCTAGCCACAGTTGTGAGCTGCTATAGGAAATCCAATGTCTCATTTTTCTAGTTATTGGAATTTGTGAGCTTTACTTGACTCATCAGCTGGCCTGAAATCCTGAAGATTCTAGCTATCTCAGCTCCACAGTGTGTCTCTGTAGTCAGGCCTTAATTGTTTACTAAGCAACCTTTGTGATAATATAGACTTAAGGACTTTATTGGTGTCCACATGTCACTGACCATGCCTGTGCCTAGACATGCTCAATAGAGGTGCTTGTTCACCTCTCTGTATCAAATTTTTCAGAAACTTTTTTTCCACACTTTCCAAGGTAAAATGATGTGATTCATTTTATACCCAATTTCCTTAGGGTTTTCATCAAGGAAGGATGTGCATTTTATCAAAAGCTTTCTCTGTATCTATTGAGATAATCATATGGTTTATGTAGGTCAATTTGTTAATGGGATGCATCACATTTATTGACTTAGGAATGTTGAACCATCCCTGAATACCAGGGATGAATGATCTTTCTAATGTGCTGTTAGATTTGATTCACTAGTATTGTGTTGAGGATATTTGTGTCTATGTTCATCAGGGAAATTGGTCTATAATTCCCTTTCTCTATAAATAAAAAGCTTTTATTTGTTTACTTGAAAGTTGGTGTTACAGAAAGAAAGAAAAAGAGTGAGGTCTTGCATTCCCTGATTCACTCCCCACATTGGCTGTAATGGCCACAGCTGCACTGATCTGAAGCCAGGGAACAGGATATTCTTCAGGTTCTCCCATGCAGTTGCAGAGGCCCAAGGACTTGGGCCATCTTCTACTCCCTTCCCAGGCCACAGAAGAGAGCAGGTCAGAAGTGGAGCAGACTGGACTCAAATCAGTGCCCAAGTGGGAAGCCGGCACTGCAGATGGCAGTTTACCCAATACACCATGGTACCAGCCCCTATAATTATCTTTCTCTATTGCAACTTTTATTCTTGTTTAGGAACTAAGGTGAAATTGGCTTCAATGAAGAAGTTAGGGAGGAATCCCTCTATTTCAGTTATTTTGAATAGCTTGAGAAGAATTTGAATTAGTTCTCTAATTGTTAGATACAATTCAGAAGTGAAGCTGTCCTTTCTGGACTTTCTTTATTGGGAGGGTTTTTATTATTGATTCACTCTCCATTTAGCTAATTGATCTGTTTAGGGGGTAAGAAGATTACTGGTTCTAAATTTGAAATGAATGATGTTTTTATACTTTACACAAAGAATCAAAGTAGAAAATATACTAATGCATTTATCCACATTGATAGGATTAATAAGAATGTCATATATTCACATTACTAAATAAACACTGTGGCAATTAATGGAAATAATATTTAATTAAATCAATACTATGCTACAAAATATTTCTAAACAGCATGAAAACAATTGGTACAAAAGTAATGACACTTGAGCTGATGTGGTTTAGTGGGTAAGGCTGCTGCCTGTGATGCTGGAATTTTTGTGGGCACTAGTTTGAGTCTTGACTGTGCACTTTCATTTAGCTACATGGTAATGAGCCTGGGAAAACAGCTAAAGATGAGCCAAGTACTTGGGCCACTGAACACATGTGGAAGGCCCAGTAAAAGCTACTGGGCTTTATTTGAGCCTAGTCCTGGCCATTGCAGCCATTTGGGGAGTGAACCAGCAAATAGAAGACCTCTCTCTTGCTCATTCTCTCTTTCTCACTCTTTCTCATTTTTTCTCTCTCTCTGTCTTTCCCTCTCTGTAAGTATACTTTTCAAAGAAAGAAAAATAATTTTAAAAGTTTTAAAAAAGAGATAAGTCATCGGAGCATAAGCATTTGCCATAGTTGTTAAGATGCCTTTTTGAACTTCTGCATCTCTTATCAGGGTGCCTTCATTCAAGTTTAAGCTCAGGCGCTGAGTTCAGCTTTCTGACACCTTAGGAAGCAACAGGTGAAAGAGCCCTAAAATAAAAATTTCAAAACTTGTATGAAGAAATAACAGGAAACAAAAAATGAAACACAATTTCCTTGTCTGTGGATTGGTTGAATTAATACCATCATAATGAAAATACTACTGACAGCAGTTTATAGATTCAATGTGATCCTAGAAAAAAATGGTGCTAAATTTCAAATATAAACAAAAGAGATCCTGAATAGATAATACAATCCTATCCAAAAAGAAAATGAAGACAGAGGCATCATAACACCAGATTTTAAGACACCCTACAGGGCAGTTATATTCAAAAGAGCCTGCTACTGGCAATAAAATATATTTGCAGACCAATGGAACTGAATATAACTCCCAGAAATCAATTCACACATCTGTAGACAATTATTCTTTGATAATGGCTAAAATCAATCCCTGAAGAAAGGACAGTCTATAGAACCAATGCTGTAGAGGAAATTTAACCTCCACCTTCAGAAATATGAAAAAAGACTTGTACCTAGACCTTAAGCAAAAATCAACTCAAAATGGATCAAGAATATAAATCTATGACCTGATACCATCAAATAACTAGAGGAGAATTCTTGGGAAACTTTGCAAAGCATTGGAATAAAAAATTAATTATTGTAAAAGACACCAGAAGCACAGAAAAATCAAAGCAAAAATAGACAAATGGGATTACATCAAGCTAAGACTCACTGCAAAGGAAGCATTTAACAAATTGAAGAGTCAATTGATAGTATGGGAAAACATATTTGGAAACTATGAAATTGCTAAGGATTAATGCCCAGAATCTATAAAGAGTTCAAGAAACTCAACAAAAAACAATCAAGTAAGTATTCAAGGGATTTGAACAAACATTTCTTTAAAAAGAAAATTCCATTGGTCAAAAGATACAGAAAACAATGCTCAAGATCAGTAACCAACAGGAAAATACAAAGAAAAACCCCAATGAGGCTTAACTTCACCCCAGTTAGAATGTCTCTTATACAAAAATGAAAAAAAAAAATGGTGGTAAGGATGTGAGGAAAAGAATCTGTAATCCACTGTTCAAGGGAATGTGGACTAGAACAGCCATTTTTGAAAATGCTGTGATAATTCTGCAGAAAACTGAAAGTAGATCCATTAAATGATCTGGCCTGCCTACTCCTGAGCATTTACTCCCCAAAAATGAAAACAGCACATGAAAGAATTATCTCTACCTCTAAGTTTATTGCAGCTTAATTCACAATAGCTAAGATATGGAATCAACCCAGATGCTCATCAATTCATGACTAGAGAGAGAAAATGTGGTGCATATACACTATGGAATATTATTCAGCCTTAAAAAGAATGTAACCCTATCTTAACAAAATGAATGCTACTAGAAAACATTATACATAGTTAAACAACCCAGTCCTTTATAGACAAATACCATAGGTTTTATTCTAATCTGTGGTAACTAAGAGAGTACAAAAATCTGCAATGCATAATTATTTGCATTTCAAATTCCACAAAATTATTTTGTGCATAAACTGCTGCAAGATAACACTTTAACATCTAAATGAACTTAATTATTATTTTTAAACACAGTGGAAATATGTAATTGTTATATTGGCATTTGTTCTATTTCATTGAAATTCTGAATGACTAATTGGAAAAAAAAACTTTGCATGGGTGAGATGGTCAATTGTGCATTCAACTATTGATATCTGCTGCCTATATTCCCACTAAAGTAGGCGCTTTTTTATTCATTAAACTACTTATTCTGTGACATATTTTCTGTAATGTAAATTTAAAATATGTTATCTCAAAAACCAGTAAGAAGAAAATGAAAGGTAGAAGGAAGGAGTGTTGGAGAGAGTGAGGGAGGGCAGGAACTAGAGAATATACTTATCTTCTTAGGTTTGTAACTACAAATCATCTTGAATATTAAAATTACTAAAGTAAATGTAAAAAAACCTAAATATATAAAAGGTAAAATATATTCAAAATATACAAAAATGAGAAATACAAATTGACACTACCAAGGAAAAACAACACAAAAATGAGTAAAAAAAATCACATAAACATGAAGGAAAAATAAAAGAAATATTCAACTTTACTGATGTGAAGTAAATTTAAAGTAGTCATAAAGTAATTAAAACTACTATTAAATAATTTCTATCAATTTGTTAGATGCATGCTTTAAAAATGGTTGAAAAATACAGGATGTGCAGCACAATTGACATATTCAGACATAATTTTTTAAAATGTATATCCCACCTAACAGATAACATACGGTATCATTCATTCTGTGTCTGATTTATTACACTAAACATTTGTCCTCCAATTCCAATCAATTTCCTGCATTTGTTGGATTTTCATCCTTTTGCCTTACATTAACATTTTATTTGTGTGTGCTTTGTGTGTGTGATGTGTGTATACAAATATTTTTAGCCCTTCATTTGATTAGTTGATTCTACATTTTTGCATTATGAACAGTGATGCTATTCACATGGTAGAGCAGGTATATTTAAGCCAATATTTTTGTGTCTATTCTGCATATATCCAGGAGTGAAATTTTTTAATCATATGGCAAATCTATTTTTTAGATTTTTAAAGGAATCTCCATAATATTTTGTGTCCATTCTGCATATATCCAGGAGTGAAATTATTGGATCATATGGCAAATCTATTTTTAGATTTTTAAAGGAATCTCCATACTATTTTTTACAGGGACTGCACTAATTTACATGTTCACAAACAGTGTGTAAATGTATCCCTTTCTCCACATCCTCACAGGCATGTTACACTGTCTCTTGAATAACAGCCATTCTGACAGGAGTAAAATGAAAACTCACTACAGGTTTGATTTGAATTTCCCTGATGGCTAGTGGCATTTAGCATTTTTTTCATTTAATTTTTGTGGATATTGAACCAGTTAAATATATGAAAATATCCAATGCAGGCTACTTACATAGAAAGGGATAAAAAAGAGAAAGTTAAAAAATAGTGATAAAACATCTAATAAACTTTTTTTTGTGAGACACAGAAGAAACTTTATTGTGGAGGGTGAGGCTAAATATAAAAGAGGCAACTGACAGAATAGAAAAATGATAAACAATGCATCTGATAAAAGTACTGATATCTAAAAAATATAAAGACTTCAAGAAACTCAACAACAATCAAGTTAAGAAATGGACATGGTACTCTATTCATTACCTTTGATCAGGGAAAACATGAAATCTGCCTTTTTGGACTGGCTTAATTCAGTAAGCATAATGGTTTCCAATTGCAACCATCTTGTTGCAAAAGATAGGATTTCAATTTTTTTGAAAGCTGTGTTTATTGAAATGTAATAGACATTTTGAGAATCAGTGATGATTTATAGTCCTAGGCTCTTTCATTGAGGAACAGTATTTTGTTTTACTTTGTTTTCTCTTCATACTACTTGTTGAGCTCTTTTACTGAGGGTAGCTTTAACTATATGAGTAATAAGTGTACTAAAAAGATCATTGTAAAAATTAAGAGTGGGAATTCAAGAGGGAAGGAGAGGAAGGATTGGAGCATGAGTGGGAGGGAAGGTGTGGTATGTCCACTATGTTTCTTTAGTGGTATAAAGAAATTTATGAAACATATGAAACTTGTAACTTAAATTAAATATACTTTTAATAAAAAATAAATGGGCAAGGGACATGAACAAGTATTTTTCAAAGGATGAAATACAAATGGTTGACAGACAAATGAAAAATGTTCTGAATCATGAATCATTAGTGCAATACAAATAAAACCACAATGAGAGATCAACTCACCCAATTATAATGACTATCACCTAACAATAAAAATCACAAATGCCTGCAAAGATGTGTAGAAGCGAGTATCATAGTACACTTTTGGTGGGAATATAAACTAGTGCAACCATTATGGAAGACAAAAATGTAGATTCCTCAGAAATCTGGAAACCAACCCAATGGTAGAACAACCATCACATTCCTGGGAATTTGCCCAAAAGAAATGAAGTCATCATATGAAAGAGTTATTTGTATCCCCATGTTTATAGCAGTTCATTTCACAGTAACTAAGATATTGATGCATTGTAGATGTCCATGGATGACTGGATAAAGAAAAGGTAGTATTTATACACAGTGGAATACTATTCAGCCATGAAAGGGAAATAAATCATGTATTTTGCAACAAAATGGATACAACTGGAGACTGTAATGCTTAGTGAAATAATCCAACCCCCAAATGATGAATAATATATATGCTTTCTCTGAAATACACTAGTTAACACAGAATACAAAAAATATAAGAATGAAACTGACGTATTTTGATGTGACTATTGCTTACAGAACTTGTGTATATTCCTAGGGAACACTGATCTTTCCACTGTGTAACTTGTTGAAGATTGTGGTTAGTGGTACATTAACCTGTGATCATAAAGATAATTTTGCACAAATTAGAGGAAAATAGGAAGGAAGGAGGGGAGACTGAGGGAAGGGGGAAAGAAAATATGGCTATATTTTTAGAAGTGTATGTATGGCATCAGTAGTCACCCTAGGTTCTTGTCAAAGTTGCCAAGGCTATGGAAGCCTTTTGAGTTTACCGACTTCGATCTTATTTAGACAAGGTCATAGTCAAAGTGGAAGTTCTCTCCTCCCTTCAGAGAAAGGTAACTCCTTATTTGATGGCCCATTCTTTCTACTGGGATCTCACTCGCAGAGATCTTTCATTTAAGGTTTTTTTTTTTTTTTTCAGAGTGTCTTGGCTTTCCAAGCCATAAACTGACGCCATAAACAAGAATGTCAATTTGTTAAGTCAACAATAGGAGTCACTGTGCACTTACTCCTCATGTAAGCTCTCTGTCCTTAATGTGTTGTTCAGTGTGAATTAATGCTATAACTAGTACTCAAACAGTATTTTACACTTTATGTTCTGTGTGGGTGCAAACTGATGAAATCTTTACTTAATATATACTAAATTGATCTTCTGTATATAAAGATAATGAAAATGAATCTTGATGTGAATGGAATGGGAGAGGGAGTGGGAGATGGGAGGATTGTGGGTAGGAGGGAAGTTATGGGGGGGGAGCCATTGTAATCCATAAACTGTACTTTGGAAATTTATATTTACTAAATAAAAGTTAAAAAATATTTTAACAATAAATAAATAAATTCATGCATAAAAAAGAAATGTATCTATGAAATACTTTAAATATTTTATTTTTATTAATAAAAGTAAAAATCTAAAATTAAAAATAAAGCTCCAATGTCACATTTCATTTACATATTCACCAGCTGTATCTCTTTATTAAGAACAATAAATTCACATCTCTTTTGAACACATAAGTTTTAATTGATAAATGTATAAATTAACTGCAACACAAATGAAGGAGAAACATAAAAAATAAAAAAAAAAATTGAGTCAGGGCTATTCATGGCCTTTGCCCATTTCTTAACTGGATTGTTAATTTTGTCTTAATTGAATTTCTTTAGGTTTTTATAAATTCTGGATATTAATTCTTTTTTAAGATTTATTTATTTATTTGAAAATCAGAGTTACACAGAGAGAGGAGAGGTAGAGAAAGAGAAGTCTTCCATCCACTGATTCACTCCCCAGATGGCTGCAATGACTGGAGCTGCACTGATCTGAAGCCAGGAGCCAGGAGCTTCCCCCGGGTCTCCCACATGGGTGCAGGGGCCCAAGGACTTGATCCATCCTCCATTGCTCTCCCAGGTCTTAGCAGAGAGCTGGATCAGGAGAGGAGCAGCCAGGACTAGAACCAGTGCCCATATGGGATGCCGGCACTTCAGGCCAAGGCATTAACCTGCTACGCCACAGCATCAGCCCCTGGATATTAATTCTTTACCACTGAGTAGTTTGAAAATCTTTTCTATCATTCTGCCAGTTGCATCTTCACTTTTTTGTGGAAACAAAGAGGTATTTTTCAAAGAATGAAATACTGTCATCAATCACATGAACAACAACAAAAAAGATGCTCAGGATGCCTAGACATGAGGCAAACAAATAAAAACCACAGTGTATCACCTCACATCAAAATGAATATCATCCAGGCCGGCGCCGCGGCTCACTAGGCTAATCCTCCGCCTAGCAGCGCCGGCACACCGGGTTCTAGTCCCGGTCGGGGCGCCAGATTCTGTCCCGGTTGCCCTTCTTCCAGGCCAGCCCTCTGCTGTGGCCAGGGAGTGCAGTGGAGGATGGCCCAGGTGCTTGGGCCCTGCACCCCATGGGAGACCAGGAAAAGCACCTGGCTCCTGGCTCCTGCCATCGGATCAGCGCGGTGCGCCGGCCGCAGCGCGCCGGCCGCGGCGGCCATTGGAGGGTGAACCAACGGCAAAGGAAGACCTTTCTCTCTGTCTCTCTCTCTCACTGTCCACTCTGCCTGTCAAAAATAAAAAAAAAAAATAAAAATAAAAAAAAATGAATATCATCCAAAAAACAATTTCTGGTGAAGATATATAAAACAATTACCCTAATACACTATTAGGGGAATGTAAACTAGTACAACTTTATGGAAGGCAGTATGGAGATTTTTCAGAAATCTGAAACATATCTACCATATGACGTGGCCTTCCCATTCCTAAGAATATGCCTAAAGGAAATGGAATCTTCATATGACAGGATTATCTGCACTGCCATTTCTCTCACAGCTCAATTCAATATAGCTAAGATATTGAATCAGCCCAGATATCCATCAGAGTCTTTCTACTTTTTCCTGGCTGAGCTCAGTATTTAGTGAACCACAAAGCCTATGATTATAAAGCAAGTTCAAAGCATTTTTTAAATTTTGAAGTGTTTTGAATAATTTTAATTTTATTTATTGATAGTTTTTTAACAGATTCAATATAATTTGTAGATACAATTTTAAAATGTGATGCTACCCCTTCCTCCATCCCTCCACTTCTCTCTCACGCTCTTTTATCCTCCTTTTTTGTCTTTTTTAGTTTCAGTATTTGAGACAACATATTTAAAATACTTTACAGTAAAAAGGGTTAATACTTCACCCAGGAAGAAGTTTAAGAAGTAAAAATCAATAAGACCCTAGTGTAGTAAGAATATAGACAAAAGCTATAAACAGTAACTGAGTGTAAAAACAATAATGAATCAACCCAGATGCCTATTGTCTGATGAATGGAAAAAGAAAATGTGGTATAGATACACTATGGAATATTACTCAGCCATATAAAAGAATGAAGTCTTGTTTTTCACAACAAAATGAATGCAACTAGAAACAATTACATTTAGTGAAATAAGCAAGTACCAAAAACAAATATCTTATTTTGTATGTTCTGTAGTAACAAATAGAGTACAAAAAATGTAATGAGTGTTAGCAAAAGTGGCATTTTGAGAATTTGTTATTGTTCATAGCACTTCTCTCTACTGTTGTGAAACTGTGTTTTTCTCTTGCTTTTTCTTGAGTTCTTTGCTTAGAGGACGGCTCATTTTATGATTATAAATAAACTGAAAGTATGTCATTATAAACATAAAAAGAATAATAAAGGGAAAGTATGAGTATGGACATGAGGGAGGATAGTTTGGGAAATATCACTGGGCTTCCAAATCTGTATATATGAAATACATGAAATTTGTTCACCTTATATAAATAAAATGTTAAGAAATAAATTAAAGAAAAAGAAAACCTAAAAAATATTTAAATAACAGAGACAGTGCATGCAAATGTATTTAGAACAAAAAGGGCACATGATTAGAAGTAACTTAGATTTTTGATAAATTTTGAATATATGTTTTTATTTTATGTGTTTAAATTTTTCTTTAAATATTTTCCTGTTATAAATAGAAAAAAGTGATCTATAACGTTGGCTACATATCCTGATTTGCCTTGAGAATGACAGAAGAATAAAATGACTTTTGGAATAATGAGCAACATTGGTTCTATTTCTTGGTTGCCTTAGCATATTCATTTTGTAATAATTCCTGAAACTTTATGTAAATAGTTTGTGTGTTTCATTAGGTAGTTTATACATCGATAAGCAATTTACACATTACATATTTGCACAAAAATTTTAACCACTCTCTCAGAGTAACTGTATCATTATTTGTTCATGTGAAAGCTGAGCAGGGCTTTGGGGGACTGTTTGACACTTCCCTATGCATGCATCTTGAAGTTAGAAAGGACTTAAAATGTGCTGTTTGTCAGATGTTGATGCTAAGGCCTGAGAAGGATAATAGAGTTGATCAAACTTTCCACCAAATGCAGTTTTGAGCTGGAGAAAACTGTATTTGGGACTGTGCTTCAAAATTAAGGCATAATTTTTTCTAATGATGATATTAGTGCCTGAATACAATTACATTTGTTTTATGGTAAATGAGCCAGCAAGGAATCTGAGATAAAGCATAACATGACACTCTATATGATGTTTCTAAATACTAAGAGCTAAAGCATCTTTGAAAACATGCCCTAAACTCCTCTATAGCTTTCTGAAGTTTAAGGCACAGTGATTTTTCATGGCCTATAATTGTTGCAGGAAAAACTAATCTTCAAGTTAGTTTGTAAATTTTACATCCTTTGTGGCATTTTCCTCTTCTTGGTCAAAAATAATGACTCCTGCTCAGAAGTTTACAAAAAATTTGCTTGAAACATAATACATCTTTGACTTGTTCTGATAATGCCCACATAGTCATAATTTTGTTATAGTATAAAGAACATTCAGTTAAGGGCACTTGTGTGATGTGGTGTTGGAGTGTCCAGTGGAATATTCACAATCCAGACACTGGGAAAAAAGGGGGGGTGTGTCTTCTATGAATTTAGTAGTGTTTGTCTGGGTGGTCTCCAGTCCCTTGGTATGTGTTTCTAAGGATCTAGTATGTTTTCTGGTTGTTCTGGAATGACATCCAGGATGCTCGCATGACTGACTATGTCTACTCAACCAACAACATGAGGAGTATGAAAGACCAGCATGCACAGTGCCGTGTGAAATTGGTTCTATCGCACCATGGCAAGAAACTCTGACAGGTCTTCAAAGGACGTGGTCTCCTGATTGACACACTCTGTGTAAAATCCTCCGAGTTGAGCAGGGGCTTCCTTCTGCAGAATAGTGCTGGGGTGGTCATGAGAAATAAAATTTCTCATATCTTGTTGTGAAAATAAACTTATTCAGGAAAATAAATTTAATAGAGTTTATTTATTTAAGTATTTAAGAGATTCATGAATCAGACAAAACTCAAAACCAGAAGACATTCAGAGAACTCCATTTAGCAGGTTGATTATGGATGCAAAATAAAGTTATTACTTGAGGGGCCAGTGTGGTAGTGCACTAGGTTAATCCTCTGCTGTCAAGCCGGCATCCCATATGGGTGCCAGGTTCTAGTCCCAGGTTGCTCCTCTTCCCATCCAGCTCTCTGCTGTGGCCTAGGAAGGCAGTGGAGGATGGCCCAAGTGCTTGGGCCTCTGCACCCACACGGGAGACAGGGGGGAAGCACCTGGCTCCTGGCTTAAGATCGGAGTAGCTTGTGCCATTGCAGCCATTTGGGGAGTGACCAATGGAAGGAAGACCTTTCTCTCTGTCTCTCTCACTGTCTGTAACTCTACCTGTCAAATAAATAAAAATCTTTAAAAAAAGATATTACTTGATAAGAGGCAATAAGGCTTTGGCTTATGTGTATGTGATCCAGTGGAAAGTCCCACTTTTGAGCTTAGGTTTTGTTTCGCTGTTAACATTAGACTTTACATTGTCTATAGAGGTGCCCAGGGTGCTAGAACTTTCTCAACCTAATGACCTCTACTTCTTCTCAATTTGTTTGCTTAGTAGAGGGCTGAACTTGTGTTTGTAAAGTAAATTGAAAGTATGTCATTATAAAAATCAAAAGACAACTAATAAAGGAAACACAAGGGAAGTGGCAGTGAGTAAGGATAGAGGGAAGGGAAAGGAAGATGGAAAGTGACATTACGTTCTATTTTTTATTTATTTTTTGTGTGTGTGTGTTGATTTTTTAACTTTTATTTAATGAATATAAATTTCCAAAGTACAGAATATTGATTACAATGGCTTCCCCCCATAACGTCCCTCCCACCTGCAACCCTCCCCTTATCCACTCCCTCTCCCCTTCCATTCATATCAAGATTCATTTTCGATTCTCTTTATATACAGAAGATCAGTTTAGCATACATTAAGTAAAGATTTCAACAGTTTGCTCCCACACAGAAACATAAAGTGAAAAATACTGTTTGAGTACTAGTTATAGCATTAGATCTCAATGTACAGCACACTAAGGACAAAGATCCTACATGAGGAGTAAGTGCACAGTGACTCCTGTTGTTGACTTAACAAATTGACACTCTTGTTTATGGCCTCAGTAATCACCCTAGGCTCTTGTCATGAGCTGCCAAGGCTATGGAAGCCCCCTGAGTTCACTGACTCTGATCATTTTTAGACAAGGCCATGGTCAAAGTGGAAGTTCTCTCCTCCCTTCAGAGAAAGGTACCTCCTTCTTTGTTGACCCATTCTTTCCACTGGGATCTCACTCGTGGAGATCTTTCATTTAGGTTCCCCCGCCCCAGAGTGTCTTGACTTTCCATGCCTGAAATAGTCTCATGGGCATTTCAGCCGGATCCACATGCCTTAAGGGCTGATTATGAGGCCAGAGTGCTGTTAGGACATTTGCCATTCTATGGGTCTGCTGTGTATCTCACTTCCCGTGTTGGATCATTCTCTGCCTTTCTGATTCTATCAGCTAGTATTTGCAGACACTATTCTTGTTTATGTGATCACTTTGGTTCTTAGACCTATCATTATGATCAATTGTGAACAGAAATTGATCACTGGGACTAGTGAGATGGCATTGGTACATGCCACCTCGATGGGATTGAACTTGAATTCCCTGGTATGTTTCTAACTCTACTGTTTGAGGTAAGTCAGCTTGAGCATGTCCCGAATTGCACATCTCTTCCCTCTCTTATTCCCACTCTTATAGTTAACAGTGATCATTTTTCAGTTAAGTTTCAGCACTTAAGAAGAATTGTGTATTGATTACAGTATTCAACCAAAATTATTAAGTAGAACAAACAAAAAAAAAATACTAAGAGGGATAACATATTAAGCTGCTCATCAACAGTCAGGGTGAGGGCTGATCAAGTCACTGTTTCTCATAGTGTTCATTTCACTTTAACAGGTTTCCCTTTTGGTGCTGTTAGTTGTCACCTACCAAGGAGAACAAGTGGTATTTAGACAGAGAAAGAGAGACAGAGAGAAAGGTCTTCCTTTTCCATTGCTTCACCCCCGCAAATGGCTGCTGTGGCCCATGAACAGCGCCAATCCAAAGCAAGGAGCTAGGTGTCCCCTCCCAGTCTCTCATGCAGGCACAGCACCCAAGCATTTGGGCTACCCTGCATTGCCTTCCTGGGCCACAGTGGAGAGCTGGACTGGAAGAGGAGCAACCAGGACAGAATCTGGTGCCCCAACCAGAACTAGAACCTGGGGTGCTGGCATCACACTCAGAGGATTAGCCAAGTGAGCCATGGTGCCAGCCTGCCTTTTTTCATTTTGAGCCTTGTTGAAGTAATTGATACCAGATTTTTCTTCCCCCCGTAAACAGTAAGAGCACAGAAAAATGAGACCAATGCATACAGATACTGGGCAACAGCAGTGTTGGGCCATAATCCTTGAGCAAGAAAACAAGAGACCCCTATAAAAGAGGACCCATTTCTGTTAGAAGAAGGTAGCTCAGGAGGATGGAAACTAAGGTGGTTCTTCTGGGCTGAGTAGACCTTGTGTTGTCAGAGGCTGAAGCAGGTGTGATTTGGGAGACGTGGATCAGGAAGAAGGAAGCTATCCAGAGAAAGATCTACATAAATCTGCATAAGGGTCTCTGCATTGGTGGATATTAAAGTGTGTGTGAGTCAGGTGAAACTAGGAAGCCCAAGATAGCACATAAACAAGTCTAGTACCTGCTAACACTAACCGATAGAATAAATAAAGGAGAGAGTGATCCAACATGGGAAGTGAGATACTCAGCAGACTCATAGAATGGCAGATGTCCTAAATAGCACTCTGGCCTCAGAATCAGCCCTAAAGGCATTCCGATCTGGCAGAAAAGCCCATGAGAGTATTTCAGGCATGGAAAGCCAAGACACTCTGGCAAAAGATCTCTGTGAGTGAGATCCCAGTGGAAAGAACAGGTCATCAAAGAAGGAGGTACCTTTCTCTGAAGGGAGGAGAGAACCTCCACTTTGACTATGACCTTGCCTAAACAAGATAAGAATCGAAGAAATCAGAGGGCTTCCATGGCCTTGGAAACTCATGACTGGAGCATGGGGAGATTATTGATGCCATAGACAGGAGTGTCAATTGGTAAAGTCAACAACAGGAGTCACTGTGCACTTACTCCTCATGTAGGATCTCTGTCCTTAATGTGCTGTGCATTGAGATTTAATGCTATGAGTACTCAAACAATATATTTCACTTTGTGTTTCTATGGGGGTGCAAACTGTTGAAATCTTTACTTAATACATTACTAAACTGATCCTCTGTAAAAAAAAAAAAAAAAAAAAAAAAAAAAAAAAAAAACAGAAATTATCAACTCCCAACTTGACTCTCACTGGGATTAAACATGACAATAGGTCTGATCTGATTTCATCATCATTTAAAAAAATCATCTATTATTTTTCACTTTATGTTTCTGTGTGGGAGCAAACTGTTGAAATCCTTACTTAATGTATACTATGCTGATCTTCTGTATATTAAGATAGTGGAAAATGAATCTTGATGTGAATGGAAGGGGAGAGGGAGTGGGAAAGGGGAGGGTTGTTGGTGGGAGGGACGGTATGTGGGGGAAGCCATTGTAATCCATAAGCTGTACTTTGGAAATTTATATTCATTAAATAAAAGTTAAAAAAAAAAAAACATTCCCCAAACTGGGAGGTTTCCAAGTTCCAACAATGAGAGTGAAAGACTCACCATAACATTTATATTTAGTTTAAAAGTAGAAACATATGTATGAAACATATATATGTATTTTATAGAGAAATATATTTGTGTACTCACACACATATATATTTTTCATATATATGATGAAATGCTTTTTCAGGTATACAAATATGAAAAATTATCTGCTACAAATTACACAATAATCTGAACAAAATTTTATTGTACAAATATTTATTGTAAATTGAAAGAAATTTGTGCAAAATGGAAATCCAGAGCCACAAAAAAAAATAAAGAGCCCAGAAATGGTAAATACATAGGTAAATATAAAATGTGTTTCTCTTATTTTTAAAATTCTTTCAATACACATTTATCCATTTAATGTAACAATAGTAACAATGAGTTTTGGAATTAATAAAATACATATGGGGCAGGCCTTTGTCACAGCGATTAAGATACCGCTTGAGACAGCTGCATCCCTTATGGGAGGGCCTGGATTGGAGTCCCAGCTCCACTCCTGATTGCAGTTTCCTGCTGGTGCAAACTCTGGGAGGCAGCAGGTGATGGCTCAAATAGTTGAATCTCTGTCACCCACAGAGGTGGCTTGGATTGATTTGCCATCTTCTGGCCTGGACCAGCTCTGGGTTTTGTCATCATCCAGCATCTGTGGAGTGACCTAACCTATAGAATGTCTGTCTCCTTGTATTCCTCTCCTCCCTTCCCCTCCCCTCCCCTCCCCTTCCCTTCCCTTCCCTTCCTTCCTCTCCCCTCTGCTCCACTCCACTCCCCTCTCCTCCCCTTCTCTCCCCTCCTTTCCCTCCCCTCCCCTCCCTTCCCCTTTCCTTCTCTCTCTCTCTCTCCCTCCCTTTAACATAATGGTTTGAATCTTACTTTGATTTCTGATTCCAGTTTCCACCTGGTGTACACAGTTGGGCAGCAACAACTGATGACTCAAATTGATGGGTCCTTGCCACCAATGTGGGAGATCTGGATTTCAGTCCAGTTACCACTTTGGAATTAGCCCAATCATGAGCATTTTTGGTATTTGAGAGAGAAGCCTGCTGATGGGAGATGTCTCTCTCTCTCTCTCCCTCTCTCTCCCTCACACACACACTCTTTCTGATTTTCTTGTTCTCACTCTAGCTCTCACCCTCATCTCCATCCCTGCATGCCCATAAATAAATAAAAATGCTTAACAAATAGACTGAGATAAGGTAAATGTGGTTATATTAATGCATAGAAAATCATATTTTAAAAAGAATAAAGGGCTAAAGCACATAAACAAATAGCTAGGACAAAACATATCCTCAATGAATAAATAAACTCAATTAGCTGAATCAAGAAAGAAAACTTAGTAAGCAATAACAAAAACAACAAATATACAGTACAATAAAACACTAAAAGTCTTACTGGTGATTACGTTAACTATAAAGGCTGTAAACATTCCAATTAACTCAGTTTTCATACTGAAGAAAAAAAGCCATTCCAACTATATGCTAAAGAATTTATATTTCTAAAACAAATGAAAATTAAATTAAATATCATTACACAGACAAATTAAAAAATAGAATACCTTGCAAACACTAATCTTAGTAAGCTAGACTGAATATATTGATAAGAAGCAACATAGATTTCAGGACATGGCATATTGCTAGGGATAAAAAATAACATTTCATAATGACAAAAAGACCAATTGACAAGGAATATATAATTATATATCTACAAAATGACAGAGATTCAAAATTTGTACATATAAAAACGGCTGACTGAGGTAAGAAACAATTGTGTACATAAATGATAGCTGAATGTTTCAGTATGCATTTACAGTGTTACAAAAAAAGGAATACTACCTACTAACTGGGTGAAAACATTTGCAAATCACATGTCTCAAAAAGTACATGTATCTAGTATGTATGTGTGTGTATATAGATACTATATATACATATACACACTATATACACCATATATATATATGAGTATATATATATATATATGAGTATATATATATATATATATATATATATGAGTATATATACATACTCAACTCATTTGTAGGAAAATAGGAAGTCCAATTAGACATGGATAAAGACATGAACATACATTTCATAAAGGGGTAGGTATATACATATAGGAAGTAAGTACATGAAAAATAAACAAGTTCATTAGCCTTTGTGGAAATACAAATTAAGGACAGAATCAGATACTGCCACAATCTATTGTACTGACTGAAGTTTATGCTGATGATATAAAGTGGTAGCAAGGATTTGGAGTGACAAGACCTCTCTCAAATTACAGGTTGGAATGTAAGCTGGAATATCAGCTCTTGAAAAAATTCATCCATGGCTCACTAGGCTAATCCTCCACCTTGCGGCGCCAGTACACAGGGTTCTAGTCCTGGTCGGGGTGCCAGAATCTGTCCTGGTTGCCCCTCTTCCAGGCCAGCTCTCTGCTGTGGCCAGGGAGTGCAGTGGAGGATGGCCCAAGTGCTTGGGCCCTGCACCCACATGGGAGACCAGGATAAGTACCTGGCTCCTGCCATCGGATCAGCGTGGTTTGCCCGCCACAGCGCACTGGCAGCAGCGGCCATTGGAGGGTGAACCAATGGCAAAAGGAAGACCTTTCTCTCTGTCTGTCTCTCTCTCTCTGTCCACTCTGCCTGTAAAAAAAAAATCATGGCTGTGTTTTATAAACACACATCACCATATGAGTATAATTTAAAAGTTGCGTTCCCAGCTATTTATCTTAGGGGAATGAAAACTTAACATTCACACAAAGAATCTGAGTCTGAATATACATAACAGCTTTATTAACACTCAAATAAAACTGAAAAACCTAAATGTTTTCAATGAGCAAATAGATAAACTATGGTGCATCTGTTCAGTGAAATTATTAAACAAAATGTAAAACAAAAATGGATTTTTGGAACATTATGCTAGGTGAAAGAAGCTAGACACAGAATCTACATGTCTTTTTTAAAAATATATATTCTATAAATGCAGAAAGCATATTTGTAGTTTCCTAGTGTTGAAGTTGGGAATGGGATGAACTGCAAATTGGGCATGAAAGGAATTTGTGAGTGGAAGAAATGGATTTGGTGGGGCTGGCACTGTGGCTTAGTGGGTAAAGCCATTGCCTGCAGTGCTGGCATCCCATATGGGTGCTGGTTTGTGTCCCGGCTGCTCCACTTCAGATCCAGCTCTCTGCTATGTCATGGCAAAGCAGTAGAAGATTGACCAAGTCTTTGTGCCCCTGCACCCACATGGGAGACTTGAAGCAATCTCCTGGCTCCTGGCTTCAGATATGCGCAGCTCCAGCCATTGCGGCCATCTGGAGAGTGAACCAGTGGATGGAAGACCTCTCTTTCTTTCTCTAACTCTCTCTGTAACTCTGTCTTTCAAATAAAAAAAACTGTATGTGTAAAATACATGAAATTATTTCCCTTTATATAAATTTTTAAAAAGAACATATAAAAGTAAAATATGAATACTATGTGAGTAGCCACAAACCTCAGACAACATCTCTTTTATAGTTGTTACAAAAGGAAAATTTAGTGTTTTACAAACCTTAATATAAAGTTTCCATGTAAAATACATTATAAGGGAGTCTTGAGAAATAATTCAAAATTAGTTTTGTTGTATATCTATCTTTGTGGTAAATGTCAACATTTTAAAATTTGTACTTGTTATGTGTGTTTGTTTTCCAAATTAGTATTCTTTGTTTTATTTAATTTTATACTTGCATATTTATATTTTAAACAAACATTTGTTTATATTCTATACATTTGAAACCTCATACACCTGTGTAAGCCCTCACCCCATTTTTTTACTGGTTCTACTTTCACACAAAATTTTGATATTTTTTTCTCATTAATTCCATCCTTTTATTTTGACTTTAGAATATAAATTAAAAATTATTTTGTCTTCATTATTAACTTGATTTATTTCTACATATAGTAGAATTCACATTGTATTTCTTTCTGTATTTGACTTATTTCAACTTCTATAACATTTCATAGTTCTATTAATGTAATGAACGACAGAGCTTCTTTATTTAAAGGCCATGTGGCATTCCCTTTTATCGATATACCATATTTTCTTATTCATTCTATTATTAATGGACACTTGAGTTCATCTTTTGGATGTTGTTAATAATTCTACAATAAACATAAAATATTGATTTCAATACCTAGTATATATACCCCGAAATTGGATTACTGGATCATGTGACACTATGGTTTGAATTTGGTCTGAGAATGCCCCTGAGGGTTCATGAGGTGGATGTTTTGTCCAAGGGGGCAATAGTGCCATGTTGAATATTTTTCAGATGGATTCTGGTGTTAGCATATTGGGGAGCACTACTATTGGAAAGATTCATGCCTGTGTCCTAGAATGAGTTAATTCTCACAAGACAATACCATTATAAAGTAAAGTGACCCACAGGCATAGCCTCTTCTCCACATGACCACTTCCTTTCCCTTTTTTCTTCCAACCTGCAATATAGTTATGGGAGCTCTCATAGTGGGGTAACTTGGTGATGCTTTGAAACTAAGAAAGAAAAATGCATGCAAATTGCTTTCAGAGAATAGAATGCATGTAACTTTCTTAGGCAGAGATTAGTGCATGTTGCTACACAGTAACTGCTGTCGTTACTGATTAACATAGCACTTTCATTCAATGGCTTGGCATATATGACAGCTTTCCTACTCTGTGAATGGTAGGTGGTAGAGAATCAGCAATGAAAAAAAATAGACACATATCTATGCATTCAGGGAGTTCTCACTTTAGTTTATGAGTGAGGAAGACAAACAGTTTATAAATAAATACAAAAATATATGGTATACTTGATAATAACATCTGCTACAGAAAATATAAACAGACTTAGTAGGTTTTAGTAAATCACTGCTGCTTGAGCAGCCTTCTTTCCTCTGTTACCCCTTCTCAAACTTTCTCACCATCTTCATGTCCTCTTCCAATGTGACTAATAATGTACCTTTCTCTGAAGGGAGGAGAGAACTTCCACTTTGACTATGACCTTGTCTAAATAAGATCAAAGACAGTGAACTCAAAAGGCTTCCATAGCCTTGGCAACTCATGACTAGAGCCTAGGGAGATTACTGATGCCATAAACAAGAGTGTCAATTCATTATGTCAACAATAGGAGTCACTGTGCACTTACTCCTCATGTAGGTTCTCTGTCCTTAGTGTGTTGTTCAATCTGAATTAATGCTATAACTAGTACTCAAATGATATTTTACGCTTTATGCTCTGTGTGGGTGCAAACTGATTAAATCTTTACTTAATATATACTAAATTGATCTTCTGTATATAAAGATGATTGTAAATGAATCTTGATGCAAATAGAATGGGAGAGGGAGTGGGAGATGGGAGGGTTGCTGGTGGGAGGGAAGTTATAGGGGGGGAAGCCATTGTAATCCATAAACTGTACTTTGGAAATTTGTATTTACTAAATAAAAGTTAAAAAATAAAATATTAAAAAATAAATAATTTTAATACTTGAGGTGATTTTATCCCCAACTATAATCTCGGGGATGATAAGATCTGAGAAGCAAGTCTATTTGGGCTTCTTGAGCTACTGAAAACAAATTCACAAAGTAAAGTTTTTGCTTGCAATGATTCTATGAAATGGCAAAACTGTGTAGATACCCCCATGAAGCCTGAAAAATCTGTCACATACACATTGGAGATACTAATAAAAAAGGATAGAGACTACCACAGGTTGTCAAGGGGAATGAGGTTGGGATGAGGAAAGGAAAGATGTTTATTGAAGGATGCAAAGTTCAACTGAGTATAAAAGAAAACATTTTAATTAGTTATTACACTGCAAGTTGACCACCATTGGTAATATATTATATATTTTCATAGTCAGTTTTGTAGCCTGGCAGGTTAAGCCTCTACTGGAAACACTGACATCCTATATGGGTGCCAGTTCAAGTCGCAGCTACTCCACTTCCAACCCAGATCTTTGCTAATGCCCTGGGAAAATAGTGGAAGATGCCGCAAGTGTTTGGGGCCCTGTACGCAGGTAGGTGACCCAAAAGAAGCTCCAGGCTCCAGGCTTCAGCCTGGCCCAGCCACAACTGTTTCCATTTGGGGAGTGAACAAATGAATGGAAGATTCTCTCACTCTCTCTCTCTCTCTCTCTCTCTCTCCCCCCCTTCCTCCTTTCTTTTCCCTCTTTCTCCCCCTCCCTCAGTCCCTTTCTCTGTAATCCTGTCTTAAATAAAGAAAAAATAAATGTGAAAATAATGTACGATGTATTTCTCATTTGCTAAAATGATTGATATTTAAGGTAAGGCATTTGATATGGTAGTTAAGATCCTGGTTGAGATAACTGCATCTCATATCAAAGTGCCTGGGTTAGAGTATGCCTGACACCTGTAATGAGTTCCTGGATCACAGCTTCATCCAGCTTCAGCCCCAGCCATTGTGTATATTTGGGGAGTGAAGAAGGAAGTAAAACCTCTGTAACTTTCTTTCTCTGTCTCTCAGATACATACATGCATTCATACATACACACATGCATGCAGACATACATTTTTACAGAAACACATTTTATCTAAAATTAGTAAATTGGATAGTGAGGGATGTGGTAATCATCTTGACTGCATTTTTATATAATGCACCTATGAGTCAAAACATCACATCATGTTCCATAAATACACAATTATTATTTGTCAATTAAAATGAAATTAAAAAATAAAATGTTAAGAGTGAAAAGCCCCTGGATAGCCTTACATATTAAGGTAACTCATGAGATACATACCCTATCATCCTTGAAGTCCAGAAAGTATATAACATTAAATGGAATATTCTTAAAATGGACATTTAGAACATACATTAATTTCATGACATTGAATAGGGAAAGTTTTATCAGTAAATGGAAAAATAATGACTATAAAGAAGAGATTAGTGTTGGATTTCAATCAAGGTAATATTCCCCACTTGTTTCCCACTATATCAGTCTTAGTTTTCCTGTGATCAAGACAACTGCACCAGGACAAGTGAGAACAAGTATAAATGAAGGAGGAGAGCCAAGAGCTCTATTCAGTGAACCTGATGGTGAAGACCTCACTGATCTGGTTCCTCAGTATTCTTCATCTCTGGGATGATGGGTGGGCCTTACACAGAGCAGATGGATAACTGTCCCAGAGTAGATAGAAGAGGATACATAAAGGCCCACCAGAATGTATGCAACACTCAGAGTTTTTATCCAAACACATATCTACTTGTTGAGAAGAAAAATGTCACAACATCAAAATCAGATGGTACTGGATTCATAAATGGGACCACAGATGTAACAGTTCTGCTTAGCTTAAAGGTTCACATATGGATAAGTCATAGCAAAGAGATGGCTGTTAGGTTTCAGAGAAACAGAAAGTTTGTTAGTTGATAAAATCTAGTTCCTCTACTTCAGAGTGTGTAAAGCCCTGTGAGTAAAGTTGACAGAGGAGACTGGTGGTTAAGTGACAGGGCACTGGAGGTCCACATGTGTATAAGTTATCCGGGGGATAGTGCAGACCATGACTTTCTGTGTAGGTGAAATGCAGGTATCATTTCTGTCCTCCAGAAATGCACTTAGCCTGGAGTAGAGTTAAATAGAGGAAATTTAGCCTGAATTCTGCTACCAGTGCAGATTCCCTGACTCACGCATGTGTTCCCTGGGGAAAAAAAATCACTATTCCTCAGAATTCATCAGGCACAGTTTCCTGATGTACAGGTGCTTTACTATTTTGCCGAGAACCTGAAACCACAGGAGAACTTATGGGGATGCCACCAGGTGGCTTCTGGAGCAATGGGGATAGCTTGACAAATCAGAGGTGGCTTGTACTTGTTCTGAAGTAAAGACTACTGTTCTATTTTTATTGGTTGACAATGACTGAGAGCATACAACCTGCCCAGGCAGGCCTGCCTTGGAGAAATGAGTCCACAGGTGAGAAGAGTGAAACCCAGCTGCTCTCCTCTGCTCTCTCCAGAAACCAGGAAAGTTCATTTATCCCTGAGGTGGCTCCTATTTCTCATGATGCCAAGTCTCAGGCTGTCTTGCTTCCACAAGTGAAATGACAGTTATGGGCCTGAAGGGAGATGAGCTGATGCCATACTTTCCCTATAAAAACACCTTAGGGATTCAGCTAATAATGGATTCATATCAGGGACTTAGCTGGGTGAGTGTCTTTCTGTTTCATATACAGAGTGATCTCCAAGAGCAACTGGGTTCTGAGGTAAAAAAGAATTCTTTCCTATGATATATTAGCAGAATTCTCTGCTCATGATATCACTCTTAGCTATTACTCCACAATTAATGCAACAAATATTTCTAGACATGAAATGATAAACTTTGTGAATTGTGTAAGGCCATACAAAATAGGTTTAAAAATTATATTTGTGATTTATGATGCACTTGAATTGGATTTGTACTTGATTTCCTCATTATATTTCTCAGTTTAACTTATGATTTTTATCTCAATTAAATTTGATCTAGTAAGGCACTTGATGTAGTACCTTGAATATAGTGTACTATATTCTAGTGCTAATAACTAGTACTCTTGGAAGAAAGGGAGGATGTAATCATGATATTGTTGTGAATATAGTGGAATAAAATGACAGGGATTCTCCATTTGTGGCTGTACAGGTATTGACCCTTCAAGAAATCTGACTGACAAAATGCCTCTATTGATATGTTAAAAAATTGCAGTGTTAGGTCTTAAAGTCTTTATTTTAAAACTTTGCATTCATGCCTTATGGGGGATAATATTCAGGTGTCCTGGCACCACCTGGCCCTGATCAGGGAACTGGGAGCCCAGGATGTATTTGTCATTTTTTTTTTCTAAATTTGCCTTTTGACAGGGTTGCAATGGCTATCACCTCCTTAGAAGAGTGATGCACTGGGAAGCATGTTATTAGCTCTAAAACCCGTAGATTTATCCCTTCCTGGTGTCTATTTGACTCTGGTGGTTTAATAAACACAATTTTAGGGAGCAATTTTAGGCGTATCCAAATCCACAGCATAAGATTCTTATTATATTTTCCTGCTAAAGTTTCTGTCTTCTACTTCTGTGGTGACACTATAAAACCCATGCTTTTTCTCAGGGTCCTGGGAGTTCCATGTGTCAGATTATGACTGTGCTTCTCATCAACACTGTGCTTTCACATGAATTTGCTTTAAATTCAGTTCCCAAAGAATGGGTGACACATTGCAGTCACTCATTGAAATTGGATGCTTTCCCTATTTATTCTTCTGGGATTGGGGGATTTTATAAAAATTCCTTTTATTGAGCTAATCATGGTGGAAAAGATGTCTATCCACCTGAATCTGCCAACTGAATTTTTCCATCATTGAATCTATCAATCTACTTTTGCATATCAATTCATCTAAAATTCTCATAACCATTTTAATGTTGTAAATGATGGCATAGTTCTTTAAATGCTGATCAATAAATATGGTAAAACTTATAATGGAAATAACATGGGAGATTAACATAATAATAACATAGTATATTCTGTCAAATATTCTCATTTTCTTAAATTTGCATATAATGCAAACATCATTGTGCATTCATTCATAAAACAATACTATATTTTAGCACTAATTTACCAATTCACTAACAGTTGATACTACAAAAGAGGTGACAAAAGAGGCTTTATCAAAATTATTTTTCTTGAGGAAACCATTTGGTGCAGTGGGATAAGCTGCCACGTGGGATGCCTACATCCCAATTCAGGGTGTTGCTTCAAGTCCTGGTTACCACATGCTTCTGATGCATCTTCCTCCTGCTGCTAAAGCACCTAGAAAACAGCAGACGATGGCCCAGCTCAAGCACGAGGATCTTTGATGTACATATGGGAGAATGAAGCAGAGCTCTTCAGCAGTGCCTTTGAACAGGCCTGGCCCCAGCTTTTGAGGGCATCTAGGGGATGAACCAATGAATGCAAGATATTTCATTCTATGTATACATGCCTGCCTTTCCACCTTTTGAGTAATAATTTTTAACACCATACTTTGTGTATCAAGTAGCCCTTGAGTTTGTGCAGATGGCTTCTCCCTGTCATTACACTGCTTCTATTTCATGTCCATGTCTAATCTAAGCCCAGGGATTTCATCATCAGTCTTTTTACTCTTGGTCCATTTAACTGTGATATTTCCCTCACCATGATACAAGATCACATAAACACTTTGGAGATTAACATGAAAGCCAGAATAAAGAGGGTGAATGTTGTCCACACTTTCTGTCTCCTGAGAGTGCTCAGAGGCTGCACCATCAGCCCAGAAACCCCAGATTGTCACATTTTACAGTGAGAACTGAGCTGTACATTCAGAATTTTAAGTATTTACTTTGTTAAAAAAGGACTCGATTCTCCTTTACATTCTGTCCAAATTAGAGGTGACCATGCTCAAGCTTTCTTATGTTCCATTTCTGCCATGTCAGCAGATATTATTGCAGATCAGTGATGCTTCCATGATGGGATTTTCAGATGACTCACATAAAATCACAGGATACAAAATTAACATTAAAATTAAAATAAGCAATGAATTACATACTGTGGTCCATGTATATGTTGTCTACAACTATCAATTGTTAAATTCTAAAAATTAAGGCAAAGATTCAAAAGAAATTATGTAAATGATAGCACTTCAACTATTATACTCATTTTTCTCTCGCCAACTCTACATTATCAAGAGACTCAATGGAAAAACATCAATTCATGATCAGTAAGATCAAGTCTGTTTCAGTGCATGGTGGGCATTTATAGAAAGAGGGACATGGGTTAGGGAGAATCAGCTAATTATTCCTGTTGTGAGAGAAGAAAATATTGAAATTCTTACCTACTCTTTTTCATGTAATTATATTTTATCTCCTTTGCTGAATGTCTCATAATGTACGGAGTATCCCAAAGTGAATATATGCATGTATACCAAAAGTATTCCAGAAATATTATTTCATGCTTAAATATATTATTGAAATTGAATTGGTTTAGATCCTCTAAATGTCAGACAGCATAAATAATATCCATAATTTGTAACATCAAAGAGGAAAAAGCGACTTAAATAATTCATACAATGAAGGATAATGATCTACAAAGACAAGAGAAAATTCACCACATATTAGTGTCAGAACAGAAATAAATATTAAGACAATATACAGAAACTGATTCAATAAACAAAGGTAAATTTAGATTAATTTCTGAAGTAATTTCTAGAGATTACGTATCAAAGTAGCTTCACAGATGCACACTCCAGAAAGGAAAAAAATGATTTTCTGCATTAAATTAAGAAAGCACAAGATGAAGAAATTGCAGTACATGCAGAATATCATCAGTGTAAAAGTAAAAAAAAATTAGATATAATCTGACATTACAAGTTCTGCATATTTAAATTAGAATTAAGTTAATTAAATTAATGTTCTAGTCAGTGTAATCCTGGTTCTTTCCCTGGCTACAGGAAATGCTAAGGGAAGACATATATGTTTTTGGGCAATCAGTTATTCAGTTTCAATACACAAGTGTGTTTTCATTTTACTATAGTAAGTCTTTGAAGAAAGTTAGGCCACCATTCAATCAACTATGCTATTTTTCATTTATTAACTCCTGCAAGTCATGTGGTTCTGGAGTTTTCCACTTCAGACATTCATTCCTGAATATGAGTCATTTTTGCATTATGTGTGTGTGTGTGTGTGTATGTAAAGAGTACTTCAAAGAGTTTAAAGAAAAATTAAATTTAAGATAATTTTATTTTCTGAAATTGTTGAAACCCCCAAATAGAGCAATCTTCAAAAGGGTCAGAAAATGGATATAATGAAAAAACTTAATTTGTTGTAGAGAGTAGTGCAGAAGTCTAATATGCTGTACATTGTGATTTAATGCTATAACTAGTACTCAAACAGTATTTTTCATTTTGTGTTTCTATGTGGGTGCAAACTGTTGAAATCTTTACTGAATACACGCTAAACTGATCTTCTGTATATAAAGAGAATTGAAAATGAATCTTGATGTGAATGGAAGGGGAGAGGGAGCGGGAAAGGGGAGGGTTGCAGGTGGGAGGGAAGTTATTGGGGAGAAGCCATTGTAATCCATAAGCTGTACTTTGGAAATTTATATTCATTAAATAAAAGTTTAAAAAAGAATCTTCATCCTAAATTTATACCTATGAAATGTAGGAAGTTTGTATACCTTAAGTCATAAATGGAAAAAAGAATCTTTGCAATATCAGGGTTCCTTAAAAATAAGTGTGTACAATATAAATAATTACTTGTAGTAATTTTCATGACAAAAAGAAAGGCCACTGGTGATGTGAGATCTGTTTATTTGTTTCACAGGTATCCAAAAAGGCTTCTTGTATGCTTTTAATGTGAACAAAATTTCCACTTATGTTGTCATTAAAAATTATGTATTTTTTTCCAAGCTGCCATTTGAATCTTAGCCAATGTCTTTATCTTTCTCTTCAATATCTTCACAATCCACCAAGATCTTACGCCTAAGACCACTAATGTGACCATCTGTCACCTGGCTTTTTCCACATAATAATGCTACTCACTGCACTGTATATTTTATTTCCAGACATGTTCAAGTCATTGAATTTGCCAAGTGACTTAAAATGTAAGGCTTTGTTCTACTTGAGTAGAGTGATGAGGGGGTCTCTCCGTCTGTACCACCTGCCACCTTAGCATCATCCAGGTCATAACCATCAGCACCAACACCTTCTCTTTGTCAAGATTTAAACACAAGCTCACAAATTATATTATCTATTCTTTCTTCTGTTTTTGGTCCTTCAACCTGTCATCCAATGATCATCTACAGTGCAGCTCTATCTAACATAACCAATCTATTCCATATCAGTAAGTACTGCTGAATTTCTTCAATGAACTCCATCATCATGGAAATATATTTCACACTCGCATTGTCCCAGAAAATCTTTGTAGAAATCATGCTTTTCTCCAGTGCTTATATGGTGATCTTCTTATCTAGCCATCAAAGGAGGTCTGAGTACCTTCAAAGCATGAGGGATTTCCCAAGGACCTCCCCAGCAAAAAGAGCCACACATACTGTCCTGCTGTTGGTGAGTTTCTTTGTGATCATGAATACTGTGTGGATATCATAATGTCATCCTTCTCAACTATATTGTGGAAATATGATCCAGTTGTTCTGCATGCCCAGAAACTTGTGGGAAATATCTATACCACTGTCAGTCCTTGGTGCTTATTAGGGCTAATAAATGAATAGTTGGAGTTCTTCAAAACATGAGTGATATGACATCAATTTTAACAAGCTGATAAAACACACATGAAAACATAAATTCTATCAAGTACAATATTTAAAAGTCCAGAATTTTAATTCTAATTTAAACATGCAAAACTTGTATTTTTAACTTGTATCTAAATATTTTAAAGATGTATATATTTATTGGAAAGGCAGAGCTACAAAGAGACAGAGACAAAGACATAGAGAGAGGTCTTCCATCTGCCAGTTCAATCCCCAGATGGCAGCAAAGGCCTGAGCTGGGGCAATCCAAAGCTGGAGCCAGGAGCTTTTTCAATGTCTCCCACAGGAGTGTAGGGGCCCAAGGACTTGGGTCATCTTCTACTGCTTTCTTATGTCATACCAGAGAGTTGGATCAGAAGTGGAGCAGTCAGGAATTGAACTAGCACACATATGAAATGCTGGTGCTGCAGGTAACAGCTTTACCTGCTACGCCACATCACCAGCCTCTAAATGTTTTTTTCTCTTGGACACTGCCTCTATTAGTTCAATGTTCTGCATGTATTGAAGTTTCTTCATCTTGTTCTTTCTTAATTTAATGCAAGAGAACATTTGCATTTCTTTTTGTGGTGTGCTCTATGAAACTATGTTTGGTACCGAATCCCTAGATCTACTTAGAAATTAATCTAAGTTTACCTTTGTTTGTTGAAGGCAGTTACTCTATGATGTCTTAATATTTATATCTGTTCTGACACTATATTAAAGGTGCGGACCTTGCTCTTGTATTTTTATATCATCACCCTTCTTTTATCACTTATTTAAGTCATTTTTTTCCTCTATGATGTCACAAAGTATAGATATTACTGAAGTATTTTTTGTTAAATTTTCACTTTTGACCCAATAAACTTCTGAATCACAGGTTTGTATCTTGTGATCAATTTTGGAAATTTATGCCATAAAAATTCTAATAATACTGTCCTTTATTTCTTTTCCTTAGTCCTGAGAAACAGCTAGTAGTTTAATTCTTTCTCAGTCTAAGCTTTTTATATGTAGGTTTATATTTTAAATTCCATTCATTTACTCTTTACTGTGTTTGAATGTACTCATTGTGCTTAATAATATAGTTCAATAGTCTTCAGCTCAGCTCATGTTTAACATGGTTCACATTAAGTAGATTCACTACCTGTTCAGTTATGTACTTGCTGTTTCCAAATATACCTTTTTATGCATATAGTATCCTGTTGTTTTCATTTTCATTTTATTTTAATTTTCCTATGGCCATTTTATTCACTTACAGTGTAACAATATGATCCCTATGTCTGAAGCTTATGTGATGTGGAATTTTATTTTGGTTGGTTATTTCTTGTGTAAAAAATAATATAAAAATTGATTCTCATATACGTGATAATTCACTTTGAAATGTTTGCAGTTAGTTATTTTTAAGTCCTTTTGCCCCCTCCAAACTGAACAACCCAAATAGATTAGTCATTTTTTAAAATAGGTCTTATATGAAACGAGAACTTGCTTCATTAATTTCTTCTCTAGACCATTTTCTTGGTTTAATTTTGTAGTTTTGGAGTCTTCAAATTTTCCTTCCACATTATTGGGAATTTTAAGGAATCTAATAACATTTCAGGATTTTGACTTTCTGTATTATAAATTATTAGAATATATAACAAATTTTCCAAAAATCACAGTTATCACTATTATACAAAGTAACATTTCAGATAGATTTCCTGTACTAAACAACCATATTTCATGAGAAATCCTTTTTTTATTTTTGTTTAGAACATATTCCTAATATTCTTCTTGCTCAATGTACTAGAGCATAATGATAATATGTAGAAAACCATTATTTTAATATCATACAAATATTTTCATGTTTTTTGCAAACTTATGAAATATTGCATTTCTTTGCCATTAATAGTCCCTATTTACAAGTTCAGAATTACAGTTTTATGATAGCATTAAATGACTATTTGTAGGAATATTTATCTGATTCAGGATTATTTACTCCTCTTCATTAGCACTCCCATGAATCTAAAAAAATCATTTTTAAATTTCTGTCTAAATTGTGGGCTAACTTAAATGATCTTAATGAAATAAACATGTAGGTATGTATCACTTGATGTTATTACACCTCACTTGATAATTTCTATTGTCATTACAATGCCCCAAAAATATAATCTGCTGGATTTCTGCTGTGAAGGATGCAATGACAATTTTATACCTAAAATTTATACCTACTTAAGCACTTAACTATGGTTTCTGAACTGGAAATATTATCCTTTGTTTCCTGGTCAAAATGTTCCCATTTAATTAAAAACCTTTTACATAAATTACTTAACTATATATGTGTTCATGTACTTCATTCTTTGTTGTTTACATATTGATATTGATTGCTTTTAATGAATCAATGAAAACTGAAGAATCCTCTGTTTATTTCTCTCTGTTAATATAATTGAAAATATATATATTTTTTTCCTATTTAAAGGATTTTTGTGTTACTAATTTGGAGCTTTTAACTATTAAGCTCATAAATACCTAATGGCTTATAATATTTCCTAACATTGTCTATAGTGATTAACACTTTAGATTCATCAAATTAGTTTTGTTCATAGCATCTTCAAACAAACTTTATTTTATATTCATTCTTATTATATATACTACTAGTATATATATTTAACATTTAGTTCAATATATTTATTTAACATATATTTATATATGCACTCCATCATAATTAATTATTGATAAAAAACTGCCATATAGTTAATCTGACCTGTTTTATAAATTTCAAAGACAAAAGGGAGCATCACCAGCTTCCTTTAGATTAAGTAATCTATCTGTATCACACACTAAGTGTGACTATGCAGTACTAAAGTTATATTCATTTTGCATCTTACATCCTACAAGAGAAGAAAATTTGAGTCCTTCATTCTTTGAGCTAAAATTTTCTCCCATATTAAAATTCCAATTGTTTTCCATGCCAAGTACCCATAAAACCTATTTATATGGATTACTACAAAAATTTTATTAAAAGGTAGATACTATTAGTGGAAACTCATAAAACTGATTACATAACGACTTACAAAATCATCTTGAAAAGATTTGTGGAAATGCATATGATAAAAAAAATGAAAATCAACCTAGTTTTTCATCAAAATACACTTTCTTTTATTTCCAATGTCACAAATTTTTCAATCACTTTTGTATAACAAGAATTAAACTCTGAAGTCATTAAAAAGTAAAAATAAAATATCTATTTAAAAATCCCTCCATGCACAAAAGCCCATGGTTCCATTGCTAAATATGTGTCTATTAATAGAGATGTAACAATACAAAGTCTTAACATTGTATTCTCTTCAACATGGCTTTATAAATATTGTTTTGTGCATCTGCCTTTAAATCACATAGAAAAAATAATTAACCACCAAAAGGAATGAGTAATGGCTGTTATAGTTGTCTACTTTGTTATCAAAATCTGTGATTTTATTAATTCATATCAGTTTTAATTACCGCATTGTGTCCTTCATTTCAGCCTGACAAACTCACTTGCTCACTATGGTAGGATTGTTCTATTAACACAACCACTTCAATTTTATCTCACCATGTTTTAATTTTGCCTGATATAGAACTCATATCTGACAGTTGTAGTCATTTTCCTTCCAGTGATTTAAATGTGCCTTCCCACTTACCTCTGACTGCCATTTTTGTCAGAGGAAATCAGCTGTTAGTCACTTTAAAGATCATTTTTGTATCAAAAATCATTTGTCTCTTATTCCTTTTGAGATTATTTGCTCATATTTTGTCAGTAATTTGAAAAGGAATATATCTCAGTGCGCTTTTGCAGCCCATCCTCTTGAGTTCACTCTAGATCTCACATCTGTAAATCAATGTATTTTGTCATATTTGGATATTTCAGCAATAATTTTCCAAGTATTCTGTATCCCTGCCCTCACTCCTAGTGGGAATCCCATGACAGCAATTTTAGGACAATCAATGATGTGCTACAAATGTCTTGGGATCTGTTTACTTTTTTCATTTATGTGTCTTCTACTCAGAAGACATAGCTTCATTTGTCTTCTAGTTCACTGATTCACATGCCTCTTCAAGCCTGTTACTGAACTTGTTTTGTAATTTTTGGTTCAGCTGTTTCTTCATCTCCTCAATGTCCTTTTGCCTCCTTCTTCATGATTTTATGTTTTAAGAATATTTTTTATTAATTTATGTTATAACTTTTTATTAAGAAGTAACAATTGTTCAGGTTTGTGGGGCAAAGTATAAAATCCCACAGTATTAACTAGGTAGCTTTTTTTTTTTTATCAATTTTTTGTGTTTGGAGCCTTCCAGATTCTCTCTTTGTAACCCAGCCATCCCACCTGTGGGTTTATATACAATGACATATAGAAGATATCCCTGCAGTCCTACATTCACTGCAGAATTATCTTTTTGTTCACATTCCTTGCTGTATATCTTACCTATGTTTTCCTTAATTCCTTGTCAATGTTTCCTTTAAGACCCTGGGCATTTGTAGGACATTTACTCAATGCTAAATAATTACAATTCATTGATTTTTGTAGAATGTCAAGCAGTTGGGGCTTGTCTGATATATTTTTGGCAAGAATACCACAGAACTTGTATATCCTCAGTATAGAATGTTAGGGGACCAGGTGTCCAAATCTCACATTACTGGTTGACTCTGAGCAATTGGTTCAGGTGGTGTCTGCCAGGTTTCCCTAAAGTTACTATTTCCCCCACTGTAATTAGTGAGTATCTTGTGGTGAGAAACTTTGATAGACAAAAAATCTATTTCTTTTCATCATAATTTTATCCATTAATTTATAGAATCCACAGATGATTCTTGCTTACACATAAATATTATGGCCTGTGGTATTAACCAGTTAGTGATTTTCTATTTCCATAATTCCTTCTATATTTATTCATTGAAATTTTACTATAAGGAAAACATATTCCTACCCCCTGATTTATTTACTTGTTCAATTATTCATTTATGTATGCATGGGCTCATGGACACCTATGAGTTAATAATCTGTTACTACCATTTTTCAATATGTTGCCCATATTGTCCCCAAGTTGGCTTCTTATGAGGTTTTGACATACTTAAATAATTTTTCAAGCAGTTGCTTACTTTATGATCTTTAAAATCTTTTTATTTTAAAGATACCATATGGGATACCTGTATCCCTTATCAGAGTGCCTGGGTTCTAGTCCCAACTCTGCTCCCGAGTCTAGCTTTCTGCTAATTCATAACCTTAGAGCAAGAGGTACTGGCTCAAGTTGTGGAGTCCCTGCCACCCACATGGGAGATCTGGATTGAGATCCTAGATCTTGATTTCAGTCAGTCATCCCTGCCATTGCAGGCTTTTGAGGAAGTGAATCTGTGAGTGAGAACTTATCTCTTTGTCATCTCTGCCTACCAAATAGATAAATAATCTTTTAAAAGTTCATGAAAAGTTCCTATCAAGAAGAAACTATGTGTGTATTTTTCCATGAAATTTTTTTTTGGAATATGTGTGTCCTCACATATTATTTCACAGGTCTGTCCACTAGAGGGTCCAGGACCAAGGTCACCTGCTAGCAAGGGCATATCTAGTACCCTGGGCTTGTCAGTACTCTCCTCCCATGAAAGGGATCAGAGCTCTTTGGAGAAATGGCAGGGCTGTGGCAGGGAGGTGCAAGATGAGTTTGGAGCATGTTGAACCAGTGCCTATATGGGATGCCAGCCCTGCAGGCAGAAGCTTTACCCACTACACCACAGCACCAGCCCCCTAAGTGGTATCTTAACTGCTATGCTTAACCATTGTGTCCACCATACTATTATTGGCCACATTTTACAAATTAGGACAAAGTTATAATTTTGGGAAATAAATTCATATGTCCTACTGTATAGTAAGGTGCAAGGATGATGGACTATATATTTAAAAAGAACTATCAGAGGGTCTGGCACTGTGATGTACATGGGAAAAGCCACTGCCTGCAATTTCAGCATCCCATATGGGTGCCAGTCGGAGACCCAGCTGTTCTCGTTCTGATCCAGCTCTCTGCTATGGCCTAAGAAAGCAGTGGAAGATGGCCCAAGTGCTTGGGCCCATGCACCCACATGGGAGACTTAAAGGGAGCTTCTGGCTCCTGGCTTCATATCAGCACAGCTCCAGTCATTGTGGCCATTTAGGGAGTGAACCAGTAGATAGCAAAACCTCTCTCTCTCTCTTTCTCTCTCTCTCTTCCTCTGCCTTTCAAAGAAATAAATAATTTTAAAAATGAGCTATCAGAAAGAAATGATAATGGTTTGAAGAGACGGACATGCATTCTGTGATTTGAAGATGACTATATATGTGTGTGTGTGTATATATATATATATATATATATATATACATCAAACATCACATAGTTCTTTATAAATATGTATCATGTTCATGTGTAAATTTAAAGAATACAAATTCAGTAAATGAGGCACAGAGAAGGTAAGCAATTACTCCAAAAATCACAGAGTGCACATGTAGTGGAAGGGGGAAATCAAAATACAGACAGCCATACTGCAATTCCTAAGGAGTGGAAGTAACTTCTTCACATACACATGTCAGCAGAAAGCCACCAGCCTGAGAGTCCAGTATGGACCTTTTCTTGGGAATAAACAGCAGTCCTAGTAATAGCCACAAAGGAAGCATCATGTACGCATTGCCTGCCTGGGCATTAAGTAGCCACTGGAGCTCCAAAAGCCCTGTGAGGGAGACATTACTGCCCTCAGATTAGACATCGGGGAATCAAAGATCAAGGAGGCTAAGTGATGTGTCCAAGACAACATAGCTAAGCCACAGTGCCAATAGTTGACCTCACACGTATCTGGATATAAAGTCCATGCTTATACTACATATCCATGTTTCCTAAAATGTATTTTCTGTGGAATATAACTTAGCTTTTTTTTTTCACTTTAATAGTTACATGTTTATTTTAATTTCACGTTAGAAATAAATCTAAGCATACTTCAAACTCATTTCAGATATAATACTGCATACAGTAATGGTGTTTTGTAAAATAAATTTGGATAAAAAGTATGAAGTATATAATAATGGAAGTAGAAAAAATTCATAAAAACAGCCCATGAGTGTTTGAGGATTAGGAGATGTAATACTCTAGGATTGTGCAGATTCCTTCTCAGGCATGCCCAGGAAATTAGAGTCACCTATGGCTGCAGAAAAAACAACAGAATAAGGATGTTGGACCTAGATGGGTTTTAACTCTAGATGTGTCATTATTACCTTTATAACTTAGGATATTTCATTTGATCTCTTTTGGCTTCCATTTCTGAAATAAAATATAGAGAAACAGAGCAATTTAATTAAGACAGCTCTTTTGAAAGCAATTTGATAATAGTTTCAAGAAACACAAAACTGTACCCCTTTTTATTTATTTATTTTTATTTATTTTTGTTTATTTGAAAGGCAGAGTGTGAGAGAGAAATAGAGAGAGATCATCCATCTGCTGTTTCACTTCCCAAATGGCCATAAAAACCAGAGCTGATCCAGGATGAAGCCAGAAGACCTGAGTTTCATCCACTGCTTTCCCAGGCACATTAGCAGGAAACTGGATTGTAAGTGGAGCAGCTCAGACTAAAACTGGCACCCATGTGGAATTCTGATATCCCAGGTGCCTGCTTAGCCCACTATACCACAATGCTGGCCCCACAAAACTGTTCTTTGATTGGTAATTCTACTTTGGGAGCTCTCTCTCAAGAAAATGGAAAACATTTATTTATAAGAACAAAGATATTCATGAATATTGTGCCTCAAAATAAAACAATCTAAATATTCAAAGGAGAACATAAAGAAGATGGAACACATATACTTGGAAGGAGTGTTATGCAATCACTAAAAATGCTACGGAGGTGGACATTTGGTGCAGCAGTTAAGTCACCACTAGATACCTGCATCCCAAATTGGAGTGTCAGTTTGAGTCTCAACTCCTCTACTTCTAATATAACTTCCTGCTAATGTACTCCCAAAGAAGAAGCCGATGATACCTTAAATACTTGAGTCCCTGACACCCAGATAGTAGACGGTGATTGAGTTTTGGGTTGCTCTTTTTTGCTGGGCTCAGCCCTGGCTATTGCAAGCATTTGGGGAAGGAACAAGCAGATGGAGGATCTATCTCTATATCTCTCTTTCAAAAAAATGAAAATAAATTAAGAAACTAAAAATTTTTAATTCTATGAAATGACAGCAACATACTCATGAAGTGGGGAAATAAAAGAGATCTGTTCATGGTCCAGCTCTGGAAATAATTATTCTTACCAACTATTGGTATTTTGGCATATTTGTTACTTGCATGTTTTTCTCTATATGGTGATTACTAAATATGTAATATATATAGCTATATACTAATATACTACATATAATTATATGCTATAATAATATATATTATATTACTATACATAGTATAGTAATATGTAATATATAATATGTAGTATATAATATGTAATATAGATAACTATATACTAATATACTATATAATTATATAGTATATTACCATACATAGTATATTAGCAATATAAAGTATATTAGTTATATATATATTCCTATATATATTAGATTATATATAGATTACTGTAGGATGGAATATACTCTATGTAGTATATGGTGTTAAAACCGCCTTCTGCAGTGCCTTCATCCGTATGGGCACCATTCAAGTTCCATCTGCCCTACTTCTGATCCAGCTCTCTGCTGAAGCCAGGGAAAGCAGTAGAAGATGACCCAAGACTTTGGGCCCATGCACCCATATGGGAGACCTGGGAGCACCTCCTGGCTTCTGGTTTCAGATTGGCCCAGTTCCAGCCATTACAGCTGGAAAGTGAACATTACATTTGGAAAGTGAACCAGCAAATGGAAGATGTTCTCTCCCTCCCTTTCTCTCTCTCTGTAACTCTGCCTTGCAAATCAATCAATAATTCTTTGTTTTTAAAAAATAACCTGTTCACATACTATAGTAACCACCATATAGAGAAGAACATGCAGGAAACAAATATGCAAAATACCAATAGTTAGTAAGAATAATTATTTCCTTGTATTTTCAAAATTTTCTCCAATATTCTGAGATCATATTTAGGAAGGAGAAAAGTATCAGTTAAGGGATTCAGCTGTGAAATCACAAAAATTCCCTTTGGCTTTAATATTCTGTGGCTTTTTTCTGGAAATGGGAGTGGAGGTCAAGCAAGAACAAAATGTTAGAAAAGTTTAGTGGCAGGGACTCACCTGTTTAAATTATTTAATGGCACTGTAAACAACACATGAGAGCATCTGAAGTTGCAGAGAATGTGCAAGCCCTCCATCTGAGTGGCAGAAAGGGCATGAGTCTGGGAAATAGGTTACTTAAATTGAACCAGATGATCTTGAGGGCCCTCTCCAAGCAACTCAATTGCTTGCACATCCACTTACTGAATAAACATCCACAAATACCTAGGACATGCCAGGAGCCATGAGGTTGAATGATCATTGAGCCATTCTTTCAGAGTCTAGTGAGAAAGAAAGATCTGATTTTCATTTCATTTAACATAACAAAATACCACAGTCTGGTGGCTTAAACAAAAGGGACTCATTCTTCACAGTCCTGGAAGCTGAAAACTCAAGAACAAGGTGTCTTCAAGTTTGGTTTCTTCTCCCCTCCAAGTATGAACCAGGCACAACTTTGCTTGGCTCCTGAGACCAGACAAGAACAGGTATGTTGAATGTGACATGGTCACAGACTGGACTGGTGTCATCTAAGTCCTCTCTCCTTGACTTGCAGATGACCACTGTCTTGGTATGGCACTGATACAACAAAGTAGCACAGACCAGGCTTTTATAAACAGCAGAAGTACATTTCCCACAGTTCTGGAGATGGGGTGTCCAAGATCAAGAATACCAGCATGACTGCACTGTGGTCAGGTGGTGACCTCTATGCTGTTTCAGACACCTGCCTTCTCCTGTGTCTTCATATGCCAGAAACACCATGATAGAGCTCTCTGGGTCCCTTTCACCAGGGCACTAATCTCATGCACAAGGGCACCACCCTTTGGCACAATTAGGACCCATCTCCTAATGCTGTCACATTAGGGGTTAGGTTTCAACATGCAACTTTTAGGGGGACACATTCAGTCCAGAATAGTAGCTTTCTTCCTATATCCCAGCCTGGTTGTACCTCTGCCTACACACACCTCTGGGGTCTTTTTTGTGTGTCTCTTCTTAAATGGACACCAGTTAGAATGGATTAGGGCTCACCACAATCCCAAGGATTCTCTTCCAATATTGTTTTAGCTTCATGTTGATCCAAATAATTCAGAAGATCATCACATAATCTTCAATTTCACAATTCTAACTTTTTTATCTGCCTCCAAATCTTTTGAATGAAGTCACTGCTCTGGATATCTGATGGCCTTATTTCAGTAATCTAAAACTCAACTCCAAATCAAGTTTAGATTCTAGGTGATGTTACATAATCCACTATTCTTACAGCCTCCACATACTTCTCTGTTAAGACTATCCTCTAGGATGATAATGAAATATAAATAATTATGTTCTTTGTTTCCTGGGAAAAGCAGAAATTCCACAGGAATTCTGTAGATGTCCTTATACATAATCACAATTCTAACAACCCAAAGTTATACTTTCTTCACATCAGCAAATTAAAAATCATTGGCCTGATGAAAATTATATTTAGAGTATATGAAATTTATTTATAAAAATTTGTATCTGTAAATGTTAAAATTTTAGCCTTTCCTTAAAGACCAATTTACAGAAAGATACATTTTTGAACTGTAATTCTTCTAATGTGTGTATATGAGTGAGTTGGGGGGCAGTACAAGAATATTTATAAATTTATACACATGTGTATCCATATATGAAATTAAATAGATGATGTAAAGGGGTTACATGCATAATTTAAAGGCAATAAAATTTTTAAAGCATTCACCATCTCTTTTCTTCACCTAATGATTATCAGATTCACTGTCTTCAAGTTAATTGATACCTTCTTGGAATTCCCAGAACTATCATAGTAACTTCAACTTGAATATCTAAAAGCCAACCTCCAAACTTTAAGAAAATTCCCAAGAGCATAGTAATATGAAAAAAGTTGTTAATTTTCTTTTTTCATCAATAATAGCCTAAAAGCTGTAAATTATGAAAAAGGGTGAATAAAAAGTATGCGTATTACAGAAACAATGCCAAAGACACCAGCACATCATATACAAGCAATCTGTGTGAGTTCTTGTCCAATACTTCAAGCTACTTTCAACTGCTGTTTCACTACAGTCACCACAAACATAAGTATACATATATCCCCTTTGTTTCTATATATACCTTTGTTTTATATACATAATATACATATAATATATATATATATATATATATATATATATATATATATATATATATATATATATATATCTTTGTTTCTAAGTCTCTAAGGAGGATACAGAGCAAAGGAAGAATTTGTACCTTTAGTGTATAGCAGAAACAGTATGCTTCCCAACATAAGGAAATTTGAAATTAGTGTGCTCATATTGCTTTTTGAGAGAAAAATATATTTTAACACATTTACTCTTGGATAACCAAGGAAGCAAGATTGAAAGCATCGCTATAAGTAAAGAAAAGGTAAATTATCACAACACAGTCACAAAGGAAGCCATGATGAAACATAATCATCATCATCAAACCTTAAAAATTCCACCATATAAGCTGAACATCATACACTAGGACCAAATTCATCCTGCTGTTGGAATGGCTATTAGCTTATTTGAGCACAAAACTCTTATACACTAAAATCAAAACATCTCAAATTTTTCTCTAATTTCAAACTTGCCAGCACCTGTCTGATGGACTAAGTGGGTTGCTATGGAAATAGATCAGGTGTTCATGAACATCGAGTCTGCAAAGACATTTCTCATTTTAATTTAATTCACAGAAATTCTGATATGTATATATGTATATACCTGATATATACATACATATGTGTGTGTGTGTGTGTGTGTGTGTAGCAATGCTCACATCTGTGCCTGTTTAGCTAAGGTCAGATAAAGAGTAAGGAAGCATCATTTCACTGTTGCCTGAATCTGGACCTTGTTTTGGCAAACTACTGATCTCACCATTCACCCATCTTTCGAAATTCAAAAATGTCTACCTTGCTGGATTATGGTGTATTAAACAGGATTATGTACAAAACAAGGCTTTTCTCGTGCATTTTATATATGATGCAAATAGCATTACATCTCCTCTACCTCAAAATTCATAAAACAATCATCTTAAGGGACACTCTGGTGATACTTTCCCATCAATCAGAAAAATGTAATGTTCTAAGCTAAAGCTCATAGTATTCCAATAGGCTATTATTTTAAAATTATACAATCTATTATTTATTTAATTTGTTCATAAAAGCTATAATAAAGTAGTTTCACTCATAAAAAATAAACCATACTAACAAGTGTTTAAACATTGGTCTTAAAAATAAATTTATTTATTTATTTGAAAGGCAAAGTTACAGAGAAGTAGAGGCAACAGCAGAGAGAGAGAGAGAGTGAGGTATTCCATCTGCTGGTTCACTCCCCAAAATGACAGAAATGGTCAAAGCTTGGCCGATCTGACTCCAAAAGCCAGTAGCTTCTTCCAGGTCTCTCATGAAATTGCAGGGGCCCAAGCACTTAGGCCAACTTCTATTTTCCCAGGACATAGCAGAGAGCTGGATTGGAAATGGAGCAGCTGGGTCTTGAAATAGCACCCATATAGTAAAATGGCACTGCAGGCTGCAGCTTAACCTGCTATGCCACAACAGTGGACCCTAACCATTGCTCCTTTGGGGGAACTACACACTGTGTGTTGATATATTTTTGAGAGTTTTTTTTTAAAATTGATCTCAATACCAATAATAAAAAGGTGCACAAAAATATTTATTATGAATTATATGTAACTGTATAAGTGTTAAACAGTGCCATCTTCGATTTTTGCAATGACAACCATGATTTTAATCTATAGAAATTCATTAAATGGAGTTTTAGGTTAGTGATCTTGTCCTTTTCCCAATAAATGTATTGTCATTTTATCTAATTTGTGACTTTCTATTAAATTATTCCTCCCTCTTATAACAATTGTATGGATCAGAATGAAACATCTTTAAATTTCAGCACTAAACATGACATACTTTAATTTAAACATTTATTTTTCAAATTTTTATGAATATAATAGAACATATCTCATGTATTTCATAGGTACAAATCCAAGAAGATAACCATAAAGCTCTTGCTCACAATCTGCCTCCGTCAGTCCCCTTCTATCCTTCCTTTCTTGCTTTATTTAATTTTTGCAAATACATAATTTCACTCTACTCTATAATCACAGGTTTAATGTGCCACTAACAATAATATTCAATATGTAAGAATATAAATTCCATAGTTCCACAGTATTATACACAGGGGCTAAAATAGCTTCATTCATAAATATATATACATATTTATATATATATATATATATATTTGTGTTCTGTATTAACTATTACAAATCAGAGAAACCATGCTGTTTTGATTACAACTGCCCCATTTCAGGACATACTACAGGGCAGTTGTAATCAAAACAGCATGGTACTGGTACAGAAACAGATGGATAGACCAATGGAACAGAATTGAAACACCAGAAATCAATCCAAACATCTATAGCCAACTCATATTTGATCAAGGATCCAAAACCAATCCCTGGAGTAAGGACAGTCTATTCAATAAATGGTGCTGGGAAAATTGGATTTCCACATGCAGAAGCATGAAGCAAGACCCCTACCTTTCACGTTACAAAAAAATTCACTCAACATGGATTAAAGACTTAAATCTACGACCTGACACCATCAAATTATTAGAGAGCATTGGAAAAACCCTGCAAGATATAGGTACCGGCAATGACTTCTTAGAAAACACCCCAGAAGCACAGGCAGTCAAAGCCAAAATTAACATTTGGGATTGCATCAAATTGAGAAGTTTCTGTACTGCAAAAGAAACAGTCAGGAAAGTGAAGAGACAACTGACAGAATGGGAAAATATATTTGCAAACTATGCAACAGATAAAGGGTTGATCACCAGAATCTACAAAGAAATCAAGAAACTCCACAACATCAAAACAAACAACCCACTTAAGAGATGGGCCAAGGACCTCAATACATATTTTTCAAAAGAGGAAATCGAAATGGCCAACAGACACATGAAAAAATGTTCAAGATCACTAGCAATCAGGGAAATGCAAATCAAAACCACAATGAGATTCCACCTCATCCCAGTTAGAATGGATCACATTCAGAAATCTACCAACAATAGATGCTGGCGAGGATGTGGGGAAAAAGGGACACTAACCCACTGTTGGTGGGAATGCAAATTGGTTAAGCCACTATGGAATTCAGTCTGGAGATTCCTCAGAATCCTGAAGATAACCCTACCATTCAACCCAGCCATCCCACTCCTTGGAATTTACCCAAAGGAAATGAAATTGCCAAACAAACAAGCTGTCTGCACATTAATGTTTATTGCAGCTCAATTCACAATAGCTAAGACCTGGAACCAAACCAAATGCCCATCAACAGTAGACTGGATAAAGAAATTATGGGACATGTACTCTACAGAATACAATACAGCAGTCAAAAACAATGAAATCTGGTCATTTGCAACAAGATGGAGGAATCTGGAAAACATCATGCTGAGTGAATTAAGCCAGTCCCAAAGGGACAAATATCAAATGTTCTCCTTGATCAGTGACAACTAACTGAGCATCAAAGGGGAAAATTGTTGAAGTGAAATGGACACTATGAGAAACAGTGACTTGATCAGCTCTTGTCCTGACTGTTGATGTACAATGTAATGCTTTATCCATTTTAGCATTTTTTTTTTGTTCTAGTAACATTGGTTGAACTCTGTAATTAGCACACAATTATTCTTAGGTGTTTAAATTTTAACTGAAAAGTGATCCCTGTTAGGAATTTGGAAACATTACGCTGAGCTAAATAAGCCAATCCCAAAGGGACAAATACTACTTGTTCTCCTTGATAAGTGACAACTAAATGAGCACCAAAAAGGAAACCTGTTAAAGTGAAATGAACACTATGAGAAACAGTGACTTGATCAGCCCTCACCCTGACTGTTGATGAGCAGCTTAATATGTTATCCCTCTTAGTATTTTTTTGTTTGTTCTACTTAATAATTTTGGTTGAATACTGTAATCAATACACAATTCTTCTTAAGTGCTGAAACTTAACTGAAGAGTGATCACTGTTAAATGTAAGAGTGGGAATAAGAGAGGGAAGAGATGTGCAATTCGGGACATGCTCAAGCTGACTTACCTCAAACGGTAGAGTTAGAAACATACCAGGGAATTCAAGTTCAATCCCATCGAGGTGGCATGTACCAATGCCATCTCACTAGTCCCAGTGATCAATTTCTGTTCACAATTGATCATAATGATAGGACTAAGAACCAAAGGGATCACATAAACAAGAATCATGTCTGCAAATACTAGCTGATAGAATCAAAAAGGGAGAGAATGATCCAACATGGGAAGTGAGATACACAGCAGACCCATAGAATGGCAGATGTCCTAACAGCACTCTAGCCTCAGAATCAGCCCTTAAGGCATGCAGATCCGGCTGAAAAGCCCATGAGACTATTTCAGGCATGGAAAGCTAAGACACTCTGGGGAAAAAAAAAAAAAAACTAAATGAAAGATCTCCGCGAGTGGGATCCCAGTGGAAAGAATGGGTCATCAAAGAAGGAGGTACCTTTCTCTGAAGGGAGGAGAGAACTTCCACTTTGACCATGGCCTTGTCTAAAAATGATCAGAGTCAGTGAACTCAGGGGGCTTCCATAGCCTTGGCAGCTCATGACAAGAGCCTAGGGTGATTACTGAGGCCATAAACAAGAGTGTCAATTTGTTAAGTCAACAACAGGAGTCACTGTGCACTTACTCCTCATGTAGGATCTTTGTCCTTAGTGTGCTGTACATTGAGATCTAATGCTATAACTAGTACTCAAACAGTATTTTTCATTTTATGTTTCTGTGTGGGAGCAAACTGTTGAAATCTTTACTTAATGTATGCTAAACTGATCTTCTGTATATAAAGAGAATCAAAAATGAATCTTGATGTGAATGGAAGGGGAGAGGGAGTGGGAAAGAGGAGGGTTGCGGGTGGGAGGGACGTTATGGTGGGGAAGCCTTTGTAATCCATAAGCTGTACTTTGGAAATTTATATTCATTAAATAAGTTTAAAAAAAGAAAAGAAAAAAAGATATTAGAACAGAAAAAAAAAACAAATCAGAGAAACCATGGCATTTTTTGGGGTGACTAGTTTGCTTCAGTAATAATAATGTTTTCCAGTTGCATCCATTTTGTTACAAAGACAGAGGTTCATCTGGTTCATCATTTTTCAAGGCTGAGTAGTTTTCCAAAATCTGTGTGTGTGTGTGTGTGTGTGTGTGTGTGTGTGTGTGTGTTTGTGTGTGTTCTATTCATCATTTGATGGACATCTGGGTTTATAACCCAACTATTTTGAGTTGAGCTGCAATAAACATGGGGGAATACAGAAAATTATTTCATAAGTCAGTTTCATTTCCATTTGGTAAATTCCTAGGAGTGGCATGGCTTAGTTATGTGGTAAATGTCTTTTCATATTTCTGAGGATTCTCCACACTGTCTCCATAATGGTTGTACTGGTATACATTATCACCAAATATGGATTAGGGTAACTTTTACTCCACATCCTCACCTGTATTTATTATTTCTTTGAATTTGGTATGACAGTCAATCTAACTGAAACCTGATTTTGGTTTTTATTTGCATTTCCCTGATGGCTATAGATCCTGAACATGTTTTCATGTCATTTGTATTCCATCATTTGAAAAATGCCTATACGTGTCACTTGCCAATTTCTTAATTGGAGTGTTTGTTTTGTTGTTCAGTTCCATGAGCTCTTTGTGGATCTAGAATATTAATCCTTTTATAAAATTCATTGTTTGCAAATGTTTTCATCCATTCTGTCAGTTACATCTTTACTTTGATGAGTGTTTGCTTTATAGTGGAGACACTTCTTGCCTTCATATCTATTTCTGGTTTACTTGCCTGTGCAAGAAGTCTGCCTATACCAATGTATTGCAGACTTTGTCTGTTTTCCTCAAGTAATTTGATGGCATCAGGTTGTAGATTTAGATCTTTATCCACTGTAAGTTGATTTTTGTAGAAAGTGTTAAGTTGTTTTTTTTTCATATTTTGCACATGTAGAATCAATTTCTCCAATATTATTTATTGAAGAGAATCTCATTTATCCAGATATTGATCTTAGTTAATTGTCAAAGATTGTCTGGTTATAATGGCATGAAATAATTTCTGGGTCTCCAATTCAATTCCCTAGACCTACCTTTCTATTTTTGTGCCAATAGTAGGAAGTTGTGATTATGCCTGCCCTACAGCATGTCCAGAAATCTGTGATATACCTAGGTTTGTTTTTTTTATGTTGTTTAAAATGTCCTCCATTATTACTGGAGTCTATGTTTCCCTGTAGATCCATTAATATTAATTTTAAATAACCAGGCACCCTGCCACTGGGTGCTGGTACGTTCACTCAAATCACATCTTTCTGTTGAGTCAATTCCTTAATCATTACATAGTAATAGAATGTCTATTTTCTCTGATATTAGGATCACTACTCCTGCTTGTTTTTGCTTCCCATTGAATGGAATATCATTTCCATCCTTATTCTTTCATTCTGTTTCTTTCTTTGTTGATGAAGTTTGATTTTTATGCAGAAAATAGATGAGTCTTGTTTTTTTTTTTTTTCCATTCATCCAGTCTGTACATTTTAATTGGAGTATTTAGGCCATTTAAATTTAGGCTTTCATTTATACATAATGACCTGACCTGGCATTTTCCATAAATTTTCTTATTGTTTGCTTTGGAATTCTTTTTTACTTTTTCTAGGAAAATTCTGAGTTCATGTTCTTTCATAATGATGATTATCTTTCTCTGTTTCTGTGTGTAGCACACCTGTAAATATCTTTGTAATATTGGATGAGTGATAACAAATTCTTTCATTTTGGTTTGCTTTGGAACATCTATTTCATCTTCATATATAAATTAAAGGTTTTCTGAGTATACTATGCTAGGCTAACAGTTTTCTTTTTTTCTTATAGGACTTAGGCTATGTCTTTCCATTCACTCATAGTTTATAGAGTTTTTAATGAGAAATTAGTCTCAGTGGAAGTGGATATCTATGAAGGTAATCTGACATTTCTCTCATGCATATTTTAGAATCTTTAGATTTTACTTTTTTTAAAAAAAAATTTATTTGACAGAGTAAGACAGTCCGATAGAGAGAGACAGAGAGAAAGGCCTTCCTTCTTTTGGTTCACCCCCAAAATGGCTGTCATGGTTGGCACTGCACCAAACCAAAGCCAGGAGCCAGGTGCTTCTTCCTGGTCTCCCATGTGGGTGCAGGGGCCCAAGCACTTGGGCCATGCTCCACTGCCTTCCCAGGCCACAGCAGAGAGCTGGACTGGAAGAGGAGCAATTGGGACTAGAACCTGGCACCCATATGGGATGCCAGTGCCACAGTTAGAGGATTAACCAAGTGTACCACAGTGCCAGCCCCTAGGTTTAACTTTTAAACATTTCACTATGATGTGTCATGGTTAAAATCTTTTCTGATCTTGTCTATTCAGAGTTTTATGTGCTTTCTGTACTTGTGTGTCCCTAGCTTGGTGCAAATTATGGAAAATTTCTGTTATTAATTAATTAAATACACCTTAGAAATCTATTCTCTTTCCACATCTTCAGAAAGTCCTAAGGCACATATATTTGGTCAATTGATAGTATCACCTAAATTGTGAACACTGTTTTCAGTTTTTCTATTTTTCTTCTTTTTTTCCTTGGTCTGAGATACTTCCAAATATTTGTCTTCTAGCTCAGATATTCTTTATTCTTTGTTCTGCCTCAACAAGTCTGCTGTTAATGATATCTATGTATTTTTATTTCATCTATTGAATCATTCATTTCTGAAATTTCAATTTGATTTCTCTTTAAGTAGCTCTGTCTCCCAGAAAAATGTTCACTATGTCATGCATGGATGTCTTTAAGTCATATATTTGCTTTTCTATGATTTTGAGTAATCTTACAATCATTTTTTTAAAATTTCTTTTCATGCATTTTAACATTCCCTCCATCTTTACATTCTAATATTGAAGTGTTTTATTCCTTTTGTGAAGTCATATTTCTTTATTTGCTGACATATCTTGTATTTCTATGTTTATATTTAGGCATTTGTGGGAGCACTTTTTTCCATCTGGTGGCATCTGTCATTGAAATATGCATCTGTGTCATAGTAGAGCATCAGCTTCTGCAGTGGATATACAGATACATGGGCTGCATGGGAGCTGGGTGATCAGTGATCAGTGCTTGAACATGGGGTGAGAATGCAAGTTGGGTTTGATAGAATTCCTCTGCTGTCAGCAGGGGGTGGTGTGATCCCCTCAAGCTGGTATGATAGCCTCACCTTCACTCTGCTTATGTGACTGATGACCAAGATGAACCCACAGTTGGTACATACCTTTCCCATGCATATATATGAACCACACAAAGGATCTGTGCAGTCCTCGGTGTGAGCACAGATCCCTCTTCAATGACACACCCCAAGCACACAGGGAGCTCTGATTCTCTTAATCCAGACACAATGATTGCTCATAGATGTAGCTACACATCATGCCCTATCATGAAGTCACAGAATTTTTACAGTCATAGAACACAGGCCTCCCACTCTCACAGGGAACAAGAATTCTACTCAGCCTCCATGAGTGTGGTCATCCATGCAGAAAGCTAAGGTGTTCCCAGAATCAGCTGTCTGTCAGTGCTTCACTAATGCAGTTTGTGTCTCAATGTCCATGATGGAATGAGATGAGAGGAGTGCCTTATGGGACTAAGTTGAAGCTCCAGCCCATGTCAACCCTGCAGGCCAGACTTCAAATCATTGGGGACTTCAGATTTATTGCTGTGATAAAATCCCTAGTCACCCCACCTACCCACCCTGGCAAACCAGGTGAGACAAGACTGCAGGGCCTGTACCATTGTTGATACTGTGAGAGGGAAAGCTTCATGATCTGTGCCTTTTTGAGTTTAGCCAGGATCTCTCAGAAAAGCAGGGCCACTTCTCACCCAGAATGCAAGAGGAAAGTAAAAAAGCAGAGTGTCTGTCTGAATCTACCTCTTCCCACCTGCAACAATGACCTGCAGTCAGTTGTGGAAAGGCTAGCACCACTTTTGGACTTCGGGACATAGTGGCTGCCCCAGATTGTGTGTGCACACCCAGAAATTCTTGAAGTCACCCTCACCCAGTCATCAAGGTCATTCACTGAAGTGAAATAAAGACCTTCCATAATAAATGGAAATGAAAAGAATTTGTCACCACACATCCAGTTATACAAAAGATGCTGAAGGACTTGCCACACACAGAAATACAGAATGAAACCCACCATAATGACAGAATGAGAAGACAGATAATCTCCCACTAAAAGTACAAAAGAAACCCAAAGTGATTGATAGCAATATTGAAAAATGGCATGGTCAAGTGGTTACTTATCAATAGTTACCTTGAGAGGCCAGTGGTGTGGCACAGCAGGTTAAAGCCCCAGCCTGAAACACTAGCATCCCATATGGGAGCCAGTCCATGTCCCAGCTGCTCCACTTCTGATCAAGATCTCTGCAATAACCCGGGAAAGCAGTAGAAGATGGCCCGAGTCTTTGGGCCCTTGCACCGCATGGGAGACTTGGAAGAAACTCCTGGCCCCTGGCTTCAGATAACCTCATCTCTGGTCATTGCAGTCATTTGGGGGAGAACCAGCAGATGGAAGACCTCTCTGTCTTTATATATCTACCTCCCTAACTCTTTCTTCCAAATAAATAAACCTTTAAAAATAATTACCTTGAATGTAAATGACCTCAATTCTTCAGTTAAAAGATACTGACTGTCTAAATGGATTAAAAACAGACCCATCTATTTGCTGCTTAAAAGAGACACAACTCAGAAAGATACACATAGACTGCAATTGAAAAGATGAAAAAAAGATATTTCACGTGAACAGAAAAAAGGCAGGTGTAGCCATCCTAGTATCAGACAAAATAGACTTTAACACAAAAACTATTAAAAGAGACAGAGAAGTATACTATGCAATGATTAAGGCATCAATACAACAGCAAGATGTGATTATAATTAATGTATATGTACCCAATTACAGGATGCCTGGCTATTTAAAAAAATCTGTTGATGGATTTAAAGGAAGATATAGACCACAATACAATAGTAACAGGCACTTCAATATCCCATTTTCATCAATAGGCAGATCAACTAGAACAAAAATTAACAAAGAAACAACAGAGTTAATTGACATCATAGACCAAATGGACCTAACTGATAACTATAGAGCTTTTCACCCTAGAGTTGCAGAATATACAGTCTTCTCCACAGTGCACAGAACTTTCTTTAGGATAGACCATATACTAGGCCATAAAACAAGTCTCAACAAGTTTAAATAAATCAAAATCATACCATGCACCTTCACAGGTCACAATGGATTGAATCTTGAAAAAAAAAAAAAAAACTCAAGAATGTCAAGAACATATACAAACACATGAAGAATGATTAAAATGCTCCTAAATAAACAGTGGATTATGAAAGAAATAAAAAGAGAAATTAAAAAATTTCTGGAAATGATTCAAGATGACAATGCCTCATATCAAAATGTATGAAATACAACAGAAATAGTGTTAAGAGGGAACTTGATAGTGATATGTGCCTACATCAAGCAATTGGAAAGTAACAAAATAGATGAGCTGTCAATGCATCTCAATGACCTAGAAAAAAAGAAAAACAACAAGTTAAACCCCAAATTAGTAGGAGAAAGGAAATAATTAAAATTAAGGAAGAAATACAATTGAAACCAAAATACAATATAAAATATCAATGAAATGAAGAGCTGTTTTTTTTGAAAAAAATAAAATTGACACATCAATGGTGCAACTAACAAAAAATAAAAAGGAAGAAGATGCAAATCAACAAAATCAGAGATGAAAAAGTAAATATAACAACACATAAATAAAAAGAAGCACCAGGAAATACTACAAAAAGCTGTTTGCTAATAGAATAGGACACCTAGGAGAAATGGCACATACAACCTACCTAAATTGAGCCATGAAGACATAAATCATCTAAACAGACTAATTATCAAAACAGAGATCGAATCAGTAATAAAGACCATTCCAACAAAGAGAAGCCCAGGTCCTGAAGGCTTCATGGCAGAATTCTACCAGACATTTAAAGAATGAACTCCCATTCTTATCAAGCTATTCAAAACAATTGAAAGGGTGGTAATCCTCCCAAAATCCTTCTATGAAGCCTGCATCAACTTAATTCCTAAGCCAGATAAAGATATGATAGAGAAAGAGAAGTATAGACTAATATTCCTGATGAATGTAGACATAAAAATGCTCTGCTCTGGCTGTTGTGGCCATCTGGAGAGTGAACAGTAGATGGAAAGTATCTCTCAATCTCTCTCTCTCTCTCTCTGCCTCTCTCTCTTGCTCTGCCTCTCCTTCTCACACTGTATAACACTGTATTTCAAATAAATAGATAAATCTTTAAAATGGAGGGGGCTCAGCATTGCTCATCAAGACTACAGTGGTTATCACCTCACATATGTAAAAATGGATATTATCAAAAAAAAGAAAAAAAGATAAGTTTTGGACAAGAGAGAAGGGAACACATAAATTGGAGGAATGTAAGTTGGCACATCCACTATGGAAAACACTATGGAGGTGCCTCTAAAAATGGAATGAATGACAAAACAATCCCTCTAATGGATGTGTATACAAAAGAAATAAAATCACTATATCTAGGATACACCTGCACATCCATGTTCATGTAAACATTATTCACAAGTATAAGATATGGAAATAACCACATTGTCTATCAACAGATGAAAAGAGAGAAGAAGACACATACACAAGATGGAATCAAATTCAATCTTAAAAAAGAAATTCTGATGTTTTGTCACAACATGAATCCCAAAGTATGAATGTGGACCTTATGCTGTTTAACATAACACAGAGAAAATAAATGTCACTTATTTGTGGAATTTAAGAAAGTCAATCATAAGCACAGAATATATTGTGGATTTCCAGGGGCTAAGGATGAAATGATTGGTGCAGCTCGGGTTGTTGTGGCCAATTGAGGATTGAGCCTGTGGATAGAAGACCTCTCTCTTTCTCTCTACATTTCCTTCTCGCTCCGTATAACTCTGACTTTCAAATAAATAAATAAATGAATCATTAAAATAATTATGGGAAAAGTAGAGGGAGGAGGAAGAAAGGCAGGGGTTTGGATGGGGGGGAGGGAGGGGGAGAAGAAGCATCATGTTCCCAAATCCATGTATATTAGATTCATAAAGTTGTATTCCTTAAACAAAAATAAATAAATAAATAAATAAATAAATAAATAAATAAATAAATAAATAAACAAACTAGTCAAGCACATGTGAGCTGCAGATTCCTTTACTTGCCTTATTAAGATGGCACTTTCTTCCTGATAGTCACCAGTCACCTTTGTGGGGGAATAGAGAGAAATCAGTGTGCTCTTCTGTCACAGGGTAAGGTGGGAAAACTGTCCCTTACTGTCCACCAGGCTTCACTCAAAGTCAAAGCTGTCCAAATGGTTCTCCCTCAGGTAATATCACAGGTGACACAGGATGTCACAGATAGAGCTCACCCAACTCCAAGAAGATAGTGTCTCCTCCAGATCCAGCTGTGGGAGTCCCCTGTGGTGTTCCCACTCACTGCTATGTATTTGTACTGTCCATGCTGCTCCAGAGTCTTCCTACTTTCTGTAGGATTTCCACTGTAAACTTCTCTTAAAATCTGTGCTGGAAATTCAGTTACTTCACCTTCTTTCTATTATCTTCCTGTGGTCAAAATCAGCATATCTTATCCCTATTCAGCCATCTTGGACCTCCCATTCTTCTGTATTAAGTTCAGAAGTAATCTCAAATGTCTTACACCTGAAAATCTTCAATGAATGAGGCATGAATTTGTGTCAGGCACTATGGCTGGCAAATGGTACTTATCTCATTGAATTTTCACTAACACTCTATATGTTTCCATTATCCGAATTTCTGATGAAGATGATAAAGATTAGAAAGTGTCATTATATTGCCTGGAAGCACTCAAGATGTTATGAAGAAAACTAAAATTTGAATATAGGTATATCTGATATTGAAGTCCAGGTGCTTAGCCAATTATATTTTGTTCATATGGTTAATGGGTTTTCATTTTATTGGGGTTCATTTTGAAGATTTCCAAAGTGATTACCTACTTGCTACCTACATATTAACTTGCTACATTCTCACAATACTGCGATTAAAATAAATCCAACTGTAGAGTAAATGAAATGAGTCTATATGAGTCAATTATTAAGTATGAACTATTAGCATGAGAAAGAAAAGAGGTATTCAAACTATAGTTTAAAATTTTAAATTAATTAATAAATGAATGATTCATGGGGATGTGGTTTAGGTTTTGCATTTTATACATAATTTTAAAAGAAATTTTAGCTACATGTTTATAATACAGGTAGTGGTAGAATGTTATTGTTTTAATATTCTGCTTTTGTGTAGACTAATATAACCATTTTAATGCAAACATGAAAAATAGAAAAGTCTAAAGTAACCATTAGGGGCCAGCACTGTTGCACAGTGGGTTAAAGTCCCAGCCTGCAGTTTTGGCATCCCTTATGGGCACCAATTCAAGTCCTAGCTGCTCCACTTCCAATCCAACTCCCTGCTAATTTTTCTGGGAAATAAGTGGAGGATGATTTTGGAATTTTCCTATTGGAGGAGAGGGATCAGGTAAGGAAGTAAATGTGACATCATTACCTTAGTGATAGAGTGAAAAGTCACCATTCAGCTAACTTGGTCAGAGACATTTTTTTTTATTTAATGAACATAAATTTCCAAAGTACAGCTTATGGATTACAATAGCTTCCCCCCCTATAACTTCCCTCCCACCCACAACACTCCCCTCTCTCACTCCCTCTCCCCTTCCATTCACATCAAGATTCATTTTCAATTATCTTTATATACAGAAGATCGATTTAGTATGTATTAAGTAAATATTTCATCAGTTTGCACTCACACAGAAACACAAAGTGTAAAATACTGTTTCAGTACTAGTTATAGCATTACTTCACTTTGGACAACATAGTAAGGACAGATCCCACATGTGAAGTAAGTACACAGTGACTCCTGTTGTTGACTTAACAATTTGACACTCTTATATATGGCATCAGTAATCTCCCTAGGCTTTAGTCATGAGTCGCCAAGTTTATGGAAGCCTTTCGAGTTTGCCAACTTCAATCTTATTTAGACAGGGTCATAGTCAAAATGGAAGTTCTCTCCTCCCTTCAGAGAAAGGTACCTCCTTCTTTGATGGCCCCGTGGTAAGAGATAATTTTAACAATAAGATATTCTCATGCTCAGTCCATACTTACAGAGGTTATGGGCTCAGGAGGCCATGGGTTCAGAGCTATCTTTAGATATTAGTTTAGGCCACCATCCCTCTCATGCTAGTTTCCATCTTGTAGTGGGATGACATAGCTGACAGGAGGAGCTATGCTAGAAGTGAGAATGAGCCAACTCAGTCTCATGAAGACAGAGTCATGTCATGCCACAGCGGAGTGAGCAGAAGGGCTGAAGAAGAGAATTTACAGTTCAGATAAGGTGAAAATACAGAGAACTATAATGAGAAACAAAATAAGCTCATCTTTTGTTACTTTGTAATTATTCATTTGTTAAACTTATATACAGATCTGATGTCATTATTAAATGTGACTTCATTTTTTAAAAAATTATTAAAATTTTAATGAAAATCCCAGCTGAATTTAATGTTCACACCAAATAAACTTAAGAAATCCCAGTGTCTTATATAGTGTCTCAATAAAAATAAAGCAGAAATACTGTGTGCCTTTATAGTCATAAAACATCAAACTTTAACTCAAAACACAAGCATTATATTACAATTTATAAAATTACTAATTTATTAAATTCATATTTGAATTGAATTTTTTGTAAATACCTCTTTATATGTCTATATTTTAAGTATATAAAACGATATTCTAGCATACATTTTGATAGTCATTTATCTGAATAGAAGTTAGTTATAACATCATTTCTACCATTATGATTAAATATTGCATTATGAAATGTTAGTGTATTTTCTATTCTTTGAGAGAACTCTAATGAATTTTCTAATTAATTATCAAAGCAGGTTGGTCTTTCAAAAAGATGTATTTTTGGCAAGAAAATGTTGTAGTATCTTTTTACCCAGAATGCCAACATTCAAAATTGCACTAAAAACATTTCAACTCCATTTCTTCACGGAGACCTATAAAGCACTTGAGAGAATATTTTAAACAAATCTTAATTCATCTGCTTCATTTCATCTTTACTGTTTTTCAAAGAAAGTTCCTGTCATTGTGTTATTCTCAATAGGCTTGCTGTTTTCTAAATGGTGACAGGAAACATTTTCAAACTGCATTTATCTAATTTGTAGGTCTTCAATATCAAGTTTTGTAATGAAATGTCTCTTTCCTACCTACTACCTTTCTTACTGGACAGTTTTTTAAACAGTTTCCCTAAATGATTTTTCTTATCTTGATGTCCCATATTAGAAATTTTCTCTAAATTTAATGATTTCAGATGAAAACTAAACTTATTTTTCTGACTTGTGAAAGAGTTGTAAGGAGGAGCTGCCAAAACATTCTATTTCGAGCTCTATAATGTACTTCAGGCTTTGAATCAAACTTTTTTCCAGACTAAAATTACAATATTTGAGAAGCCAACATACTCTTACTATAATTTATACCCTCTGTTACCATCCTAAGCTTATTCATTTCTGCATTGAGACTTTGGTAAAAATTCCTTTTCTTTTTCATTCAGTAATTAGCTTATCCACTTTGTTTTCTAGATCAGCAAAAATAGATTTAAAATCAGAAAGTACTATAAAATTTTCCTTTCCATATATAAAATACATATATATGCTAGCAGGTTTTTCTTTTATTTTCCTCCATAATATATTATCAATACTGCAATCACAATATTGTGCTCAATAAAATAATTAAATAAAATCCATTTCCATTACTACATAGGGTACTGTACAAGACAGATCTTCTCTCAATACAGTCTGTACAATTTCAGAGCACAAAAACTAATCAGAAATATCAACAAATATTTATTTATCAGAGTAGCATCGAAATACAAAAAAAGAGAGAAACATATTTGGAAAAATTGCCTGAATACAAATAAGTCATTTTTAAAATACTGTTTTTGAAGCTTCCTTGAAGAGTTTTAAAATTTATTCTATATTCCTAAATATCTATGTTTATTATGTTTTACATGATCTATAACATAAAACTGTAGTTTTTATTTGGTTGTTCCTATAAACAAAAAATATATAAATTGAAATACTACAAACATGCACTGACTTCTGTTGCTAAGTTTGCAACTGGTAATGCATATGGCCGGTTTCTAACGTCATGAAAACACAATTTTGCTGCAGCTAGTAAGTTTCCAAAGAAACTGTCGAGGATGTCTACTTCAGTGACAAAGAGAGGCAGAGAATTTAGGGAAATTTACTAGGTACAAGGCTTTCAGCCTCTTGAAGTTCCAGATCTGAACCTTTCTTTCTCAAATGTTGCCAGCTGGCACCCAGGGCCCACCCATTTTGAAAGCAAGGAGGGCCATTGCTCAGAAGCAAGGACCCAACATAAGCACTGATTATTGGCGGCCACTGGTCTTCCGTGCGCATGTGCAGTGACTGCCCTCTGCAGGTGCGCATGCACTTCCGTTTAACCTTGTTGCTTGGCTACAGTCGCTGTGAGTTAAGACTGTGGGAAGAGGAAGCCTGTGTGCTGGGACATTGAGGCCAGGGCTTGCTCCTATCCTGGGCTTGCCTCAGGATTCCCATGCTGGGAAAAGTCGCTAGAAGGATCAGCCATGAAGGAGGTCTTACCTCCCCATTGAAGGGGGTGCGTGTCTCTTGAGCTCCTCCGCTGGGTGAGAGATGGTGAATGGGATAAAATCACAGCCCAGCTACCTCTTCCCCACAAGGATAAGGCTGCCAGCCTGAGTGAGGAAGTCTGAGGGCAGCAGCTCCACTGCTCAGGAACAGTGGCCGAGGCCGCTCTCCTGTGACCAGGAACACTGGGCGCCCAGCTCCCGCAGGCCCTCCTCCCCTGAGAGGGAGAAGCACCCTGGCTGCCTTTCAGAGCAGCAGAAGCAAAGCCTACACCTCAGTCTGTGTCCAAGTTAATCATAATCCCCTCTATAGTACGCTTCACTGGCAGGTGATAAGTGATTGAACAAAATTGATTGTTTCCATAGTTTATTTTTAATGTACATGTTTCATTTTATACACTGATGCATTGTGGGGAATTCATGTGGAGAGAAGTAACTTATGGTTCAGACTAAAGTGTCCACAACTTAGGCTCCAGGACTTGTTTCTGAGTAAAGATTCAGGGACGAACAGACAAAAATTAAAATGTTTAAATAAAATTAAAAATTAAAAACGTGAAAATAAAATTTAAAATGGGTAGGGTAAAGTTAAAAATTAAAATGGGTAAAATATTCTCTTACATAGACTATCTGTGTTTGTAATGCAAATTGTAATTTTATTTTTTCCTAGTGATAGTTTCTATGTAACTTAAAGGGCAATAATATTATACATGGGGATTAAATTGGAAACAGAATGAATAATATTAAGGGACAAAGAATCACGCCACTCATACTAACTCAATATATAATCAAATTTACTTTAAGCTTTCTGTCAAAGCAAAAGGAAAAAGAAAGTTACCCATTGTGTTTGATAGAAATAAACCAAGTTTAATATTTTTTAAATTCATTTTCTATTCATAAGGCAGAGAAAGAGAGACCAAAATATATCATGCACCCACTTGTGCACTACCCAAATGCCTGCAACATCCGGTTATGAACTAGGCCAATGTCAGAACCCAAGAGCTCAATCTGAGTTCCCCACAGCAGTTGCAGGGATTCAAGTACTTGGACCACAATCTGTCATTCAGGAAACAGAAAACAGAAGTGGACCCAGGACTTGAACCCAGGTGCTCCAATATGGGATACAAGAATACCAAGTGGTGTCTTAGCCACTAAGCCAAATGCCTACCCTTAAAGATATTTTCAATTCAAACAAGCTTTTATGGGTACTGAAAACTATTGTAAAATATTTAATTTCATTGCAGGACATCCCATGAAATGATTATTATTAAGCAGTATGAATTTGTTAAATTCACTTTAATTACAATAACAAAATTCTATGACTCGCATAACATATTTTGTATCTTATAAAGGATGGCCAACTGACTTCCCTAGACAAACACATTATAAAGTCAAAGTGATATATTGCAAGAGAGTAAGGTAGGGGTGAGTGTGGCACAGTGAAGTATGCCACCAATTGTGATTCCCATGATAGTATTTGAGTGCTGACGTGTGTCCTGGCAACCTTCCTTCTAGTCCGACTTTTGGTCAGCACACCCTGAAAAGCAGTAGGTGATGGATCATTTGGGTTTCTGCCTACCCACATGAGTCACAGATGGAGCTTCTAGCTCGTGGGTCCTTGTTCTTGACTGTAGTTTGTCCAGCCCTGACAGTTCTGGTAATTTAGAGAGTATAACAGCAGCAACATTTGTCTATTTCTTTTCTTTTTCTTGCTCTGCTTTTCAAGTAGATGGAAAAAAAAAACAAGTATTTTGTTTTCAAAACAACAAAAATACATATTTAAAATATAAAAGGAAAGATGAAAAAATTATCTTGCAAATGGATTTAGTGTGAAAGTGTGATTAAAACATCACTTGACAAGAAATAGGTTCTATTAACAAGTACTTATGGCTTTCCCCATAAAAATAATTAGTACTTCTGTACATTTAAGAATATGGTACAAGTATTTTTTAAAATTACAACTAATATAATTTTTACAGATGGCCAGGCTATCACTCAGTCACCTGAAACAACATGAGAGGATTTTGAGTGGCCTTATTCTAAAACTTCAATATTGCTAGTTGAACAACATGGAATTCATTGTAAACATAAGACCAGTGCAAGAATATAAGAAATTTTTATGGGGCCAGTGCTGTGGCACACTAGTTTAATCCTCTGCCTGTGGCACTGGCATCCCATATGGGCACTGGGTTCTAGTCCCAGTTGCTCCAATTCCAGTCCAGCTCCCTGCTGTGGCCTGGGATAGCAGTGGAGGATGGCCCAAATGCTTGGGCCCCTGCACCTGCATGGGGGACTGGGAGGAAGCACCTGGCTCCTGGCTTAGGATCAGTGCAAATCTGGCCATTGCAGCCATTTGGGGAGTGAATCAATGGAAGGAAGACCTTTCTCTCTCTCTCTCTCTCTTTCTCTCTCTCTCTCTCTCACTGTAAATCTACCTGTCAAATAAATAAAGGAATTTTTTAAAAATACTTAAAAAATAAATTTTTACATATGCTGTAATTCTAAGAATATCCACATACACTGCTTAGCACTGCACATCAAGCACTGATATGTCATAGTGCTGTCTAGCTCAGAAATATCCTTTGTATTTAAATTGAATAAAAATGTTGTATAAGGTAACTCTCAGCCAAGGAGTTAATATAATTCCCAGGGTACTTTCCTCAGTGAGAGTGTCATTCCTAGTCTTTGTTGATTCTGCTTCTCCCATGTCTTTACCTAAGTTCAGGTTACTACTATGTACCACAGGATTACTGCAGTAATCTTTGAACTGTGTTCCTTTCAACCCTGCCTCCTGAAACCTTGTTCAGATTTTCAGATTTTTTTTATATTTTAAAAAATTTAGACCTAATGATGTTACCCCCTGGGTTAAAAACCAACTGTGAGGGCCAGCATGTGGCTCAGTAGACTAAGCTACTGCTTGTGATGCTGACACTTCATACTAGAGTGCCTGTTTAGGTCACCATTATTCTGCTTCCAACACAGCTCCCTGCTTATGTACCTGAAAAGGCAGAGAATGACGGACCAAGTAGCTGGGCCCCTGCCATCCATGCAGGACACTCAGATGGATTCCCAGGCTAATGGCTTTTGATGATCTCAGCCCTGACAATTGAGGTCCTTTGGGGAATGAACAAGCAGACTGATGATCACTTTGTTGTCTCTACCTCGCTTTGTCATTCTACCTTCCAAAAAATAAAATTAAAAAGCTTTAAAAAACCTTGTCATTGCTATAATATATGTAACTAGGAATTTATCACTTTATTTCATATTTTAAAATTTGTTACCATGCACTTATTCATAGTAATTTTATGATTCTTTTATTTCTGTGGCATCAGCTATGATATATCCTTCTATACTTGTAATTTTATGATTTTTCTCTATTTATTAACTTTTATTTAGTGAATATAAATTTCCAAAACACAGTTTATGGATTACAATGGCTTCCCCCGCATAATTTCCCTCCCACTCGCACCCCTCCCATCTCCTGCTCCCTCTCCCATTCCATTCACATCAAGATTCATTTTCAATGATCTTTATATACAGAAGATTTAGTATGTATTAAGTAAATATTTCATCAGTTTGCACACACAAGAAACACAAAGTGTAAAATACTGTTTCAATACTAGTTATAGCATTACTTCACTTTGGACAACATAGTAAGGACAGATCCCACATGAGGAGTAAGTGCACAGTGACTCCTGTTGTTGACTTAACAATTTAACACTCTTGTTTATAGCTTCAGTAATCTCCCTAGGCTCTAGTCATGAGTTGCCAAGGCTATGGAAGCGGTTTGAGTTCGCCAACTTCGATCTTATTTAGACAGGGTCATAGTCAAAATGGAAGTTCTCTCCTCCCTTCAGAGAAAGGTACCTCCTTTTTTGATGCCCCATTCTTTCCACTGGGATCTCACTCACAGAGATCTTTAATTTAGGTTGTTTTTTTTTTTTTTTTTTTTTTTTTTTTTTTTTTTTTTTTTTTTTTTTTGCCAGGGTGTATTGGCTTTCCATGCCTAAAATACTCTCATGGGCTCTTCAGCCAGATCCAAATGCCTTAAGGGCTGATTCTGAGGCCAGAGTGCTGTTTAAAACATCTGCCATTCTATGAGTCTGCTGTGTATCCCACTTCCCATGATGGATCATTCTCTCCCTTTTTTATTCTATCAGCTAGTATTAGCAGACACTAGTCTTGTTTGTGTGATCCCTTTGACTCTTAGACTTATCAGTGTGATCAATTGTGAACTGAAATTGATCACTTGGACTAGTAAGATGGCATTGGTACATGCCACCTTGATGGGATTGTATTGGAATCCCCTGCACATTTCTAACTCCACCATTTGGGGCAAGTCTGATTGAGCATGTCCCAAATTGTACATCTTCCCCCTCTCTTATTCCCACTCTTATATTTAACAGGGATCACTTTTCAGTTAAATTTAAACACCTAAGAATAATTGTGTTTTAATTACAGAGTTCAACCAATGTTACTGGAACAACAACAAAATACCAAAAGGGATAAAGTATTAAATTGTACATCAACAGTCTGGAGAAGGGCTGATCAAGTCACTGTTTCTCATAGTGTCCATTTCACTTCAACAAGTTTCCCCTTTGGTGCTCAGTTAGTTGTCGCCAATCATGAAGAACGTATGATATTTGTCCCTTTGGGACTGGCTTAATTCACTCAGCATGATGTTTTCCAGATTCCTCCATCTTGTTGCAAATGACCAGATTTCATTGTTTTTGACTGCTGTATTGTATTCTGTAGAGTACATGTCCCATAATTTCTTTATCCAGTCTACTGTTGATGGGCATTTGGGGTGATTCTAGGTCTTAGCTATTGTGAATTGAGCTGCAATAAACATTAATGTGCAGACAGCTTGTTTGTTTGCCAATTTAATTTCCTTTGGGTAAATTCCAAGGAGTGGGATGGCTGGGTTGAATGGTAGGGTTATCTTCAGGATTCTGAGGAATCTCCAGACTGAATTCCATAGTGGCTTAACCAATTTGCATTCCCACCAACAGTGGGTTAGTGTCCCTTTTCCCCACATCCTCGCCAGCATCTATTGTTGGTAGATTTCTGAATGTGATCCATTCTAACTGGGATGAGGTGAAACCTCATTGTGGTTTTGATTTGCATTTCCTTGATGGCTAGTAATCTTGAACATTTTTTCATGTGTCTGTTGGCCATTTGGATTTCCTCTTTTGAAAAATGTGTATTGAGGTCCTTGGCCCATCTCTTAAGTGGGTTGTTTGTTTTGATGTTGTGGAGTTTCTTGATTTCTTTGTAGATTCTGGTGATCAACCCTTTATCTGTTGCATAGTTTGCAAATATATTTTCCCATTCTGTCAGTTGTCTCTTCACTTTCCTGACTGTTTCTTTTGCAGTACAGAAACTTCTCAATTTGATGCAATCCCAAATGTTAATTTTGGCTTTGACTGCCTGTGCTTCTGGGGTGCTTTCCAAGAAGTCATTGCCGGTACCTATATCTTGCAGGGTTTCTCTGATGTTCTCTAATAATTTGATGGTGTCGGATCATAGATTTAAGTATTTAATCTATGTTGAGTGGATTTTTGTGTAAGGTGAAAGGTAGCGGTCTTGCTTCATGCTTCTGCACATGGAAGTCCAATTTTCCCAGCACCATTTATTGAATAGACTGTCCTTATTCCAGGGATTGCTTTTGGTCCTTGATCAAATATGAGTTGGCTGTAGATGTTTGGATTGATTTCTGGTGTTTCAATTCTGTTCCATTGGTCTATCCATCTGTTTCTGTACCAGTACCATGCTGTTTTGATTACAACTGCCCTGTAGTATGTCCTGAAATCTGGTATTGTGATGCCTCCAGCTTCGTTTTTGTTGTACAAGATTGCTTTAGCTATTCGAGGTCTCCTGTGTCTCCATATAAATTTCCGCATCATTTTTTCCAGATCTGAGAAGAATGTCTTTGGTATTTTGATTGTTATTGCATTGAATCTATAAATTGCTTTTGGGAGAATGGACATTTTGATGATATTGATTCTTCCAATCCATGAGCATGGGAGATTTTTCCATTTTTTGATATCCTCTTCTATTTCTTTCTTTAAGGCTTTGTAATTTTCATCATAGAGATCTTTAACGTCCTTGGTTAAGTTTATTCCAAGGTATTTGATTGTTTTTGCAGCTATTATGAATGGGATTGATCTTAGAAGTTCTTCCTCAGCCATGGCATTTCCTGTGTATACAATGGCTATTGATTTTTGTTCATTGATTTTAGATCCTGCTACTTTGCCAAACTCTTCTATGAGTTCCAATAGTCTCTTAGTAGAGTTCTTGGGATCCCCTAAATAATCATATCATCTGCATAGAGGGATTGTTTGAGCTCTTCCTTCCCAATTTGTATCCCTTTAATTTCTTTTTCTTGCCTAATAGCTCTGGCTAGAACTTCCAGAACTATATTGAATAGCAGTGGTGAGAGTGGGCATCCCTGTCTGGTACCAGATCTCAGTGGAAATGCTTCCAACTTTTCCCCATTCAATAGGATGTTGGCCGTGGGTTTTTCATAAATTGCTTTGCTTGTATTGAGGAATGTTCCTTCCATACCCAGTTTGCTTAGAGTTTTCATCATGAACGGGTGTTGTATTTTATCAAATGCTTTCTTGGCATCTATTGAGATAATCATATGTTTTTTCTTCTGCAGTCTGTTTATGTGGTGTATCACATTGATTGTTTTGTGAACACTGAACTATCCCTGCATATCAGGGATAAATCCCACTTGGTTTGGTGGATGATCTTTCTGATGTGTTGTTGTATTCTATTGGCCAGAATTTTATCGAGGATTTTTGCACCTATGTTCATCAGGGATATTGGTCTGTAATTCTCTTTCAATGCTGCATCTTTTTCCGGCTTAGAAATTAAGGTGATGCTGGCTGCATAGAATGAATTTGGGAGGATTCCCTCTTTTTCAATTGTTCTGAATAGTTTGAAGAGAATTGGAATTAGTTTTTCTTTAAATGTCTGGTATAATTCAGCAGTGAATCCATCTGATCCTAGGCTTTTCTTTCTTGGGAGTGCTTTATTACTGTTTAAATTTCTGTCTCAGTTATGGGCCTGTAGGTTTTCTATGTCTTCCTTTTACTTCTGTGGTATCAGCTATAATATCTCCTTCTATACTTGTAATTTTATGATTTTTCTCTATTTTGTTAATCTATCTAAAACTTGTGTATTAAGTTTATCTTCTTTAAAAACCAGATTTTGATTTTATGTTTTTTACAGTGTTTTTCTAGTTTCAATCTTATTTATCTCTATTCTTACTTTTATTACATCTCACCTCACCTCTCTATTGGCTCTTTCTTATTTTCCTAAGTTTCAGGGATGCATGCTGCAATCATTTATTTGCAGTCTTTCTAACTCTTTATTGTAAGCACTTATTGTTACAAACTTTCCTCTTAGTTTTGTCTTGGCAGTATCCCACAGGATTTGATATGATGTGTTTTCATTGTTATTTATTTCAAGAGCATTTTATCTCTTTTTAAATTTATTCAAGGACTCTGGCCATTCAGTAGCATGCTGTTTAATTTGTAAATATTCTACTGTTCTTATTGATTTCTAGTTTTATTCCTTTGTGGTCTGAGAAGCTACATGGAATTATTTCACTCTTTTAAATTTTAGTGAGACTTGATTTGAGTCTTAAAATGTGAATTGATAGTAAAACAAAAAAAAAAATCCTCCCTGTACTGATGTAAAGAATGTGCATGCTGCAGCTGTTGGCTGAAACTACACTCAGTTACTTCTGTAACTACATCTGTAACTGATCCATTTGCTCAGTATGGTTAAATTCTGATATATCTTTATTGAATTTCTGTCTGGTTTATCTATCCATTGATGACAGTGTGGCATTGATGTTGCCCACTGTTACTGTATTGGAGTCCATCTCTCCTTTTAGGTCTAATGATATTTATTGTATATCTCTTGGTGGTGTTTTGCTAGGTGAATAGATATCAATGATTGCTATACCTCTTGGGACTTAAACCTTTTTATCAGTATAAAATGTGCTTCTTAGTCTCTTTCTATAGTTTGTGACAATATAAGTTTTTGGTTTGATATGTTATTTTTATTTAATATGCTATTTTGATTTAACATGGGTATTGCTATTCTCACTCACTTTTGGTTTCCATTTGCTTGGTCTATCAAATTCCAGGCTTTCACTTTTAGTTTATCTGTTTCTTTACTTGTGAAGTTAGTTTCATGTAGTCAGTGTAGAGTTGGGTCTTTTTGATTTTAATCCATTCATCCAACCAGTATGTATTTGACTGGAGAATTGAATCCATTTACATTCAAGTTTAGTATGTTCTGATAAGAACTACCACCTGCCATTAAGCTGATTGGTTGCTGATGGTATCAGCACTGTTGGTGATTTTGGTAGTGTTACGTGTCTTTATCATTTATTTCTAATATAGGCCTCCCTTCAGGATTTCTTATAAGCCTCATCTAGTGGTATAGAATTCTCTGTTATTGTATGTCTATGAAATAGTTTATTTTGCCTCCATTTCTAAAGGATAGTTTTGCTGGATATAATATTCATGGTTCAGTGTTTTTGGTTTCTTTTCAAATATTGAATATATCATCCCAATCTCTTCTGGCCTCTATGGTTTCTATTGAAAAACTTGCTTCTTTTCCTTTATATTAAACATGACAAACATGACACTGTCTGTTACTGTATTTGGAATTCTCTCATTTTCCTTTATGTTTCATAGTTTGACTAAAGTGTGTTCTGGATTTTTTTTTTTTTTTTTTTTTTTTTTTTTTTTTTTTTTTTTTTGCGGTGGGGTGGACTACATTGGGTCTTTTAGCTGCTTGAATCTAGATGACCATGTAAGTCTTAGGAAGAATTCAAGTAATTTTTTTCAGTAAGTAAATATTGCTTTATTGCTTTTGCTGTATTTTCCAATGAATATGCCTCTTTTAAAATAAGACACAGGAACATCTGTACTATTTTAAAGTCCCTATTGGTTGAAAAAATTTTTTACTGTAGGACTGGAGAGATTTAGAAAATCGCATGATCATTTTGTCCAAGCATAATTCCTGACACATCTTTTCAGTTTGACAATGCAGTATGTACAATGGCACAATTAAAGAGTTACCGAACCCAATGTGTTCATCATGATACCATCACAACTGCAATATTTGCATTATAATAATACTGCTGAACTACAGAAACATGAATCAACTATACACATATTTAACAGGTCCTCAGATATTAACTATATAAAATCTAGTATTGTGTTCTGTTTCATTAAAGGTAAGATATTTGGCATTTCAGTGTTTCTTACATATTTATGTGGTTAATCACAGAAGGCTGTTGTTATACAATTATGAGGACCATGAGAAGGTACTGCTGATTATACACCTGAATCCTACCATCCTGATCCATATGGCAGTGTCTGAATATATCCATCAACCATCTCAAGACAATGCAGCATTGGATGAAGTCACAATGCTATCTGACCCTGCCAATGTCTAGTTAATCATTCAACTGAGAATGTCATGGGACATGTCAGAGAGCCTATAGCCCAAACCTCAAGTGCTTCTTTGTGGTGCTTGTTGTTGATCATCCAGAGGTATTTGTGATGTACTGCCACACACTGGTGAACTCCCTGCAATTCCATGACAGTGCTCTTCTCTGTCAAACATGGATATGAACAACCTGTCTCCACTCTCTCTTTTTTTTTTTTTTACTACATTTAGTCAAAACTGGAGGAATCAGAAAAATATTTTTTAAGTTTTTTATCTCATTTATTTGAAAATCAGAGAAATAGAGTAAGCGGAAAGAAGAGGGAGATGGAGAGGACAGGAGAGAGGAGAGAGAGAGAGAGCACAAGTGAGCACACATTTCCATCTACTGGTTTACTGGCCAAATTGCTGCAATAGCCTGGGTTGCACCAGAATGAAGCCAGAACCCTGGAAATCCATCCATGTCTCCAACATTGATGGAGGGCCCCTAATATTGGGCCATATTTGGCTGTTTTCCAAAGTACATTCTCAGAGAGCTGGATCAGAAATAGAGCAGCTGAAACTCAAACCACTATTCATAGGGGATGCTCACACCATGGTGCTGGCCCTGTCTCCTGCCATTCTCCTGAGCAACAGCCACTGTGGCCATGCCAGGCAGCCTTACCACAGTGGGAATCAGTTCTTACCCTTTCAACATCTATTTTCCAAATTGTGTTTAGTGGGGATAAATCTGATGAGCCGCAAAGCTTGCCAGCAATGGACTTTTTTTTCCTTTCATTTGAAAGGATCTTTATATTGATAATATTACAATAACAAGCAATGTCTCTCCTCTGTAATTCCATTTAAATTTCTCCTTGAGATTCCAGAAGTATCATCATTGCTATCACCCTTGCTAATGGAACAACTAAATGATCTGAAAGCAAAAAATACATTGTTCTATTGGCAACACATCACTGTGAAATCTTAATTAAACATAATTTCTAAAATATGCTAATATGGCCAATATATCTTAACAATATTAACAAATTGATTTGCTCAGTTATATTTTCAGTGAAATACTCCATATTTTCAGTGAAAGTCTCCACTGTGGGGAGAGCACTGGGGCATGGAGTGTAAAGCCTCCTCCTGCAGTGCTGGTATCCTATATGGGCACCAGTTCAAGTCCTGATTGTTCTGTTTCTGAACCACCTCTCTGCTATGACCTGGGAAAGCAGTGGGAGATGGCCCCAGTTCTTCGGCCCCTGTACCCATGTGAGAGATCTGGAAGAGAATCCTGATTCCTGGATTTGGACTGGCACAGACATGGCCATCATGGCCATCTGGGGAGTGAACCATTGGATGGAAGACCTCCCTCTCTCTTTCTTTCTCTCTCTCTCTCTGCCTCTACCTCTCTATAACTTTGCCTTTCAAATAAATAAATCTTTAAAATAAATAAATAAATAAATAAATATTTTAATGTGATGAAATTGTTGTCATGGAGTAGTGTGTACAATGGATTTGCTTTTCTACATTTTTGTATAATTGTACTAAAGCTTATAATAAAATTATGAATAGAACATTAATGTCTACATCACACTAAGCCATATAAATAAAATATTGTTCCTTTGTGGGCCATGGTATTTAGACAAATTATGTTAAATTGTATAAAAATATCTTACAGTTTAATTACAAGGCAACAATGACACAGCAATTTAAATAGCTGATTAATTTGGTGTCATGTGCTTATACAGAAGTTCATAGTGTACATGTGCTTTATATGCATATGTTTCTGTGTGTGAACTTTGATGTTCAAAATATGGTGCCTTATATAATAATAGGATGCTTTATATGTATTTTTTCTTCTAGATAAATTAATGAAAGGTCTGCAAAGTGAATTGTTGAAGGAATTGTTAACAGAAAAAGAACCTGATTTTTAAAATAGTGTTTCAAGTATTACATATGAATTTCTAAAGAAAATATTCATCTGTAGTTTATTTTTCAAGTCACAGACATTGAATTTTTCATCTCTCTTCACTCCTCTACTCCTTGGTTATTTTCCCCTAGAGGATAAGTCTGGAGAAATAGAAATAGAGGTGAAGTGGAATTTTTCATGATCCCAGATACATTGGTACTTACCCACATAAGACTTACAGAAAACTTCCAAAGAACATACATTTCATTGTATGTATGTGTATTAGACAGTAAATGCAAGCAACCAACTCAAGTTCCCTCTGTCAAAATACAGAATGTCAGAGGACATTTTCCAGACTGAAATCATTCACTATTACCTTCTTTGCAGTGGCACCACATGAGTAAACCTATCACCAAGAATTGTATAATAACCTAGAAGTGATGCACTCCCAACTGAGTAAACTCATAAACTGAAAAAAATTCAAAAAATAAGCAACCATCTTTATTGTTTGTAATTCACATTTCAATCATGCCTATTTTATACTTTTTAATAATTTTATTGTATATTTTCTTGAATGCTTGAAACAACAGTTGAAATAAAATTTGTTGTCTTATTTTTATCAGTTGGGACCATAACTTGTGGATAAGGTCCTAACTGGCTGCTCCCTAAACTTCACCACTGGCTGAAATGCCTGATTAATGCTGCAGGCCCTAAAATCTGATGACATGATGCATTTAGTGCCAGGTCTCCCAACGCAGCTGCTTTGCTGCACGGCTGAAAACCAAACAAGTCTCTGGCAACTGACTCCATCATAATTAAGGAATCAGACCACTAGAACCTTCTCTGTTCCCACCTCTCTGTTATTACTTATGCTTTTTTGCTAGAACTTTGTCTAGGGGATAAAAACAATGGGAAAAATAGAAAGTGATAAACAAAATTTCCCTATATCATCCTACTTTGATGGTTACTCCTCCCAACAACCTTCAAATACATCAAACCTCCTCCTTACTGCATTTCCTAGTGCTTCTACCATTGAAATGCAACCAACCATACTATATTACTCTCTATTTACATTCTGAAAATTGATGAGGTTTACTTCCAGGATTTTTTAAGCAAATGGATGTTGATATTGTAAGATAATGTGTCAAGCTCCAAGGATTAGTTTCAAATATAATATGAATCCTTCTCTCCCTGCTCTCTTGTTTACTGCAAAAGATGCACTTCAATCATTCACACAGATAAACTTTTCAACCAGTCCAAGCTTGAACTTCCAGTGTCCTGTTGGCCTCTGACATACTCACAGCATAGGGCCTCCATGGGGAGAAAGGCACCCTGCCAGTAACTCACAGATGCACTCTGCAAGCTCAGGGAAGCAGCATATACTTGCACTGTAATGAAGTGATGATATTCCTGTTATGACAACCAGCATGTGTTGAAGAACATATGTGGTTCATTTTATTATTGTGTTCAGAACACATGATGGCATAGGAATTTGTCTCAAATATGATAATATAATAAAACTAATGTTAAATAATTATTTGAAATATATGGCTCAGTGATTCCTCTACACTCTCAGCCCCCAACAGACTGAAGAAATTATTTCTCTGCAAAAAAAGTGGTAAAGGAATTATTCCTTTGAATTTATTATATAATTTTAAATTATGGTTTCCTGCATCTCAACTTAGCAAATAGTGAATAAAGCCTATAATATTCAAAGCAGGCTTTTGACATCTTTGATATGAATCTGCTAGGACAAGAGAAATTCCTTAAGAAAGGTTTTAGTTAGCTTCTGAAAGAGTTAGAAATATTAACCAGTTTTCCATTCAATTTTTAATCATTATTTATTGATTGCTCACTATCCAGATATAAGGGTAAGTGAAAAGCATATGGTGATGAATAATAATGGCAAATAATTGATAATTATTAATACCTTCAGTCTACACCAAGTTTTTGGTGGCAGTCATAATTGAATGCAGAACCAAATATAGGAAATAAAAAAATAATTGTCACTGGGTTTTTGCGTATTTAAAGAGTGCATGTAGAGCTTCAAGCATCATTTAAAGAGTCATATAGATGGATTATATTTTTCTGTATTTCTATTCTGTTTTTATTTTTTTGTGCTTAGTTGGAAATTGCATAGAATTAATGAATTCTGAGACAAGAAACCAAGCCATTCTTGTATTTCTTGAATTTATTGTTCTGGTGAATATTTCATTTTAGTGTTTATTTTTAAAAAATAATTATTTATTTGAAGGAGTTACAGGGAGATAGGGAAAAAAGAAGAGGGAGAGAGACAGAGAGAGAGACAGAAAGACAGATCAAGACATTGAAAGATATCTTCTATGCATTGATTCACTCCCCAGATGGCTATTGCTAGCTATGGTCCAGGCCAAAACTAGGAGCCAGGAACTTCTTCCAGCTCTGCCACATGGAGAGCAGGGGCAAAGCACTTGGTCCATCTTCTGCTGATCTTCCCAGGCCATTAGTGGGGATTAGATTGGATGTTGAGTAAGCTGGTTCAAGAACTGGTGCCCATATGGAATGCTGGCATCTCAGGCAGCAGCCTTACCCATGACACCATAATGCCAGCCCTTCATTTCACCACTTTGTATTTTAAATAATTATAAATCTAATAAATCAATCTTCTGTATATAAAGATAATTGAAAATGAATCTTGATGTGAATGAAATGAGAGAGGGAGTGGGAGATGGGAGAGGGGTGGGTGGGAGGGAAGTTATGGGGGGAAAAGCCATTGTAATCCATAAACTGTACTTTGGAAATTTATATTTACTAAATAAAAGTTAAATATATATATATAAATCTATAAGACTTCTCCTGGAAATGTGTTTTTAAAATGTCATGATAATGCCACCCTTCTCATGTATATTCTGATATACATATATATATAAAGTCAAATAACATAAAATACCCTGGCTGGCTAGAAATACATCTACTTCTCTATCACAACTGTCTATGTCTGATATGCTTTAAATAGGGCTTTATAAAGCTACAATTTTTGTAATATTCTATTATGATCTTCCTTAGAAATATTAGAAATGAGAATTTAAACTAAATGCCTTTCATCATATGTGTCTCATGACAATTACCAACAAAAATTCCTCTATGGATTTCTCATGTTTCTCTTCCTTCTGTTTGTTCACTCCCCAAATGGTTACTATGGCCGGTGCACTGCACCGATCTGAAGCCAGGAGCCAAGTGTTTCCTCCTGGTCTCCCATGCTGTGGTGCTGGCCAATATATATTTGCTTTTTAATTCACCAAAACATGAAATAAGTTTCAAAAATAGTATCACAAAAAGCGCTTACGTAAACTACTTTCAAGTTTTCAGTTTTTGCTCAAAGTATTTCCAAATCTTGAAACTTTTTCAAAAGTGTACAGAATAATAGGATTTTCAGATTTAAATAACATTTTCAACTTACAATATTATGACTTCTCAAACATTTGCAGCTTCATAGAAATTTAATGTACAGTTTAGTGAATTCTACTACTCTGTGTTTCACAGCAACTAGTAAGGACTGTTGGCAGGGGCAACCACAGCACTTTAAGTAAATTGGTGGTTACTGTCTCCACCTTGTCATCAGGTAAACACCAGCTCCTCCATGCTCAACCTGCAATAGGCTTGGAGGAGAATCTATTGCAACCAAAGGGAAATGTTGCCAGTTGGGACACTTGTACACACCCAGCACAACTGTGAAAGGAGTGGGGCTGTGGCTGGCAGGTATTGCACATGCATGTCACCCAAGGATTTTGCCAGAGGGAAAAATTCACATTCCCCACTGACTTTCAGTCTGGCTGAGAGGCTCCATCTGCCAGGGTAGAATACATGGGCTGTGGCTCCAGGAACTCCTCAGTCACTGTGTGGGCAGAACAGGCTAGTGGGGCAGAGTGTACCCTCTGGCAGTCCTTGAACATGGGAGCCCTGGGTGCTGAGACTGTGAAAGCACTGTGACTGCCTGGGAGGAGGCAAGGTGTAGCCTGGGTCTGGGCAAGCTCTGGATGCAGAGTCACACTCTCAGAACTCTTTGGTTGCCAGGGCAGATCTCTGTAGCAGGAATCATGCTCACAGAGAGGACTATGCAGATCATTTGTGTGGTTCATCCAGAAGTGCAGATGAGTGTTGAAGACACTGGGGACAAGCACCTGGGCATTACTCAGCTTGGAGGAAAGGAGGTGACAGGCTGATCACACCAACATGTGACCATTTTCTGCGCTAGAGATCTTTTCTAGGATGAAAGCAAAGCTGTACTCTGTGCTCAACCACTATGATGAGATGAAGGGGCTGTATCAGATTTGGAGGAATTTGGAAGGTTGTGTCCCTTAGGTGAGACCATTAGCAGTTAGAGCTGGGCCAGGAGAATTGGAAAAGGAGGCATTTGGCAAGGCCTTTACTTGTGTGGCAAACTTCATTGATTATTTAATAGACCATGGATAAGCAGGTTAATTAGCAAGATTTTAATTAACAAGTTCCAGGATTATTTTCCAACTTCCCGAGGGGAACTGATCTCTTCCTATTTATTCCCAGAGGCTTCCTAACCTGCTTAAATGAACCACACCAGATGAATTGAAATTCAATCTTCTATTATAACTGGAAAAACAGCAAGAAAATGCAGAAACACAGTGCTACTCCTTATGATAACAGCAAATATTCTTTGAGCTCCTTCTTGGTGTCAGCATTCTGGGTGCCCTGAAGGTAATTATTTATTTATTCTTTAAAACAGCTTTAGGAGTCAGATGCTATGTATCTCCATTTACAATTGAGGAAACAGAGCTACAGTGTTGTTAAGCAAAGCTCCCTTCATCTCACAAGCAAGAAGTAGATATATATCTCCTCTGAAAACTTAATTATGTATATATGATAAAATAAATATGTATATAAGTATATATATCTATATAATATATATACACACACCTATATAATATTTTCCAAAAAAAATTGCATGCTTTCTTATCATACTGTCATTTAAAAAGTCAGTGTAAATCAGTGTATTTACTTTCTTTTCCTTTGGAACAGTAAAAACACCCAAAGATTATTTTTAATTAACTTAGCACTAAGTTCTTAAAATTAGCTGAGAATTTGGAAATTCCAACTTGGTTATCACTGAGTTGTCATGATTCATAGCATTGCATTTCATGAAATTACAGCCTTTGAAAGATCTCCATTATTATCATTCCATTAGTTGAATACAATTGTATAGATATCCTTTAAATTTAATTTAATAATTTTTATTTAATTAATGTATTTGAGATACAAAGACAGAGCAATCGTCCACCTACTGGTTCACTTTTCAAATTCCCACAAGACCCAGGCTGAAGTCAGGAGGTTGACACTCAATCCAGGTGGCAGGGACTCAGGGGCTTGAGACATCACAGTCTCCCTCCCTAGGTGTGCATTAACAGGAAGATGGAGGTGGGATAGGAGTTATACTCCAACACAGGTATTCTGATAAGGGATTTAGACATCTCAGGTGTCATCTTAACCACTTTACTGAGGGCCTCCACCTTCTTTTCTTTTTTTAACTTCTGTTTCTTTCATGGCTACAATGATGCCTAGGAAACAGCATACCCTCAATGTTACTTACTTTAAATTTTGCTTTTAGATAAATTTATCTGGACTGTATTCCCAAAGTGTATTCATGACAACAAATGCATTTTTCACATATTGATCTTTAAAAGTTCATGAGAAAGAAAAAGAAAAGAAGTGGACAGAAGAAAAAATTAAGAGGGAGTCAGCTACAATCAAATTTACAGTTATCACTGTAAAAGGCTACTTAAGTTTCTTTTGCAAAAAGAATGTTAACATCAAACAGTATATTTCACTTTGTGTTTCTATGGGGGTGCAAACTGTTGAAATCTTTACTTAATGTATACTAAACTGATCTTCTGTTAAAAAAAAAAAGAAGAAGAAATTAGCAATTCCCAACTTGACTCTCACTGGGATTAAACATGACAATAGGTCTGATCTGATTTCATCATCATTTAAAAAATCATCTATTATTTTTCACTTTATGTTTCTGTGTGGGAGAAAACTGTTGAAATCTTTACTTAATGTATGCTAAACTGATCTTCTGTATATAAAGAGAATTGAAAATGAATCCTCATGTGAATGGAAGGGGAGAGGCAATGGGAAAGGGGAGGGTTGCGGGTGGGAGGGACATTATGTTGGGAAGCCATTGTAATCCATAAGCCGTACTTTGGAAATTTATATTCACTAAGTAAAAGTTAAAAAAAAATACCATGAAACAACTACAAAGCAAACAACCCAATTAAATAAAAAAAAAGAATGTTAACATGTAGAAATACAGATTTTGAAACATTTGCACCCACAAGGGAGTGGAAAATAGCTGCTTTTGACATTACATGGATCTTTGTCAACTCTATCAAGTTATAATTAAATAGCTAGCTAGTATTTATTAAACCCCAAATGTGTAAACTGAAGAGGTTATATCTTCTACATTAAACAAAATGATCTCTCTTAGACAAACAAGATAGTCTGCTGAAGAAGTTTCCTCTGAATTTTTTAAAAAGATTTATTTATTTATTTGAAAGAGTTACAGAGAGGCAGAGGCAGAGAGAGAGAGAGAGGTCTTCCATCTACTGGTTCACTGCCCAGATGGCCACAATGGCTGGAGATGTGCCGATCCTAAGCAAGGAGCCAAGGGCTTCTTTCAGCTCTCCCACATGGGTGCAGGGTCTCAAAGACTTGGGTCATCTTCTACTGCTTTCCCAGGCCATAGCAGAGAGCTGGATCAGAAGTGGAGCAGCCGGGACTTGAACTGGTGCCCATATAGGATGCTGGCACTGCAGGTGGCAACCTTACCTGCCAGGCCACAGTGCTTTATTGATTCAAAGTACCTCTTGGAGATGTCCAAAGGTCTCTCAAAATGGCCATTGCAATTTTAAGTTGTCCCTGGTGAAACTGCACCAGAGGATAGATGCACACATTACTGTGGTGGTGAGAAACATGAAGGAAGCAGGTGTTTAGGGTGGAAAACATGTGTTGCTAGCCTGAAAAAGCCCCATGGGAAGTCAAAAATCTGTAAAGATGGTGAACTTTCTATCTTCACAGTTTGACCAAGGGAAAACATCTGGCCAGGAGTAAGCCAAAGCCCTCTGAGTCTGGGTAGATCAAGTGAAAGAAAGAGGTCTCAGGGACACAAGGACAGAATTCAGAAGTCAGGACACTGGTCTTAGTAGACCTTATAAACTTATTAAACTTATCTATCCCCTGGTGGTAGCTCAGGGAGAAGGTTATTGAACCCATTCCTATCCAAGCCCAACAGATTTTTCCTCTTATAAACAAACATAAAAACATTAGATGAGCAGAAAAACCATAGGAATATGTGTTAGAGTGTTAGAAATCCATTTCTCCAAGAAGCAAACAAATCTGATCAGATCAATGAAATACCTTCCTAGAAAACCAAACCCAGACTGATGGGCTTTAGTACTACTAGTAGGGAGCTGGAACAATCAGGACTCAAAATGGCACCCAAATGATAACTGGTGACAAAACCACTAAGCCACAATGATGGCCCCATTAAGGCAAATCTTCATGTCAACTAATGAAAAAAATCATTTTATTATCCAATTTCCCTTGGACAAACACAATCACTGTTAATCCCATACTACATGAGTTAGGGATGCTACAGCCATTTCATATATGAATAAACAGGCTTCAGCAGCTCACTACTAGCACTTAAAGAGTTATAATTCAAATACTACTCTTCTAAGCCCAATTCACATTGTTCTCCCTTCTATCCAAGGATGTTGTATCAGAAGATCACAGAGTAATGTGCTAAATGTGCTAAATCATGTACTATGGACATTTAGACAACAAATACATCAGAGAAGGGAGTTAGAGAAATTGTTTTTAGGTACAAGATTCCCTGGCTTGCTTCCTGAAAATGCAGGAACACCCACTCTGTCTCTCAAATAGGTTTTAAGAACAAATAAGACAAAAAGTAGGGGGAAGGCAACATTTGGGTGTACAGTTAAAATACTGTTCTTAACCTAATCACAATAAAAATCCCAAAGCATATTCTATTTAAATTTATATAGATTAAAAAATTGTACATTTTTAAAAATTCACCTCAAATAATAATAATTATTGCCAAGAGAATCCTGAAAGGGAAAAAAAGGTGGGAGTTTTCTAACTGTAACAGATTTTAAAATACTGTCCATTTAAAATTTTAATATTTTATTTCCTTTCATGTTATTTTAATTGCAGAGAGTGACAGAGACAGAGAGTCAGATCATCCTGTCACTGGTCCATTCCCAAAGTGACAGCAACAACTGGGAATGGGCCAGGAAAAATAGGAGCCTAGACTTGATCCAAGCACCAAGGCAGTCCTATGTGGGATGTGGACATCCCACATGGTATCCTAAGCAATGTTCCAAACACTCACACCAACATCCTGCATACTTCAGAGGTAAATGAGTTAAGGTGCACTGATAATCTGGGTGTCACTTTTTCTGGGGCAGGCTGAGCAGGCTGCACCACCTGAGTGTGTGCTCAGTCTGTCCATGGGCCACTTGCCCTGTGCTCTGCTTTCCTGGCCAGTGGCCTTGGGTACCAAGAGCCAGGTCCAAGATGAGTGGATTTCTCACTAGGAGAGCAGTGCTGGCTCTTCTGCTGTCTGCCCTGATGAACCACAGCACCACCAAAATAGCTTTCCTGAAGCCGGAGCCTACCTACACGGTGCTTGCTCCCTAGCAGCAAAGCCCCGGGGTACCTGCTCAGGAGGCTGCTGTGGCCCTGGCCTCTGCCACCAGTAGTCATTGAGGTCCAGGCCAGGCTCCTGGTGCTTGCACAAACTGCACATCAGCGAGTGTGTGACTGACAGTACCAGCAGCACTCAACCAGGCACAACTGGCAGGGTTGCATGTCCATGCACTGTGTGCCCTGCAGCCTCTACCAGCTGTTCTCCAACAGTAACGCAGAGGAACTGGGCCAGATGTGCAGCTTTTCTGATGGCTCTGTCTCGTACACCAGGTACATCTAGGGATTCTCAGGCTACAACTTGAGCCCAGGACAATCCTCCAAGAAGAACCTCCATGCAGACATAACGTGGCAGGCTCTGTGAACTGGGTCGGGTCCTGAGAACTTTATCCAGTGTGGGCATCTATCTAATGGGACTGTGCCCATGGTAGACTTGGCCTGGTGGTACCAGCGCGCAGCGGTCATCCTCTGTTCCTCTCAAGTGTTCAGTCTACAGCAGGCTTTTCCAGATTCCAGAAACACTTCCTGCTTCTATGCATTCCCCTATCTGAACTCTCCTCTCCCTTGTGGGTCAGTCACAGCAGGGAGGAGGAGGTCATCAGCTTCTTTCATAGCCTGGTCATGTAGGGGTTTTGTCCCCGAGCTGTGGAGTCCCTCTGGAGTATCGGACATGTAATACACATAAAATTGCTGCATTACTTGTATTGACTGGGGCAAAGGATTTGGAGATTGTTTGGTTTGATTTCTGTTTCCTCAAACTTAAAAATACTGTAAATGCCTCAGATCATTCTACAACTGGATTGTAATTGATTGATGACTTATGGACTGTTGCTTAGATGGGGCACAGTGGTTGGTGATGGAATAAAATAAAAAAAAAAAAAGAGAGAAGCAGACCACTTAATAGAACACACTGTAAAAGCCAGAAACAAAAAAGGCATACTTAGATATTTCAGGTTAAAAGTGGCATTGTAACATACCATCAAAATATGAAGTGTTTGGGATAAGTGAACAACCACTTTACAAAAATTTGTAAACACCACATGATGCTCCAAATTCAAGTGTGGATTCACTAAAGATTCAATTAAGGGAAATAATAGCAAAAACTCAAATGGGCAAAATGAGAGGAGTAAGAGGCACAAAGAACAGTTGTTTCATTACTTCTGGAAAATCTGTGTTGATTTCTTGTCCCAAGTTCACACTTGTTGACACATATGGTCACAGTTTCTGAAATCACACAAAATGATTTTATTTTACCATCTGTTAAAGTCCCATTGAAACCAACTAGGACTCAAAGGGACGTGGAGGGGGAATAAAGAGCAATAAGGGGATTTAGAGAGAAGGATTTTTTTTTTTGACAGGCAGAGTGGACAGTGAGAGAGAGAAAGGTCTTCCTTTGCCGTTGGTTCACCCTCCAATGGCCGCCGCGGCCGGCGCACTGCGGCCGGTGCACCACGCTGATCCGATGGCAGGAGCCAGGAGCCAGGTGCTTTTCCTGGTCTCCCATGGGGTGCAGGGCCCAAGCACCTGGGCCATCCTCCACTGCACTCCCTGGCCACAGCAGAGAGCTGGCCTGGAAGAGGGGCAACCAGGACAAGAACCCGGTGTGCTGGCACCAGAGGTGGAGGATTAGCCTATTGAGCCACGGCATTGGCCAACAAATAGGATTAAATCACTGGTTACCATAAAGGTGCCAAGGCTGGTGAAGCAGACCAAGGGCAGTCGCTCCTGTTTGCTTGGTGAAAGTGGTGTAGTGGCTGGAGACAAGAACAGGTAACAGGGTTACAAATTTGGGTGTGAGGGGCGGGCCACTGAAGGCTGGGGCTGATCAGAGTGCTTGCTTTCTGGGATTCACAAGCTGCAGGGCCTGCAGTAACCTGGGATGCTGGGCTTCTTGCCCTCTGCAGCTCCTCAGCACCTAATTGACTTTTTTCCTCAGGATCACTTTGGCTATCCTATGACTATGGTTCTATATGAATTTTAGGATTGTTTCTTCTAATTAATTCTTCTAATTCTAATATTGTTATTTTGACAGGGATTGCATTGAACCTGTAAATTGCTTTGGAGACTATGGACTTTTAATGACATTAATTCTTCCAATTCATTTTGTGATTTTGATGATTTCTTTCATCAATAATTCATATTTTCCATTGTGTAACTCTTTCAATTATTTAGTTGTTTATTCCTGAGTATATAACTCTTGTAGCTATTATGAATATGATTTCTTTCTTGATTTTTCTTTCATTAAGATCATTACTGGTGTATAAATATACTTCTGTTTTCATAGGTTGATTTTGTGTCTTATGCCTTTATAAAAGTTCATACAAAACTTTTCCTTATGCTTAAATGCTATTAGAAAAACTATAGTGGGTAGATCCAAATATTATATCCATTTCTTTCTGATACTATTCCTAGAAAGACTTATTTTATAATTTTTGTTCTTCTTTTCTCAGTTATTTATTTGAATTGAGAGAGAGAGAGAGATCTCATTTCTATCTGCTGGTTAACTCCCAGATGCCTCCAACAGCTGAGTTAGAGTCACATTGAAGTCAAAACCTCAAACTCTATCCAGGTCTCCCACATGGATGGCAGGAACTCAAGTACTTAAATCATTACCTACTTCATTGCCAGTTACATTATCAAGAAGCTGGGTTGGAAACAGAATTTCTAGGACTCAAAATGACACTCTGAGATGGGAAGTAGTTGTCTCTAGTGGTGGATTAACCTGCCACACCATAATGCCTGCCCGTACTTATCCTTCTTTAACTGCTTCAAACATCTGTAATTCTTTCTTGCTATTGCTTTTAGTTGTTGAATATTCATGAGTATGTATTTAATTCATGAATGTGTATGTATTTAACATGAACAGTTCACATTTTTTCATGAATGATTAACTACATTTTATAGAAATGATATCTGCATTAGGATTAGGAGAAGAGGGAGATAATCACCTGGGAATTCTGAGAACTGTCCATTGCTACTTACATCTTTCAGCATAATTTTTACTGATGTTAAAACATGAAACATACTTCTTTCATTTTTTAAAAATTATTTTAGATTGGTGAGACAGAGGAAGAGAGATATCCCATCTAACAGTTATTTCGCAAAATGACTTCACTGGCCAATGCTGTCCCAGGATACAGCCAGGAGCCAGTAGACCAGTCTTGGTCTGCCATATGTGCAGCAAGGAGTCAGCCACCTCAGAATCACCTGCTCACTCCCAGAGAGAACAATAACAAGAATTTGCCATCAGGAGCCCCTTGCAGGAATCAAATCCAGGTTTTCTGATTTGGGATGAAGCCATTCTAACTGGTTTCTTAACTATTGGCCAGATGCCCACAAATATGATCCTTAGACTTGACTTATTCATCTCCATATATGGCCATAGGACTTTTCTTAAATTTATAATTATCAATCTATGATTAGTAATGTAATTATGTGCTAACTGTATTGCTTCTGCATAGTAAAATTTTACTAATATGCATGATTCATTTATTTAAGTCAGTGTAGTATAGCATAAAATATTTCCTAAGGCTTAGAGTGAAATCATCATTTGGGGTTCTAAAACTAAGTGTATCTAAAACCCAAAGATTGGGACTGGCACTGTGACCATCAATGCCAACAGCCCATGTGGGCACTGTTTCATGTCCCAGCTACTCCACTTCCAATCCATGTCTCTGCCTATGGCCCAAGAAAGCAACAGAAAATGGCTAAGTGTTTAAGCTCCTCCTACCCATGTTTGAAACTGGAAGAAGTTCCTGACTCCTGGATTCAGGCCTGGCTTACCTGTGGCTATTGTGACCATCTAGAGAGTGAACCAGCTGGTGAAAGATCTTTCTCTCTAAAGCTCCCTCCATCACTGTATCTCTGACTTTCAAAGAAATAAAATCTAATTAAAAACCCAAAGATTATTTCAATTCATTATATGGCCAAATATTATTTTATATTATAAATGGATGTATATATGTATGTAAATGTCTTGATGAGGATTAAAGAAAAATATGTTGAATTGTATTTTTTATAGCTTGGAACTGAGACATAATAATATGATTCTATTTGGGTTGTCAAGTATACATCTATAGGAAATAATTCAGGATGAAGAAAAGTATAGGAATTATAATTATATGGGATAATAGCAATAAAGGTTTGACTTAATAGTGTTTTAATCAGCAGAAGTGATTTTTTTTTAAAAAGTATGACTGTCTTTGTGGTATCAATGTTTTTATAAATACATGTATAAATTAATGATTTACTTTACAGTTAGTTACACATTTGGAAAGAAATGTGGAAGAGCAGATTTCTTAGACTTAAGGAGTTGCTACCTTTCCTCATCCTGAATTGCTGCTTATAGATGTGTACATGACAACCCAAATAGAATCATAATATTGTGTCTCAGGTACTATGTTTCCACTGAGATGGTACACAGGTTCATTGACCAGCGTATCCCAGAGCATATCCCTCTGCTCATATAGGCCAAATGTTATGACATGGGTTTCTGACCAAGAAAAAGGCCATCCCACTGCCTGCTGCTGTGTTACATGAAGACACATCCAGGTCCTGCAAAGGTGGTTACCGGCATGGGCTGCAAGGGGAGAGCTGGAAAAGGCACCACAGGCTAAGAGATTGTGTATTTCTTCAGGGTCTTCCTTTGAAGTTGGGAACATTCACACCTTTTGAAAGGGCAGGGGGGAGGGGAGCCCTGAGACCATCTCATGCTGGCTGCTTACATTATTTTTTCTTCAAGTCCTATTCCTAGAAGTCTGGATTTAAACTTGAGCATGACTGTGAACTAAGGCAGTGTATCTGAGTCTCATGTAGTTCTGCCTCCTTCTTGTACCAGGGCCCTGCCTGGAATGTGTGCAAGAGGGAAGGCAGATAGCACTTGGTCCTGGGGACATTTGTTTAGTCCTGGGAGATCCAGAGGGAAAGCACATTTTCCCACCCAAGTGAGCTTTCATTTGGATTGTAAGCCTGAGTCATATTCAAGTCAAAGGAGAAAAATCAGGTTTGAGGGTTCTGATCTTTTTATATTCTGTCATATCCTCTGGCATCAAAGTCAGAAAGTCTACTGAGGTTGATATAGTTAAGGATCAATACATAGGAAGTAGACTGTATTACCTAGAGGTGAATGAAAGTGTGTGTGTGTGTGTGTGTGTGTGTGTGTGTGTGAGAGAGAGAGAGAGAGAGAGAGAGAGAGAGAGAGAGAGAGAGAGAGGTGAAAAAGGAGAATGAAAACAAGGAGGAAAGAAAATAAGATTAAAGAAAAAATTTATAAAGTAAAGATGAAGAGAAAATAAAAAACAAAGTTTAGAGGATATGAAAGAATGAGAAAATAGAAAAAATAAAAGGAAAAGAGGGGAAAGGAACACATAAAGTAAAGAACAACAACAAAAAAGAAATAAAAAATAATAACAATAAATAAAAAAGGAGAAAGAACATTTTAAAGCATTTTTCCTATCCATGCCAATAATGTTCCTCTTCAAATCTGTCCTTTTCTTCTTAAACTTCCTTCCATTGGGTTCAACTGCTTCTTCCATTTTTATTCATCTAGTGAGAACACTAGACAAATTTCTTTTCTGTATAATTACAACGAGGAGTAGCAGACTTAGAAAGAAGAAACTTGGGATTATACCTAATTTCTGCCGCTTATTGTATCCAGGTAAATCATTATGGGCTTTAAATTTCGGGTGCTTAATTTGAACAACCACTTGAATCATATGTTAAATGCAGATGGAAATAATAAATGCTGTTTCATTAGTCTCCAAGATTGATTAAAATCTTAAAATTCAATGTGATCTTATTCTGTCTATAGAAAAATGGGGAATATTAACTGGAAGAAATGAAAAAAATATAGTAGAACACAAATAACAAGAAAACCAGTAAAGAAAGTTTTAAAAATTAGGAAAAGATAATAGAAAGTTACGCAAAAATGAAAAAGCACTAGGAGAAAATAATTTAAGACAGAAAGACAAGATAGTGTCTGTAAGGGCAAACTAGAAAGTCAGTGAAGTAGATAAATCAATTAGAGTTATCATCTAAATATATAAATACATGCTAAAATAATGAACATAGTCTATGTATAAATGTCCTTCACTTACAACCCAAATTAATTAATAACCCAAAATATAACCCAAATATATCAGCAATTTAACAACAAAAGAAAACCAATTTAGCTGAGAAGTAGTTAAAGGACATCAATGGACAGTTCTCAAAATAAGAAATATCAATGGCCGACAAATGTATAAAAAAGGCTTAACATCACTAGCCATCAGGAAATTTCAAATCAAAACCACAATGATATATCACCTCACTCTTAGAATGGCTAAAAACAGAGACTAATAAATGCTGGTTAGGATGTGGATAAAAGGGAATACTTAAACACAGTTGGTGGGAATGTAAACTAGTGAAGCCACTGAGGAAAACAGTGTGGAAATACTAGAAATAAACTTGACAAATGATCCAGCAATCCAACTACTGGGTATACACCCAAAAGTCTTGAACACAATGTATAAAAGAGATACCTGAACCACCATGTTAACTGCAAGACTGTTCACAGTAACCAAAATTTGGAACCAACCAAGTTGTCCATCATCAGATGAGTGGATAAAGAAAATGTGGTATGTATACACAATGGAATATTAACTATAAAAAAATGAAATTCTACCATTTGCAACAAAATGGATGCAACTGGAAGACATCATGTTGAGGGAAATAAGCTGGACCCAGAAAGAAAAATACACAGGTTCTACCTTACATGTGGGAGTGAAAATTTTAAAAACAAATGAAAAAGAAGGAAGTGTCTGTGTGTATCAGTATCACTGCAAATATAATTTGGTAAAACTGTTTTATACATTTATAAAACCAGTGGTTAAGAATGTTGTGCTACTGTAGTTTGAATGATCTATGATCACTTAAACATTTACTGTATTGGAGTAAAAAGGCCATTTTTTTCCATTCAATAATTGTTCATAGCCATTATTTATATTCCCATTAATCTAGGGACATTTAGCTTTTTACTTGTTAAACTTCTTACTCAGTGATGTATTAACCCTTTTTACTGTAATGTAAATTTAAAATATGTTGTTTCAAAAACTGAAAAAAAAAGAAGGAAGGAGGGTGACAAAGAGGGAAGAAGGTTATATTATTGTGTTGTTAGATTTGCATGTATATCATATTGAATCTGTTAAATATTACATAAATTTAGAACTGCATTTCAAAAGAAAAAAATATAGAAAGAAGGAGAGATCTTTCTCCTGGTCCACTCCTCAACAGTCTGTAACATCAAGGACTGGCCCTGGTTGAAGCCAGGCATTGGGACCTCCATTTAGGTCTCACACATGGGTGGCAGGGTTTCAAGTACTTGAGTTATCACTCGGTGCTTCCCAAAGTGCATTTAGAGGAACCTTGACTGGAAGCAGAGGTGAAACTAAATTGCAGGCATTCCATATATTGGATGCAGACACCACAAGCAGTGGTTTAAATTGGTATGCCAAAATGCCTGCCCCTAGAACTTCTATTTTCCAATATCATTTCTCATGGTCAATACTGTGGCATAGCAGATTAAGCCTCTCCCTAGAGCACCATCATCCTTAATAGGTGCCTTTTTGAGTCCCAGATGCTCTGCTTCTGATACAGCTCCCTTCTAATAGCATAGGAGAACAGTGGAGGATGGCCCAAGTGCTTGGGCCTCTGCAACCACATGGGAGACCCAGAAGCAGCTCCTGGATCCTGGCTTTGACTTAGCCCAGCCCTGGCCATTGTGGCCACTTGGGAAGTGAATCAGCAGATGGAAGTCTCTCTCTCTCTCTCTGCCTTTCAAATAAATAAAAAGATTTATCAATATCATTCTCAACAGTAACATTTTTTAGTAACAGTAATATTTTTTTAAATTGTTCTACAAATATTTTCTTTTTTTTTGCAAAAATCACTGGGCCACAAGCAAGTTACATGATGAGGTCAAAGCTTAGCAACTTCTTGGATTAATATCAATAATTCAACAATGTTTTGTGAGTCTTAAGTTTTTAAAAATGTCTTACATTTAAAAATTTTAAAAATGTCATTCCATTTACATGGAAGCAGACTTTTAGAAGTTTGTTGAGATGTGCATAACCCATGTAAAGCACCACTTCCAATTCCAACATCCTGCTAAATGCACACTTTGGGATTCAGCAGATGATGGTTTATGTAGGTGGATCTTGCCACTAATTTGGGAGTTGTTCATGACTCCCAGCTTCATCCTGGCCTAACCTGGCTGCTGTTGACATTGGAGTAGTGAACATGCTGATGGGTGCTCTCTATCTGCATGATTTTTCCTCTTCCTCTTTTCTCTCTCTCTCTCTCCCTCTCTCTCCCTCTCTCTCTCTCCACCCACCTCCCTCCCTCTCATGTGTGTGTGTGTGTGTGTGTGTGTGTGTGTGTGTTCTCTGTGTCTCTCAAAATATATAAAATTTTAAAAATGCTTTGTCCAGGATTATTAGTTCCAGTATATATGTATCTGAATGACTTATTGAAGTATCTGCAGGCTGGTGCTGTGGCTCGCTAGGCTAATCCTCCACCTGTGGCTCCAGCACCCCAGGTTCTAGGCCCGGTTGGGGCACTGGTTCTGTCCCAGTTGCTCCTCTTGCAGTCCAGCTCTCTGCTGTGGCCCAGAAATGCAGTGGAGGATGGCCCAAGTGCTTGGGCCCTTCACCCACATGGGAGACCAGGAGGAAGCACCTGGCTCCTGGTTTTGGATCAACACAGCACACTGGGCATAGTGGCCATTTGAGGGGTGAACCAATGGAAGGAAGACCTTTGTCTCTGTCTCTCTCACTAACTCTGCCTGTCAAAAAATAAAAAAGAAGTATCTGCACATGTATTTAAAGATACAGAAGACCTGGTGTAAATGTGAGCATCTGACTCTAAACCAAGAACCTCCAAGTTTGTAGCAAGCATAAAGAAAGCCTTTTCTATTTTATGCAAGACAACTCATCTTTCTCATTAAATCATCTTATCATCAAGGAAATAAAGACAAGATTGTTGGTGATAAATCATTCTCAAAGCATTTAACAACATTTTAAAAATGAGAGTTGAGGAAAGTAGAATCTGTGTGTGTTTACAAAAGAAGAAATTATGGTCTTGGCCAAGTGTTAGTACTTCTAATTGGAAATCAAATGACAGAAAATTTTCCATTCATAAATATGACCTAAATTTGCATTATTTAGATAATCTCATTTAAAAAAATCTTAAATGGACCACTCTAATACAATAAGGGAACAACGTTCTATTATTTTACTGCATTTTACAATATTGCATCAGCACAGAAAGAAACTATACCAACTATCCATCATTCTCTATTTCTCCCTCCCACTAACTCCTGGAAACCATGAATGCATTTGAATGTATTAGTCTATCCAAGGTATGGTATATAAATTAAATCATCTAATATGTGATCTTTCATCAATGGATGGATCACTCAACAGCTTGTGATGGATGAGCACTAACTTGCTCTTTGTTGCCAATTTCCACTGCATCAGCTCATCAGCTGATTCACATTTGGCTTGTTTTCCACTTTTGGCTCCTGAGAATCACACACCCAGGAATGTCTGCATAAAAATGTTTGCCATTCTTTTGAATATATACTAAGGAGTTGGATGACATGATTGCATGGCAATTCTGTTTGGATTTTGAAGAACAATCTAATTCTGTGTTTGAATTTTGAAGAACAATCTGAAAAATTATTTTCCACAGTGGCTGTGCTATTCTACATTACTACCAGCAATATACAAACATCAGATTTCTCCATGATTTTCGTCAATGATTTTTAATTTTTATTATAGTAATTTACATGGATGTGAATTCACAGGTAGACTTGTGATGAATGATTCTGAGCATCTTTTCAAGTACTTGTTTGCAACCTGTGAATGATTTTTTGGAGAAAAGTTTATTCTGAACCTTTCTCCATTTTAAATTCAGGGTTTTTGTTGTTGTTGGGTAGTGATTGTTTTTTTATGTACTAGGTACTAATTCCTTATCAGTATATAATTTCCAGGTAAGACAGTACTTTAAAATGTGTGGAAGATGGAATTAAAAGGTGGATTTATTTTGGTACAAAACATGTTTTTTGAAATCCACATACATTATTCTTATAATACACATCCTCTCCATGAACTTAAGTATCCCTGTGTACTCTTCCATTCTGTGAACTGTGTTTCTGGTTTGTTTATAGAATCACTTGTTACACAAAATTTTAATTTTATTGAAGTGCAATATATGTTTTTCTGTTCTCCTCTGTATTTTCCAATGCACAGGGTGTTTTCTCAGGCAGAGGCCAGCTCACAAAATATGGTAAACACAGATCAGAAAGGGGCAATGAAACAAGGAGCAATGAGGCAGGGCAGAGAAGCGAGTATGAATACACAAGGAATCTGGGGGTCTTGAGGCCAAGACACAGAGGCTTCAATGTGAGGGCAGGTGAGGGCCCCCAACATGCACTTTCTGGCAAGAGACAGCCTCCACCATGGAGTTTGTGAGTACTCAAAAATAATATACAAGAGCAGAAACCACATCTGTTTGGTTGCTGGTCTCCCTCCACTTCCATGGCTAGACCAAGTTTTTCCATCCTATTGAAAGCATTGATAAGCAATTCTGGTCAACAGCCCATCTTTCAAAAGAAAGATGAAGAAAAGAGGAAGGACAAATACCAGCTCACCCTGCCCCTACACAGGATCATGAGGAGGCAAGGCTCCTGGGGCCAGAATGAGGCCACAGTTTCCATATCCCAACTCTTAGCCATCCTGCCTGGGGTGCCTCTCCTCCTCTACTCCAGAGCACTAAGGGAGGAGAGGCTGGAGAGGCAGGGAAGTGTGGGTGTGACAGATGTGGCAGCAGCATCCAGGAGACACAGCATTGCCAGTGAACTGCAGTGGAGGTCTTGGCTGGAGTGGAATTCTGAAGGGGGGCCAGGTGTCTGGTTCCATGACCACAGTGGGTTCTGGGGTTCAAGTGCTGCCCTGAAATACACAGGTTCCTGCCCTTTCCATGCAGCTTGCACAAAACAAAAACATCAGTTGGTAAACACCAATAGTACTTTCCAGTTGTCTTGTTCTATTTATTATTGTTGTCATTGTTACTGTTATCTGACTACAAAGACAGTGTGAGACTTCACAGGTAGACTAGCTTTCCTGATAGAAGGGCTTGGGTACAGAGAGCAGGGTTTGTGGATTTTTTTGCATTATATTTTAAAGCAGAAACAAAAAGGTTGATTGGAGTGGGGTGGAGGGATTTGCTAGAAGTTTCTATCTAAAAAAACCAGCCCATCAAAAAAAACAAAACAAAACAAAACAAGAAATAACTGTGTATCAGTATTGATGGAAATATAATTTTATAAAATGTTGCTTTTTAGCTTTGCCAAACCAGTGGTTAGGACTATTGTACTACTATAGTTTCACGATCTGTGATTGCTTTAAAATGCACTTTACATGAGTGAAATGGTCACTTCTTTCCATTCAATTACTGTGTATAGCCATTGCTTATATTCTTGCCAAACTAGGTTGCTTTTTACTTGTTAAACTTCTCATTTGGTGAATAAGTAAGCCTTTATTGTTATGTAAATTTAAAATATGTTATCTCCAAGTGTAAAATGAGAAAGCAAACAAGAAAGGGAGAGAGAAGGATGGTGGGATGGAGAGGGGGAGGGAGGTAGACAGGGAGAGAAGAAGGGAATATCATTTTATTCTCATAATTTTATCTATAAACTATATTGAATCTGTTAAAAATTAATTAAAATTTTAAATTGAAAATATAAAAGAAACATTCCCCTCCCCAAAGAACCCTTGAAAACAAATTTTTAAAAATCCTGAAAACAGTAAAACTCCAAATAAACAAATGACAAACTGTCATGTACAGAAAGAGTGAATTAAGTTCATTTATTAATAGCAGCTAAAATTTATTTATGCGTGACTTCAGTCCAAATTAAGGGAGCTAATGTAGGCTTGTCACTTAAACAGGAATAATTCATTTTCAAAATCACCCTGATAAATATCTCGTCTCCATTTTGCTCCAAGCTAGAGAAATATTACTGCACACCTATGTAACTCATTATTTCCTATTTTTAAAATAAGTAAATCAATGTCTGAAAATATTTCAATACAAAGAAATTAGAGAATTTCAGGAGTCATCACATTTTTGAGGTACGACATAAGTAGCAGGTGGACACCTGGATATAACTTTGAAATATTGATACAGGCTGAGAGCTCTGCAAGAATATTAGTGAGTGAAGTGCAAATTTCACAGCCTAAGGCTTACTCTTGCTGTCACATGAGTGTTACATACTTTTCCATATTATGCAAATTGTAAGAGACTGGATGGTGAAAACTTGCAAGTGGAAGGAAAGTTTTCCTTCTTTCTGCACAAACATTGCTGAATACTGAGCTATCTGGGAGAAGGCACTCTCCTAATGTACAAGTATTTGATATTTCAAGACTACTCCACAAAGTAATTATTGAACCCTAAATATTACCTCAGGTCCCTCAAAAGTAGCCTTGGTACTAGAAATGTTATTTTTATAATGTTTATTCACATTTCCCCATTGAAGATTTTATCTACATACTCACCTTTAATCCAGAAAAATATGAAAGAATTTAGGAGAGTTTTCTGCCTTATCTCTTTAAATTATAGTCCAGCTGACCTCACAGAAGATATGAGGAGTCTTGAATGAACTAACGTAGGAGAAAATAAATGACAAATACAAAGAGAAGAAACAGTCAAAAGGAAGGAGCAACAGAAGATTTAGATTTATCAGCCAAAGTCCTACTGAGTTAAAGATGAATTGCTGATTCTACTGAAATAAAATAGATTCACTTTCAGAGGTGGGATTCACATTAACTAATAGATCCAAATACACTAATTTCTCAGAAGTGAAGAAAAATCATTTGCTGGGCCTTTGTTAAAAAAATTTCAGACATGGAGCTCAAAGTTGAAAAAAATTAAGGATGTGAAAAGATAGTTCTTTGTTTCACTTTTACAACAACCTTCAATGTTATAAAATATGATTGTGCAAAAGTATAGGTGTGCTATGACAGTTGTGTAGAGAGAGAAATGAAGCAACCAAGGTAGCCAGGTTTCTAATCATTTGGCCTAATTCAAGGAAACAATAGCAGATATGGAGTAACTCAGAATTTGTAAGCTGTTTTATATAGATATATCTTGCTGCCTGAACTTTAACAAAAGTTGAACATGAGACATTTTACCACCATGGTCTCTAGTCCAGTCCTATGTTAATAAAAGAAAATTTATATACTTATGTGGGTGAATGACTAAATGTCTGTTCTTTTATAAAAGTAAAGGAACCAGTTGCAACTACTGATTGAGTGTCCAGTTACCCTACTTCTGAAGAGGAAGGCTGGGGATGTTTTTTTAGAATGAATTTTTTCAGTTATTCCATTGTAGTTGTTCTTTCATATTGGAAAATTGCATTTTGGCATTTTCTGCCTGCTTATTTGTTTCCAAAATCGAGACCATGCTTCTGTTTCAAATAGAATTTCATTGGGCACAGATTTTTTTTTTATGAACACTAAACTACAAATTGACAGGTCATTGTTTCTTTCATTTATTTTCTGAAAATGTTATCTGAATTTGACCTGATCTATTCCCAAATATCAGCTGTAAGCACACTTTATCAGTTTCTTATTATCTAATATCTTGTCTTATCACTTCTAGAGATTGCTTTTTCCAATGTATACTCTCTCCTATCACTGGGTTTCATCTTCAAGTGCTTCAATATTTCTCCCTCCAATATAAAACAAAAACCTATGACAACAGTAGCTATTAGAGATGAAAACAAACTTTAACCTACAATAGAAAACCAATAGAGTCATAGCATTCATAAATTAGTGAAAGGTGAATAAATACAATAATAATGTAAATAGAATGCATTGATTTGTTAATAACAATATTGAAAAGTAGTTTCTAGGCAGGTGCCATGGCTCACTAGGCTAATCCTCCACCTGTGGTGCCAGCACCCTGGGTTCGAATCCAGGTTGGGGTGCCGGATTCTGTGTCAGTTGCTCCTCTTCCAGTCCAGCTCTCTGCTGTGTCCTGGGAAGGCAGTGGAGGATAGCCCAAGTGCTTGGGCCCTGCACCTGGCTCCTGGCTTCAGATTGGCATAGCTCCAGCTGTAGCAGCCATTTGGAGTATGAACCAATGGAAGGAAGACCTTTCTCTCTGTCTCTCATTGTCTAACTCTGCCTATCAAAAAAAAAGTAGTTTCTAGTAAATATATTTTATCACACTAAGATATTTACTTGTGTTTTTGTCTAATGTAAGATGTATTTTGGCTAATGTAAGATGTATTTTGGCCATTCAAGAATCAGGTTAGTAAACTATTTTATCTGACTATTTTATCTGACTTTTCAAAGTCAAATATTGTATTATCATATGTCCCAATATTCCTTGACAATTTTGGATAAACCTTATTAAATTATAAAGGTGTCATTTTTATTTCTACATGCTGTTATTTCATCAAGGAGTTTAAATATGTACTTCCTAATTCATATTTAGTATATATTAAGATTTACCTGTAGTCATGTACTTTTCAAAAAATTTTAAGTCTCCCTTTGTTGACTACTTTTAAATTTTGCTTTATTTTTCTTATATCTGAAACTCTAAAATAGTCCATGAAATCTGTGACATTTAAGAAATCAAAAATATGTTCATGCCTTCCAGGTTAAGACAATGAAAATCTAAACTGTAGTTACTATTGAGGCAACTGGTTTCTAGGTGATGGAGCCCACTTTTGCCTGAGGGACTAAATGGAGTGGCTACTTTCTTGTTTGTGCCAGATGTGCATTGTACACAAACAGAAAGTTCCTTTGGAATTCACTAAGATGTGGGAAATGTTTGCTGCTACAGCATATTTTAGTCCAACTTAACTCATAGTGAAACATTTGTATGTTCCCTTAGAGTCACTGCAGTATGGTCCTGTTCTTTATTAAATTCCAATGATTAATTTTTCAATACATTTCATAGACTCATTTCTTTTATTTATTTGGATATCAGAAAGAAATAGAGAATGACCTCAAATCCCACTGGTTTACTCCCACAAATGATCACAATGGCAAGGGCTGTGCCAGGATGAAGCCAGGAGCCTGGAACCCCTCCAGATCTTACAAATGGGTGACAGCTACTCAAATACTCCAGCCATTATCTGCAGCCTCCCAGGGAGCACACAATCAGGAAGCTGGATCTAAAGCAGAGTAGCCAACAGTCATAACCATATGGATTCTTACATCACAAGCAGCACATTAACTGCCATCACCATATGCTATACTTCCCTTTTTAAATTGAGATGTGAACTGACATGTTCTTCTGAAGATTACAGTATCCACAGTGAGGACCACTTGCCCATGGACTTGGGGACAAAGGTGGACTGATGTTCTCTCTCCCTGGTGGAGGGAGTGTTGTAAGGTTGCTCCTGACCCAGGGCAAATTTAGCACAGTCCTAGTACTGCTGGGGGACAAACTCACAAGTCCTGAAGTGGGGTGGGAGAGACAACTTTAGGAGCCCCTGAAGCCCCAAGGACAAGGATGCTTTTAGCCCCTTAGCAGACATATATGTAATTCCATAGCATCCTTTCCTAACAGCATAGCCAAGCAGTCAGCTAGGACAAGCAGCATTCCATTACGCTATAGATATAGCTATGGCTGGGGTTTGGTCTTGGGCTAGGGGCCCCTAGAGAATCAGGGGACTTTTGAATCAAAGCTTGGGTCCAAAGATATGAAACTACAAGTTGCTACAACATGGTATCAGGAAGTTCAGCTGTGGAGAGACAGTTATTGAGGCTTCTGGAACAAAATGAGAGGTCCCTGGGGTGGGATTTCTGATTCTATCTGGAGGACTAGAAAGTTTAAGGTCTATGGTGCTGTGGGCTTAAGGAGGGTGTCTAGAGGTTAGTGTACTTGCTGCTGCTGTCAGTACACAAAAACATGTTAGCCAGCGGCTACCCTAAGCCCAATCAGTTGATGAGTGATGATCATCCTGGCTATGGATCTGTACTCAGATCCCCACCACAAATGGAGTCTTCTCTGTAGAGAGGAGTCTTTGGGACCTCAGGGTCAATGTTAGGTCTCTTGCCCAGTCCAGCTGAGGTCTCGCACTGCAACTCCTTCCAGAACTGGGATGAGTCAGCTCTGCCTTTCACAGAAAAGGAGATAACTTTAGGGGCCTTTCTCTGGCTCCTCCTTTAGTGTTCTTCCTATAGGCCTTTAAATCACATCTATACTTCCCCACACTCACACATGTGCCGCACATTCATGTCATCCACACAGGCAGACATTGGTTTGTTGCACATTCAGTCCTGTGGGGGCTCTGGGCCCGTGGGACCTGCAAGACTCTTCTCTGGAAAACACAGGACATGTAAAACTCTTAGAGAGACTGCAAATTCCAAAAGCTTTTTTTCTTAGCATGCCTAATATAGTGCAAAACAGCATAGCCATCTGGCCACGGCTCACTAGGCTAATCCTCTGCCTGTGGTGCAGACACCCTGGGTTCTGGTCCCAGTCGGGGCACCAGATTCTGTCCTGGTTGCTCCTCTTCCAGTCCAGCTCTCTGCTGTGGCCTGGGAAGGCAGTGGAGGATGGCCCAAGTGCTTGGGCCCTGTACCTGCATGGGAGACTAGGAGGAAGCACCTGGTTCCTGGTTTCAGAACGGCGCGGTGCGCCAGCTGCAGTGCACCGGCCACAGCGGCCATTTGGGGGGTGAACCAATGGAAAAGGAAGAACTTTATCTCTGTCTCTCTCTCTCTGTCTAACTCTGCCTGTCAAAAAAATAATAAATAAATAAATAAAATAAACAGCATAGCCAGCAGATTAAAGAAACAAGCAAAGTCCAATGCCTGCATGCTTACTAGTAGGGTCTGTCTCTAGGAGACTTAACAGTCAAGGCCCAGCCACCTCGTCTTGCACCACAAACAGATGGAGGCCTGCTGCTACAGAGGTAAATGTCTTTGATGACTGTTGCACTCAGGGCCTTAAAGTCCTTCACTGGACCTTCTCCTGTGTGAACAGTCAGTCCCTGGGTGTAATCTCCTGCATGTCCAAGCTCCAGCTCATTGTCAATGCCATCCTTGGGAGTGGTAAGCAGCTCTTCCCCAGGGTTAAATGCCCCATTGGGTTAAAATCAGGGAGTTTGCATGCAGACAGGATGACTTCCCTCTTTCAAGGTAAGCATGCTAGCAGGAACACCTCCATTCTTAGTCTCTTTTGTCAATGCTCACACCCATATCTCAATGCCCCAACTCCAACCTCCACACAAGCACATGGAGTTGGACACTCTTGGGTGTCTGTCACTCCAACTCTTTCACTCTCATGAAAGCCCGGGACACAATCTCATAGGCAGGTGTTTCTTATGAGATTGAAGTAAAAGTAAATGGGATATGACTGACCTGCAAGGGAGGCTATGAGCACTTTCAAGAGGCATGGCTTGGGCTGGTGCTGTAGAACAGTGGGGTTGGTCCTCTGCCTGCGGCATCAGCATTCCATGTGGGTGCTGGTTCTTGTCCCGGCTGCTCTACTTTCAGACCAGCTCTCTGCTATGACCTGGTAAAGCAGTGGAAGATGGCCCAAGTCGTTGGACCCCTGCACCCACATGGGAGACCAGGAAGAAGTCCCTGGCTCCTGGCTTCTGGCTTTGGATCGGTGCAGCTCTGGCCTTTGCAGCCATCTGGGGAGTGGAACAACTGATAGAAGACCTTTATCTCTGTTTCTCTCTCTCTCACTGTAACTTTAACTCTCAAATAAAATAAATAAAACTGTAAAAAAAAAAAAAACAAAAAGAGAGAGAGAGAGACATGGCTCTTCTGCATCAAAGCAACTCCTATAGTAAATTCCAAGTTCCAGGAGCAGAGTAACCATAGACCGACCCCTAGACCTAGGGCCAGCCTTCTTCACTGCCCATGCTGAGATGCTTGATTACCTAAAAGGAGTCAGGGAAGAGATGCTGAGGGCAACAACTTCTTGGGCTAAACAGAATGACACTTTCAGGGTACAGAGGGATTCAGAAAGAGGGGAGTGAAGTTCTCTGACTAAGGGGGAACAAGAGCTGGCAAGGCCAGGCTTAGTGGCTCCCTAGGCTTCATGGGAAAGGTGGCCAGCTCACCACAAGGAGTTTCACAGAACAGCCAGATTAGTGCACTCCTACAACAGGTACTCCAGGGAGTGGCCAATGCATGCAGAGAGAGTTGCTACATTAAAAGTAGGAGTAGCTGGCCGGCGCCGCAGCTCACTATGCTAATCCTCCGCCTAGCGGTGCCGGTACACAGGGTTCTAGTCCTGGTCAGGGTGCCAGATTCTGTCCTGGTTGCCCCTCTTCCAGGCCAGCTCTCTGCTGTGGCCAGGGAGTGCAGTGGAGGATAGCCCAAGTGCTTGGGCCCTGCACCCCATGGGAGACCAGGATAAGTACCTGGCTCCTGCCATCGGATCAGCATGGTGTGCCGGCCGCAGCGCGCCTGCCGCGGCGGCCATTGGAGGGTGAAACAACGGCAAAGGAAGACCTTTCTCTCTCTGTCTCTCTCTCTCACTGTCCATTCTGCCTGTCAAAAAAATAAAAAAAAAGATAAAAAAAATTTTAAAAAAATGTAGGAGTAGGTGTGAAGCCAAAAGGTACAAGGTGCTGACAGGGCAGGTAGAAAGGCAATGAGCTCCATAGGGTCTGAGCACAGCAGCACAGGCCTGGCCCAGTGTCAAGCTATGAACATGAAATTCGAGTGCCACATCAGGTTTGTGTTGCCCAGCATGTTGATGAGGATTAGAGCCAGTGGCTTTTGTGTTTCTCTAAGACCTTCTATGGCAAAAGTCTCAATAAGCACATATTCTCTCAGCCATCTGGTAGGGGATGAAAGCCAGAAATCCCAGTACTCTACATCTTTCAGCTTTTGGGCAGGGCCAAAATACTCAGGCCCATAATGTGGCCAAGTCCATGCAGTGGCTGCTACCAGTGGACCTGTGGGTGCCCCATTCCAGCTTCTAGTCCCCCTTGGCTTCAAGGCAGGGGGATTCCTGACTGGAGCTCATAAAGATGGCTGGGAGATGGTTATGCCCTCCTGGAGTTGGGCAGGAAGAGGATCTGTGGGAGGGCTGGGAGGAAAGACACAGGATTAATCTGGCCATGCAGGGGCTACTGCATTGAGGCACAGGGAGAAGATGAGAGAGGGGCTAAGGAGGAGCAAAGACAAAAAGGTGGAGAGTTACTAGCCTGGAAGTCCATGTCTGCCTTCCCTGGCAACAGGCAGGGGCTGTGCTGTGTTCACAGTTGGACTTTGTAACATAGATCAGGGAAGGTCTAGGCACAGGGTAGGAGTTGCAGAGTGAGGCTGAGGTAGGCCTAAGACAGAGTTGCTAAGGCCAAAAGCCCAAGTTTCACTCGTGAGGGTGGTAAGTGGGCCAGCAGAGCAGTCTGAGTGGCCATGGAGGTTCTTGGATCCTCAGGCTCAGCCATGAGTGCAGCAGTGGGTGGGAAGGGCTGTGGCTATCAGAGAATAGAGCCACCAAAGGAAAAGAGGTGTGGTCCTGGTTAGGGAATGAATGAAATCCAAATTAAGTTGGAGTTAAGAGAGCTTTAAGGCCCCTCCAGGTTCCTAGTTGCCACCCTGTAAGTCAAACCGGGGGTCAAACATTGAACCTTGGCCAAACATCTCCCTCCTTTTCCTTCTTCATTTGTCCCACTAACCTCACCTGGAATATTTTTTTCACAGTGAATACACGTGGCTCTTAATAGGGCTGGGCACTGATGAGAAGTTTGGCATAGCAGATCTTTTCTGTCTGTGCCCCCAGATTCTCACCCTACACTGTGGTCAGGGAGACATCTCTCAGGTAGCCTCTCTGTGTATGTCTCTTTCTTAGGTATCCCTCTCTCTCTAAGGAGTCAGCTCTCTTCTCCCCACATTCAATCCTTTTCTAGGAGGCAAGACCTCGCTCCTCAATGAGTTGTATTATGAGAGTTAACTGTGAAACCAGTTCTCAAACAGCTTTGTGTGTGTGTGTGCTTGTTGAAATCTTTACTTAGTATAGAGTTGGTCTGCTATGTACAAAGTAAACTGGAAATGAATCTTAATGGAGAATGCAACTGGGAATGGGAGAGGGAGGAGGGGGAGGGATGGGAGTGTGGTTGGGAGGGCGGGTGTGGTGGAAAGAATACATTTCTGATGTACTTATGAAATTTGTATCCCTTAAAATTCATTAATTAAAAATAAAATACAAATCATAGAAATATATATATTTCCCTTTTATTTTCAAACTCTTTAAAAATTCATCGACAGGGCTCGCCTTGTGGTGTAGCAGGTAAAGCCACCAACTGCAATGCCAGCATCCCATCTCAGTGCAGATTCAAGTCCTGGCTGCTGCACTTTTGATTCAATCTAATAGCCTGAGAAAGCAGTGGAAGATGGTCCAAGTGCTTGGGCCCCTGCACCAACGTGAGAGAACTGGAAGGAGCTCCTGGCTCCTGGCTTTGGTCTGTCTCAGCCCTGCCCATTGCAGGGGGAGTGAACCAGCAGATCAAAGATCTCTCTATATCTTCCTCTCTCTCTCCCTGTAACCCTGCCTTTAAAATATATAAAATGAACCATTAAAAAAGAAATCACTGACCTTTTGAAGCAAGACAGAAAAAATGTATTGAAGGACTTATAACATGGAGGGGTAAAATGTAGGACAAGCATTATATAGAAACCAGGCAAAGATAACTGGATGTATAGTAATTCAGTTATTATACCATACCCAAAGATGTATAATATGATTTGCAAGTAAAAGATGATGACTCAGGGCTGGCATTGGGACACAGTGGGTTAAGCCACTATGTATGATGTTGACAAAACATATGGTTACCAGTTCAAGTCTTGGCTGTTCCACTTTAAATCCAGCTCCTTGCTAATGTACCAGGGAAGGCAGTGGAGGTGATCCAAGTATTTGGGACCCTGTCACCAATGTAGGGGATCCAGATGGAGTTCCTGGCTCCTGGTTTTAGCCTGGCCCAATACTGGCCATTAGGCTATTTGGAGAGTGAGCATGCAGACAGCAGATATCTATGTGTGTATGTGTGTGTCCCTTTTACTAACTGCCTTTCAAATACGCATATAAATATTAAAAACAATGACTACTAAAAAACACAAAACTACTATTTAAGATGTTACAATCAGTAAACCAAAAGAGGAGCACATAGTCCATGTATAAAAATGAATTCAGTGAAATCTGACATGTGTATTTATTTGTATAAGTCATGCAAGGAAGACAATTTGAACAGAAAAAATAAAACAGGACAATATCTAAAGCAATAATCCAGGGTGGAAATAATGACTTATGAGATTAGATTGTAGAAGACAGATTTTGTACTATCAGCACCTGAAAATTATCATGCTGATGACAACATATTTTACAAGATGAACCCTTGAAAAGAAAGAAAAAACATGCAATTCAACCAAAATTTAATGCACAGCTATATGGAGATTTGACTAGGAACCAAAACAAAAGGAAAAAAGTCAAATATTTGGGACATTTTATCACAGGAAATTCTGCTTGTATAGAAAATGAGGAAGGAAAAGCTGCAGTTTTAATGACTTGGTATATTGTACCAGAAAGTCTATGGCAAAGAAGACAAGTGAACAATGGAGGAAGAAAGGCAGGCATTGTGGTGCAACAGGTTGACCTGCTGCTAGCCGTGCTGGCATCTCCTAGCAGAGTGCCAGTTTGGGTTCTGACTGCTTGGCTTCCAAAGCAGCTCCCTTCAGATCTGCCTGGGAAGGCAGCAGCAGATGGCCTACTGTATTCAGGCCACTGCCTCCTGCATGGGAGAATCTGATGAAGTTCCTGGCTTCTGTCTTCAGTGTGGTTTACCTATTTGGAAAGGAAACCACTGAATGGAAGATCTTGCTCTCTGTCACTCTTTCAAATAAATAAATAAATAAATAAATAAATAAATAAATAAATAAATAAATAAATAAATAAATATGTTTTTAAAAACATAGAGAAGATAAGATAAAAGCATGGAGGAAGATAAGCCTGCAAGAAAGAGAACAAAAAAACTTAAGTGCTTAAATTGACATAAAAAAACTCACCAAAATTGTTGACTACTACACTACACATGTATAATGGAAGACTTCAGATGCAAGCACCACCAGAAGCTAAGTTCATTTATTGATCACTGAAAGGAATAGAGTTTGGAATCTGAATCCAGCTAATTAATTGCCTTGTAAAAAATATAAATCATTTTTGTAAGGAGTTCAACAGTATCCACTGTTCCCAAACATATGATTTACAACACCCAGGACAAAATTCAGAAACACTATATATGTGAAAAAAGAAAATCTCAGTCACGATCAAGGGGAAAAGTTATTAAAAGGAAAAACTCAAGTTAATTCAAATGCTGCAATTAGCAGGCAAGATTGTTAAAAGCCTCTAAATATCTTCTAGTATTTAAAAGATTATATAAAAGTACTTGAAAAAATTATAGGGCTTACTAGGAGAAAAGTAAACAAAAAAGAAAAATAATTAAATTCTAGAGGTGTAAAATATAGCTACTAAAATGAAAATCTACTGAAGCTAAACAATAGGTTGGAAAAGGCCAAAAAACACATGGAACTTGAAATATGGTATGGCTATAATATGTCCCATAAAAAGACATCTTGGATTGACCACTCCATTTATGGAGTTTCTGGAACCAGGCTCTGTATTTCTAAAAAAACACATCAGCTTATGGCAGAATACTCACCTATTAAAATGTAATCACTGAAAAAATAAGAATAAAATTGTAAAAAATGCAATTGCTGAAAGTACAGCACATGGTGTCCCTGCACTGTTCCTGGTCTGAGGATCCAATGACAGACTGACTTCCCCCATAGGCCCAGGCTGGGAATCACAACTCCATGTCAAATACTGCCCACCTGAGACACTGTTGTTTCTACCCCTAAAAGTGGAGAACACATGTTCCACTCAGCAGGGCTCCCTATGGCCAGCTGGGTCCATCTTTCTTCCTGACACCAAATTTCAAAGATACAGAATCCACTCAGAGCCTGTGCAGCAGGATCAGAGAGCTACAAGAGCCCAGAATTTCTGAGATGAAAGCAGAACAGTCCATGCTCAGATCCAATCAGAGAAGGCCCTTCCCATGGTTCTGTGCTACAAATGTCATGGAGGGTGAAACTACACAAGCTTCTGTCCCTCTCCATTAGCAAACAAGTAGAAGGATTTGCATATCTCATGTATTCAGCCCTGCTGCCTGGAGACCAGCTATGATGCATCAGAGTTGGTCCTCATCCATGTGCCAGCCATAAGGAATTCTGATGATTAATTCTTGGCTTGTGAAACTCACATTTGAAAGAATGGTGGGGTGTCAGTGTTGAGGTATAGCAGGTAAAGCTGCTGCCTTTGATGCTGGCATTCCAAGTCCTGGATGCCCCATTTTCAATCCAGCTCCCTGCTAATGGTCTGGGAAAAACAGAAGATGACCCAAGTGTTTGAACCTCTGTACCTATGTTGGAGACCCATATGAAGCACCTGGCTTCAGCCTGGCCCAGCCCTGGCCATTGCTGCCATCTGGGGGTTGAGCCAGCAGATAAAGATCTCCTGGGGCTGGCACTGTGGTGTAGCAGATAAAGTCACAACTTGCAGTGCCATCATCCCAGTTTAAGTCCCAGTTTAAGTCCTGGCTGCTCCACTTTTGATCCAGCTCTCTGCTATAGCCTGGGAAAGTACTAGAAGATGGCCCAAGTCCTTGGACCCCTGCAACCATGTGGGAGACCTGGAAGAACCTCCTGGCTCCTAGCATGGATTGATGCAGCTCCAGCCATTGTGGCCATCTGGAGAGTGAACCAGTGGATGGAAGACCTCTCACTCTCTCTCCCTCTGCCTCTCTGTAACTCTGCCTTTCAAACAAATAAGTAACTCTTTTAAAAATGCTCTTTCTGTAACTCTTTCAAATAAAAAAATACATCTGTAAAAATAAAGAAAAAAGAAATGGGGTGGGTGAAGAGGGAAAAGAAACAAGCAAGCAAGCAAAAGAAACAATTGAGAAATTCAAATACAGGTAGAGTATTTGTTGATAACTGTCATTCTGTTTTATTTTCATTTTTAGTTCTGATAATTATATTGTACATATAGAACACACATCTAATTATTACTGATGCTTGCTTAAAGCATGAGGAAAATCACAATGACTCTATTTTACTTTAATATCCTCAAACAAAAAACTAATATTGCTATAGCAACTCATGTCTAATCCTTTAATAAGATGCTTGCTCTCATCTACTAAAAGAATGCCTGAACCATGCATGGATCTTGTTCCCCCATTGGGAAAATATTCTACTGCATATATTGGAATGGCATACCAAGTCTTAATGTGGGTTCATCCTAAATTCATTGTACAAATGCAAAACTTCCAATGTCTGGTATTTACTTACCTAGGAACTCCTGAAATCCATTTTTGTACCCATTGACTGTCCATTTAAACTTCTAACAAATCCTCACTTATTGTCCTGAAAGCTAGACTTCAGTTTTCCCTCCATTTGTTGATTTTTGCCACAAATCCAGCAAGGTCAACACAAGTGTTTCATGGAGATATGACTGCAATCACTACTCCTCTACAAATGATAAGCATTGGTCAGTGTTGGTATGGGCTTGAGTGGGGATGTGATAGGGATATGGGCATTGGGCCCCAACCAATGTCTAGTTTTCTCTATGTCTAAGATACAATTTTCCCTGTGCTAATTCCTGTGTCTTCTCTGATCCTGACATTGTCCTTCAGTGAGTTTATCCTGCTAATCAAAGAATCCCAGTCTCAAACATTCAAGCCTAGGTACCTCCATCTCAGAACACAATTGTATCCTGAACATAAAGGTCTCAAAGTCACATTCCTTGAAATAGAAAATAAATGTGCAGGGATTAAGGAACTAGCTTGGCATCATGGAATAGTTGATCCTTTTGTTTTTTCTTAGGAGTCATTGCTCCTATACTGGTGGTCACATACTTCCACTAGCTTGGGGTGTTCATAGTAGGGTTAGAGATGTGGATTCCATGAGGATTGCTGTAAAAGTGGGAACACAATACTCACTTATGGTTAGCTGACTTTAAGTAACCACTTCTCTCTTAGCTCCATGTAATACTTGGCAATCATAAGTTACTCTAATGTTTGATTTTTTAAAAATTTATTTTCTTTACTTGAAATACAGAGTTATAAAGAGAGGTAGATCTAGAGAGAGAGAGAGAGGTCTTCCATCTGCTGGCTCACTCCCCAAATGGCCACAATGGCTGGAGCTGTGCTGATCTGAAGCCAGGAGCCAGGAGCTTCTTCTGGGTCTCCCATGCAGGTGTAAGGGCCCAAGGGCTTGGGCCATCTTCTACTGCTATCCCAGGCCATAGCAGAGAGCTGGATTGGAAGAGGAGCAGCTGGGACTAGAACTTGTGCTCATATGGGATGCCAGCACTTCAGGCCAGGGCTTTAACCCACAGCGCTAGCCCCTCTAATGTTTAATTTTTTAAAAAAAATATTTATTTGAAAGGCAAAGTCACAGAGAAATGTGGAGAGAGAGAGAGAGAGAGAGAGAAAGAATTAATATCATCCCTCTGCTGGTTCACTCACCAAATGGCCACAATGGCCAGGGATAGGAGCTCCCACATGGTTGCAGAGGTCCAAGTACATGGGCCATTTTCCACTACTGTCCCAGTCACATAAGCACAGATTTGGAGCAGAATAGGAGCAGCCAAGACTCAAATCAGCACCCATATGGGATGCTGGCATCACAGGCAGCAAATTAACCAGCTACACCACAGCTCTGGTCCCTCTAATATTTAAGTTGTACTGAATACAGAAGAATTAACTGTCCCTGTGGTAAAGATAAAGGGAATAATAAACAGAGAGTTGGACTAATTTAGGGTCCAAGCAGCACTAAGACATGAGGTCATTCTTTTCTGCTTCATCACTAACAATATTAGTCATGTCCATGTTGAATCTGAACATGCTTGTAATTTTTTTAAGATTTATTTATTTGAAAGGCAGAGTAATTGGTAGGAGGGGGTGGAAATAGGTAGAGACATGCTCCATCTCCTGGTTCAGTCCTCAAATAGCTGCAATGGTTGACGCTGGGCCAGGTTGAAGTCAGTAGTCTGGAACACCATCCAGGTCTCCAACATGGGTGGTAGGATCCCAAGTACTTGGGCCATCTTCTGCTGTTTTCCCAGGCACATTAATGAGAAGCTGCATTGGAAGTGGAGCAGCTGGAACTCAAACTGGTGCTCATATGGGATGCTGGCATCACAGGTGGCAACCCAAACTATTGTGCTACAATGCTGTCTGACTATGTTTTGTTTATATTAATTTATTTTATAAATATATTCATAAAGGATATACAGGTAACATTAACATCACCTTTCCTAAGAATCCCAACCTGAATCAATCAATGTTAATTACCCTGTTTCTACAGTGTTATCAATTTCTCGTGCATTTCTATCCATATCTACTTATAAAGATGCTATGTTGCCTACAGAAGGGTTTTGCATTTTATGTGGATTTAAATTTGAAGCACTAAAATTATAAATATTATAAAAATTGAATTATTTCTTTTAAAAATGTCAGAAATCAAATAATGTAATTGAGATATGAACCTAATTCATCCACTAAAAGTATACAAGTCTTATTTTATAATTATAAATGAACATCACCACCATTCAATTATAGGACATTTTCATTAGCCTAAAAAGAGTTGAGGGTGTGTGTTTGGCTAAGTTATTAAAATACTGCTAGAGACACCCATATCTCACAATGCCTGGGCTTGACTTCCTGATTCAATTTCAGTTCCCTGCTAATGCACAACCTGGGAGACTACCACCCAGAAAGCAATAGTTCAAGTAGGTGAGAGCCTTTGATCCATGCTGGAGACCAGGATAGAGCTAATTTTAGTTGTTTTTAAATTAATGAATTTACAGGGCCTGTGCTGTGGTGTGGTGGGTAAAGCTGCCATCTGCAGTGCTGGCATCACATATTGGGCACCAGTTTGAGACCCAGCTGCTTCACTTCCAATCCAGCTCTCTGCTATGGCCTGAGAAAGCAGTAGAGGATGGCCCAAGTTCTTGGGCCCCTGCACTTGCACCCACGTGGGAGATCTGGAAGAAGCTCCTGGCTCCTGGCTTCAGATCAGCCTAGCTTCAGACACTGCAGCCATTTGGGGAGTGAACCAGTGGTTGGAAGATCTCTCTCTGTCTCTGTCTCTGCCTCTACCTCTCTGTAACTCTGCCTTTCAAATAAATAAATCGATCTTTAAAAAATTAACTAATTAATTTACTTATTTGAAAAACAAAGAGATAGTGAGTGAGATCATTCATCTGCCAGTTCACTCATCCAAATGCCTGCAACAGACTGGCCAAAGCCAGAAATTCATCTGATTCTCCCCTGTGAGGGGCAGGAACCCAAGTACCTGGGTCATCATCTGTTGCCTCCCATATGTATCAGCAGGAAGAAGGATCAAAAGGAATATCCAGGAATGGATTCAGCACTCTGAAAGGGGATGTGACCATCCAAATTGATAGTTTAACTTGCTGTACTGCAATGACTGTCCTGATGCTCCCAGCTTTGACATAGTTCAGTTTTAGCTGTTTGATGAGTGAACCAGCAGATGGGAGTACTTGGTCTTGCTCTCGTGTTTTTTTGTTTGTTTGTTTGTTTTTTTTGTTTGTTTGTTTTTTTTTTTTTTTTTTTTTTTTGACAGGCAGAGTGGACAGTGAGAGAGAGACAGAGAAAGGTTTTCCTTTGCCATTGGTTCACCCTCCAATGGCTGCCATGGCCTGCACACTGCGGCCAGCGCACTGCGCTGATCCAATGGCAGGAGCCAGGTTTTATTCCTGGTCTCCCATGGGGTGCAGGGCCCAAGGACTTGGGCCATCCTCCACTGCACTCCCTGGCCACAGCAGAGAGCTGGCCTGGAAGAGAGGCAACCGGAACAGAATCCGGCACCCTGACCGGGACTAGAACCTGGTGTGCCAGTGCCACAGGGGGAGGATTAGCCTAGTGAGCCGCGGCTCCGGCTTGCTCTTGTTCTTGCTCTCTCCTCTTTCTCCTTTTGCTTCTCAAATAAATAAATAACAAATAAAATAAATGTAGTACTTTTTTTCTATCTCCTCCCTATCCTTAATTCTCCCAAACCAAAGCCAACACAAATGTGCTGTTCCTATAGATGTACTTACTGTGTACATCACATGTAATGGAAGACAGGATCCAAGTGTTCTCATGCCCAAAGAAGGCATTTTCTTCAGTACGTATTGCTTTATTCATTGTATGTCTTATGTTGTGCCCAGATGGTTAGATCCCTGCAGAGACCCCCAGAGAGTCGATCACACTGAACTGCAAAAGCAAGGTTTATACGGGAGTACAAGCCGCGACAGGGACCCCATCCAACCAACCAGCACAGAGGAGGAAGGAGTGAGGCCCCGGTCTTTGGGAGAGTTTTTAAAGGAAAAAAGGGCTACATCAGCAGGAATAAAGAGTTACATACAGCATGGAAGCTTTGGGTACAGGGCGTTACAGCAGGGGGCTTACAGCATGGAAGCTTTGGGCACAGGGAGTTACTTTGTTCAGCAATCTCTACTGTGCTGTCCTTGGTCTACTGAGCTAGCTGTCCCTGGTAAGCTTTGATGTCTCTGGAATGCCTGAATGCCTGCTTTTACAAGGACTCGGGTCTGCTATGGGAAATGGAGGCTGCTTTTTTTATTGTTTAAAAATGGAGTCACTTTGGCTCTTCAGTATGTCTTTTGGAACATTTCCAGAGATTTTACTAGGAAAGTTTCTTGTTTGGGTTTTAAATAATTTTCATCAATTTTAATAACATAAGGGTACATACAACTACTCACTGTCATTTCTGAATTTTCTCTGGGAATCAACTTTAATGTTTGTATGCTTCATGAATTCTTAATTCTGTTGGCAACTGTCACATATTAATGACAAATTAGCTAAAAAGAATTAAATTCAATGGAATGTGAGTCTCTTACAAATGACTCATGTAATTATGTGTTTTGAAGGCCATTCAGATGTTTATTATCCATGCCATTATAATGTAAAATTTTTATTTTAAATCCCAAAATAGGCATCCCCTTGTTAACTATGGGTTAAACAACTGCCAGCATTCCATATGAGTGCCAGTTTAAGATCAGGCTGATCCACTTCTGATTCACCTTCATGCTAATGTGCCTGAGAAAGCAACAGAACATGCCTCAAGTTCTTTGGATAGAGATTTATCTTGCTGTCTCTTCCTGTCTTTGTATAACTCTGCCTTTCAAACAAAGAAAATCTTTAAAAAATGCATTGTACACTACAGTAATGTATAATCAAAAATTATTTAAATAAAATGTTAAAAATTGGGAGCATCTGTATACACTAACAATGAACTATCTAAAAAGGAAATGAGGAAACAATCCTAGATATATAGTATCATTAAAAACAGGAGCCAGTGTCCTCCAGCACTCTTAGGGATTAATAAAACATACAATCTTAACAATCTTAATAAAACATACAATCTTAACAAAAATGTCAAGGTGGTCTTTCTCCTTAGATGTTCTGTTTTTAAATGATTTATCTACTTATTTGAAAGGCAGACTTACAGAAAGAGGGAGAAAGCATACTTTCCATCTACTCATTTATTTCTCAAATGGCCACAACAGCTGGGGCTGGCTTGGTCCTTCCATGTAGGGTATAGGAGCCCAAGCACTGAGGCCATCTTCTCTTGCTTTCCCAGGCACACTGGAAGTAGCTAGATTGGAAGTGGAACAGCCAGAACTCATATTGGATGCCAGTGTCTCAGCAGTAGCTTAACTTGCTGTACCACAATGCAGGCCACTCATTTATTTTATGTGTGGTTTCTTTCTTTCTTTTTTTTTTTTTTTTTAAAGATACACTTATTTCTTTGACAGGCCTTATGTTATTAAAATTGAGAAAATTATTTAAAACCAAAGCAATAAGCTACCCTAGAGAGAGAAGTAGAGACAGAAAAAGAGAGAGATCATCCACCCACTGGTTCATCCCCCAGATGGCTGCAACAGCAAGGCCTGGGCCAAGTTAAAGCAAGCAGCTTCATCTGGGTCTCCATATGAGAGCCAGATCCCAAGTACTTGGACCATCTTCTACTGCTTTTACTGCTTTCTCAGGCATATTAGCAAGATCTGGATTAGGAGTGGAAGAATCAGGGTTCAAACTGGTGTATGATATTACAATATGTAATACTGGCATGGCAGGTAGTGGCCTGACCTGCTATCCCACAATGCCAGCTCCCCCCTTGGATTTTCTAATCAGTCCTTACATGACTGACAACTAAGTAGTCAGGTGTTCTGAAAATTCCACTAATGTAAAACTAACCTTTAAGCCAGATGGAAGGATCTTTACACTGTTTAACTCATTGTTAATACAGTTGTCAAATTACTGGCAGGATGTTCAACTCTGCATCTGTGGCTCACAGTTAAAACACAGAATGGGGGTGGGATTTAGCCTAACAGTACAGAAGCCTATGTTCTTCACTGGAGTACCTGGGTTCAATTTCTGGATACGGATATGGCCCATGACTCCAGCTTCCTCCTAATGCAGATCCTAAGAAGCCATGGTGATGGCTCAAGTGGTTAAACTCATGAAACCCACATGGAAAATCTGGATTTAATTTCCAGCTCCCAGTATTGTCTTGCCCCTAACATGGCAGTTGTGAGCATCTGGGGAGTAATTCTGTGGATGGGAAGTCTCTGTAAGTCTCTCAAACAAATAAACAGAAAAGGAATTAATTCCAGAAAAAGAGAAACATAATCTTAGATGTCAGATCACATAAAGCAGGGTTTTTTTAAGATTTATTCATTCACTTGAAAGGTAGACTTAGAGAGAGAAAGAGAGAGGGAGAAAGAAATCTTCTATTTGCTGGTTCACTCTCCAAATGGCCTCAACAGTCAAAGCTGGGCCAGTCAAATGCCAGGATCCAGGAAATTCTTCTGGTCTCCCATGTGGATGTTGGGGCCCATGGACTTGGGACATATTTCAATTCTTTCCCAGGCACATTAGCAGAGAACTGGATTGGCAGCAGAGCAGCTGGGACTCAAACTAGTGCCCCTAAGGGATGCCAGTGTCACAGGCAGTGGCTTTACCTGCATGCAATGCCAGATCTTATAGCCCCATGAGCATCAATCCAATTCTTGGCTGCTCCACTTCTGGTCCTATTCTCTGCTAATGACCTGGGAAAGCAACAGAGGATAGCCCAAGTGGTTGGGCCCCTGCATCCACATGGGGGAACCAGAAGAAGCTCCTGGCCCAGCCCCCGGCCATTGCAGTCATTGGGGGGGTGAACCAGCAAATGGAATGCCTCTCTTTCTCTCTCTAATTCTGCCTTTCAAATATATTAAATAAACCTTAAAATAGTGAGAAAAGAGGAGTAGGCATAGCATAATTACTTGAAATGCCCTCATCCCATTCCTAAATAATTGGGCAAAGTATAATTAGATTGCAGCAAGCTTCTAAAAAGCACATAAAGGAGAATAGCTCTGGGAAGCAGCCTGCTTAATCCACAGTTCACAAAGGAACCCAAATGCAGAAGCTTAAACAGGTTTCCAAGCCTTGACAATCACTCTGACTGTGGAGATGTGAAGCTTATGCCAGCTGGAGAATGAATGAAACATTAACAACCAGAAAATGTAACTCTGGAGGCTGCACACTTTCAGTAATGCGGAATCATCCAAAACTAGAGTAGCAGCTCAACACTCACCCAAAATGAGTTTAAGGTTCTGACCCAGGGTGTCTTTGACATTAGTTTTAACATCAAACATGAGATGTTTGTTGAACACTAACCAATTCTCCAATACCTATTAATTGCCAAACAATTCAGTTGTACCACCATCTAGAGTCAGCAGAGGCCTCAAAGGCTAAGTGCTCAGTGCCACAACAGTCCTCCCACAGATGCCAGTGGAAAAGCCAGTGTTTGCTTTTTCTGGTTACTGGTCTCCATTGTGATGTTATCTAGGGATCCTGCCCAGTCACCTCATTAGCATAAACTTAGCTACTATCTTAAAAGTATGTGTCATGCAGAATCAAAACCACCCCCTTCAGATCAGAGCACAGCTCCACCTGCTGTTGTGGTCATCCGAGGGGTGAATTAGTGGATGGAAGACCTCTCTCTCTATTTCTCTGCCATTCCTTCTCTCTTTGTGTAACTCTGACTTTCAAATAAGTAAATAAATTTTTTTAAAAAAAGCCACCCCTATCACTCAGGAAATTTCCAGTGTCTCTGGATCTGGATCTCTGTGCCAGAAAGTTAAGGCAAGTCCAAACAAATATTTTATTATACCAGGAACTGAAATAAACTCTTTAAATTCACAAATTTTTCTCATCCAACAGAATCTGATCTTCCTATTCTCCATTTACACAAACCATGCTCTGATAAGATCAACTCTGTAAATGTAAAATCAAACTGCTGTGCATCCAAAGCACATTTGCTTTCTAGGTTTCACATCACTTAGCTATGATGGTTTTCTTCTGCTTTTGTCAAATTTTTATTTTTTCCCTTCACAAAGCTGAGAGAATACAGAGTGCATGAATTACTTCTATCTTGTCTCTTGAATATGAGCCTTTAAATTAGCTGACAGTGTCTCTGAGGAATAGGAACCACAGTAAGGAGGAAAAAGTTTTACTTTCCCAAGGTGTAAGCTATCTAGGTGGAGGGTATACAGCAGAGGCCCCAGTCTCAGGGACCCAGCTACTCCCATGACAAGTTCTTCCTCCTGCTGTTCTCCAAGTAGACTGACACAGAAGCTGCTATGCACACCACACTCCTAGGGGCTTTGATCACTGGGGGCATCTCGGGTCATTACCAACAGATGGTTTTAAAACCCAGACAATGGCAGAGTAGAGGGTTTATTGAGAAGACATCACTTTAAATTTTCCAAGGAAAGCCTCAACTCTATGTCATGCTGATAAGACATCAGCACGTAGACAGAGAAATGGAGAGGTGCCCAGATTTTTTTAAAATTTATTTATTTTAATTTGAATTGCAGAGAAAGACAGATTTTCCATCTACTGGTTCACTCCTCCAAATGCCTGAAATGGCCAGACTAGACCAGAGTGAAGACAGGGGACCGAAACCAAATCTACAGTTTGCCTGTGAGCAGCAAAGATCCAAAGACTTGAGCCATCATCACCTACAGTTAGAGAATGAATTAGCAGGAAACTGGATTTGAACCATGGGAAGACCTCAGACACTCTGATATGGGATGTGGCTATCCCAAGCAGCCTCTTAATCAAACATCTGCTCAAATGTCCACTCCAGGACTTCATATATATATACATATATATACACACACACATATATATAATGTACACATTATATATACACATTATACATTATACATATTATACATAATATAATGTATGTGTATAATATACACATACACATTATATATGTGTGTGTATATATATATTACACTGGAGTTTCTACTTTCTCTCCTAGTAAATACAAACAGAAAATAAACCTTTCAAAGACTTATTGATCATTCTATAGAAAAAATCAATTAAAATACAGAAGCTTAAGCTTAATTAAATATATCAAGGGGAAAATATTTTGTAGTGTTGAAATTTCAGTAAGGAACTTGGCATTTGGCAAGGTGGGGAAGAGAGATGAACATTTAGGGATTTACTGCCAGGCTTTACAGTATGGCTTAACATGGTTTATCCCATCTGAAACCCACAGAAAAATAAATCCAATTATGAGCTATCAATGAGTGGTACCAGGTGGGACTTTATAAAAAGTGTTTAATGGGTTTTCAACAGGGTGTCTGCTATAGAAGCCTTTTTACATTTGGCCTCTCCCCTACTGGCCACATGGTCTCTGAGCCACCTCAGGGCTCTGTCAATAAGAAGGCCATCATCAGATGCTGCCCCTCCAAATTTGACCAAAACCGTAAGACAAATAAAACTGTTTTCTGTAACTTTCGCAGTCTGTGATAATGTGTTACTAGCAACAGAAAGTGGGCCCAGATCCCTAGAAGAGCTATGCCAGAGGACCAGGTTGTAGGCTTGAGATCCTGATTCCCCCAAATCTGTCCCTCAGAAAGGAGGGACAGAGGACCCCAGAGATCATGGTTTCTCCTCACAGGAACACCACACATGCATTCTGAATTCTCCCTGAGGACAGTTCCATCCTCCCCACACAAATTGAGGGGACCCCAAGCAGCACAGAAGGAGCTCTAGGTCTGAGCGGAAGTCTCTGAGTGCTGAGTGAGACAAAATGGCCGGTGTCCCGGCTGTAGGCTGAGCTCCCAGCCTGCAGGCCAAGTGGAATGGCCCCACACACTCACCCTTTCCCAGCTTCCAAGGCCTCCCTCTGCACTTCGGAGGACTGCAGTTGTGCAAGATGTTCACAGAATGACAAGCCTCATTCACCTGGGGCCTTTCTCAGCAGCAGAGTTGGAAAGCCCAGTATAGCGGAGCCAGCAAAGAAGATCACCATGGTTATGCAGTGTTGTCCCGGTGCGCTGAATAGACAGTTCTCACAGCCAGTAAGCGCACATGACATCAGAGGAAATGCAACCAATCAGAATCGCCCTTGGCATGGGGGCAGTCACTGGGGGTCATGCAGAGTGAGGACAGTGAGGGATGAAGCCTGGACTAGAGTTTGAAGCCATCTCACCCTCCTATGGCCTTACTCTGCAGACAGCAGGGGATTGGGTCACCTCCTTGGTGACCCAACGCACTGGGGTCCTGTAAACTGCAACAACAAAGTGCTCATGAGTTGCAATTTACAAATGTCTATTGGATCCAGGGCCTTTCTTTGTCTTCATAGTCTTGTTCTATTCTGCCCTTAGGTCACTTGAATATATATTAAGAATATTTAAAGATATTACATTTGTTTCATTTCCCTTAAGAATTTCTTTCCTGGTCTGTATTTGGTCACTTACAATTGCTTCCTGTTTGTTTCTTGCTGGCACATAATGACCCACTTGATTGCATATATTGCTTGCTAATCCAGTAATTTTGCTTAATTCACTTATCAGTTTGGATTTACTTTTGAACTATTTTGGATTATCTTTGTAGATAATAGTGTCATCTTCATATATTGACAATTTAGCTTCTTAAAAATTTTTCCTTATATCTAACATTTTCTTTATGTTTTATTTTCCTGACCACATCTCCACTACATTTGTTGAGGAGAGACTGTGAGAGGATCTCTAGCCCATGGAAAAGGTTTCAATGTTCTTTGTTTATTGTGCTGTTAGTTTTTTGTTTTAAAGATTTTATTTATTTATTTTACAGGTAGAGTTAGAGAGAGAGAGAGAAAGGCTTTCCTTCCACTGGTTCACTCCCCAGGTGGCTGCAATGGCCAGAACTGTACTGATCTGAAGCCAGGAGCCAAGTGCTTCTTCCTGGTCTCCCATGTGGGTGCAGGGGAAAGCAATTGGGCCATCTTTTACTGCTTTTCTAGGCCACAGCAGAGAGCTGGATTGGAAGAGGAGTAGCCAGGACTAGAACTGGTGCACATATGGGATGCTGGCACCACAGAGGATTAACCTACTGTGCCACAGAGCCAGCCCCAAGACAGTCTTTTTTAAAGATTTATTTATTTATTTATTTGAAAGGCAGAGTTACAAAGAGAAAGAGGCAGATGCAGAGAGAGAGAAGAAGAGAGAGAGAGAAAGACAGAGAGAGAGGTCTTCCATCAGCTTGTTCACTCCCCAAATGGCAGTAACAGCCAGGGCTGTGCTGATCTGATCTGAAACCAGGAGCCAGGAGCTTCCTCCAGGTCTCCCATGTGGGTGCAGGGGCCCAAGCACTTCAGCCATGTTCTACTGTTTTCCCAGGCCATAGCAGAGATCTAGATCAGAAGTGGAGTAGCCAGGACTTGAACCGGCACCCATATGGGATCCTGACACTATAGGCAGTGGCTTTACCTGCTATGCCACAGTCTACCCTCTGTTTCTTTCTATGTTTCTTATTTTAATTATAAGAATGAACCCAAAATGATTGATTTTGCCTTTGATTCCAACATATTCACTGAAGCATATAAATTTTCTCCAAGAACTGATTTATATGGAATACCAGGTACTCCTACCTTTGCTTCTACATCCTATACCTGCAGACCCCATCTGCCTCCCAATGGCCCCAACCCCATGTGCCTGTAACTATGCCAGACTCTGTGTGTCTCTAATCATGATCCTGAAACCAGTGTATTCTCTGAAGTATACCATTTTATGTGACTGTGAACCCTGTCAGTCCTTTAGCTTTTGTCATTGAAGAATCTTTGTCTGTCATCCAGCCCAGCTCTTAGAAGACTCTGTCAATTGTGCCTGCAGCATGTGCTGGCTGAATGAATCTACCACTTACAAGAATGACTGATTCCCTTGTCCATATAGCCCACTTCAGGACTTCAGTGTCTCTAACCTTTCTGACCTACAGGGTGACTTTGTTTTTGTCCTGCAGTCTCTCCATTCCCTGTGTCTCAGCTCATATGAGCATTTGGTGACATCTGTCCTTAGTCTGAGAGGGCATGCATTTCTTCAGGTGGCTCTGTGCCATTTATCTGTGTCCACTTTATGTTTCTTCCTTTTCTGTTGGTCCCCATGCCAAGTGGCTGCACATTAAGGATCTTCTGCCTCACAAGTCTTTACCTAGTGTGACAATTTGATTATCTGTTAACCTACTGAAATAATCTTTATGTCTTAAAAGTTAGGTCATGATAAATAAAGCCATTGAGTTATATGTGGGCATAAGTTTGTTTTCATGAGAATTGGATAAATAAATAGGGACATGGTTGCTGCATTGTATGTTGATACTATTGTAGCTTTTATGAGAGCATGTCAAGATATCTTGTAAAGCACCACTATATATTCTCACCTGCCATGAATAAGACTTTCTGGTGTTTTGTATACTTGTAAACCATAGTCATTGTCATTGATGTTTTATATTGTTAACACCCTTATAGGTGTGTACTTCCTCTGTTTTATTGATATGTGAATTTGCATTCACTTAATGTATAGTTGATGCTTTCTCATTATAATTCCCTAATGGTCAGCATATTGTATTTGTTTCTTTTATTCAGATTTTACTAAAGTTTTATCTTTCACAATAAGAGCAAATTTCAGGTGATTTAGAACATTTGTTAAGTTGGGTTCCCAAATCACTTTTTATTGTTTCCATATAGAACTTGATAACTTCAAATTTCCATGCCTCTGTATAATTTGATAATCCATTTTTAATTTATCAAGTGTAAATTTATGGATAAAAATACTAACACTTTGAGTGGATCTTCACTGACAAATGAATCAAGAATCTTCACAGACTCATTTTTCATGGAGAAATATGGTATTGTAGCATTTTACTGGAGTTCTATAAACTGTGAATGTGAGAAGAGAACACAAAACTGCAGTGACATGCAAATAAATACTCAGGGATCACCTCACTCAGTAGCTGTAGTAGACTCATATCTATGCTATAACCTCACACTGAGGGCCACGCAACCTCATGAAAAGCAAAATTACAAGTTACTGTATATTATATATAATCTTTCAAAATTCAGCTAAATTCTTGTACTAAATCTGCCATGTCAAGAGTTTTCTATACCAGATTATATCCATCCTTGAGATTGTACCTCAGAACAGTTTTTCCCCATTTTGATTAGCATTGGGTTTATTCACATAGGATGTGTTCCTGTGTGCCCTTTTACCCTGTAATGTGCACAACAGACATTTCAATACTTTCAAAGTTTCCCAATGCTAGCATAGCAGATTACATAGCAATTGCTCTCTTCTCCCTCTTTCAGTGGAAGGACTTTGAGCTGCTAGTCTCCTGTGAAGAAGACTTTCAGAGATTTATATAAAGCATTTTTGAATGATGCAACAAAATTTCAGCCCTTTCATTCCAAGAGGGTAGAGCTGACTTCTGTGATCTCCTCTAGCAATTTGCTCTTTGTAGCACTCCCTCTCTGTCACCAGGTCTTTGATAGTCTTCTGAAATAGACTTTTAAATCTCTTTTTTTAAAAAAGGATTTATTTATTTATTTGAAAGTCAGAGTTACACACAGAGAGATAAGGAGAGGCAGAGAGAGAGAGAGAGAGAGAGAGAGAGAGAGAGAGAGAGTGAGCTAGAGAGAGAAAGGTCTTCCATCTGCTGATTCACTCCCTAATTGGCCACAACACCTGGAGCTGCATGGATCTGAAGCCAGGAGCCAGGAACTTCTTCCAGGTCTCCCACACAGGTGCAGGGGCCCAAGGACTTGGGCCATCTTCTACTGCTTTCCCAGGTCACATCAGAGAGCTGGATCAGAAATGGGCAGCTGGATTTGAATCAGCACCCATATGGGATGCTGGCATTGCAAGCATCAGCTTTGCCTGCTAAACCACAGTGCCCGCCCCGGCTTTTTAATCTTTTAGTTCAAGATCTTCATTTCCTTATGTAATTGTCCCAAGCCATGCTGATCTTCCTGGTTCTTTCTTCACCATCTCACTGATCATCAGCAGTCTCTTTGTACTGAAACTTCCCTTTTCAATAGACATGTCCTCCTATGCTCTATCACTACAATTAATCTACCTGTCAATATTTGTTCTGAACTTTGGATCATTTATAAATTTGGTAATACATGGATTATATCACAACAGAGTAACTTTTCTTTATGGTTATAAGTTATACACAATTTTTTACATTTGTAGTATTCAAACTACAGTCAGTATTAAATGTGACTTGATAAACAAATTTTGACTGCCTCTTATGATATGCAGTCTGTATTTTGTGCTATTATTAAGAGTCACATTTAGGAATTAACCCTAAAATATGTTGAATTTCAAGTCTTTTATTTGTGTTCAAGGGGCAGAGCTGTTTAATTTCTTGGAATTTATTATCATAGAATAAAAAGGCTTCCTTATGATATCACAATATTTCAAAATGAAGAATTTTTAAAGATGTTATTTATTTATTTGAGAGGTAGAGTTACAGACAGAGATAGGAAGACACAGGGATAAAGGTTTTCCATCCATTCGTTCATTCCTCAAACAGCCACTATGGCTGGAGCTGGGCTGATCTGAATCCAGGAGCCAGGAGTTTTTTTGGGGTTTCCCATACAAGTGCAGAGGTCCAAGTGCTTGGGCCACTTTCCACTGCTTTTCTTTGCCATAGCAAAGAGCTGGATCAAAAGAGGGGCAGGACATGAACCTACACCAATATAGGATACCAGCACCACAGGCAGAGATTTAGTTTACTGCAACACATCAATGGACCCCATAGGCAGAATTTTAAACTCCTGAGTCTCATAGAAAAAAATGATAGCAATTTGAAAAAGAAACAATTTTCAACTTTCATTGAAAAAAAATTGACTTCATATAACATGAGACTTTGGAAAAAGCTAATCTACAGCTGGACATGAGAGTGAAAAGATTATTTTTAAAAAGAGCATTATGCTTAAGATTGAAATGTGTTATGATTAACATTTACTTCTTTAGCAATTATTTTACAATGGACTTATAGCATGTGATATAAATCAGTCTCAACAGAATATTCTCTGGGACATTTGCTGAAGATTTTTTATAAAAAAAAAAAAAAAAAACTAGTATTCTGGGAGTGCTAGGTGGTATTCTGCTAGACAAGATTTATCAGAGGGGATCTTGTCTAATAGGAGATTGCTGTCAAATGTGCATTTCCAGAACTGTACCAGGCTGAAGCCAGAAGTGAAGAATGCAATCCATGTCCCACACCTAGGCATAAGACTTACTTGAGACATTTCCACTGCCTCCCAGGGTCTGCAAGTATGAATAAGCCTTGTTCAAAGTAGAGACAAATGAGACTGTCCACTTCTTTTGTCTTCATGAGATGCTTAGAGGACAATCTATAAGAAAGCTGGAGGGCCAGCACCGTGGCTCACTAGGCTAATCCTCTGCCTTGCAGCACCGGCACACCAGGTTCTAGTCCTAGTCGGGGTGCCGGATTCTGTCTCTGTTGCCCCTCTTCCAGGCCAGCTCTCTGCTGTGGCCAGGGAGTGCAGTGGAGGATAGCCCAAGTGCTTGCGCCCTGCACCCCATTGGAGACCAGGATAAGTACCTGGCTCCTGCCATTGGATCAGCGTGGTGTGCCGGCTGCAGCGCACCAGCTGCAGCGGCCATTGGAGGGTGAACCGATAGCAAAGAAAGACCTTTCTCTCTCTGTCTCTCTCTCGCACTGTCCACTCTGCCTGTCAAAAAAAAAAAAAAAAAAAAAAGCTGGAAATCAGTGCTCAAGAGTGGCTCCAGTTCACTGCATCTATTCACTTATTTCTTTTTTTTTAACTTTTATTTAATGAATATAAATTTCCAAAGTATGGCTTATGGATTACAATGGCTTCCCCCCCATAACGTCCCTCCCACCCGCAACCCTCCCCTTTCCCACTCCCTCTCCCCTTCCATTCACATGAGGATTCTTTTTCAATTCTCTTTATATACAGATCAGTTTAGCATACATTAAGTAAAGATTTCAACAGTTTGCTAACACACAGAACATAAAGTGAAAAATAATAGATGATTTTTTTAAATGATGATGAAATCAGATCAGACCTATTGTCATGTTTAATCCCAGTGAGAGTCAAGTTGGGAATTGATAATTTCTTCTTTTTTTTTTTTTTACAGAAGATCAGGTTAGTATACATTAAGTAAAGCTTTCAACAGTTTGCACCCCCATAGAAACACAAAGGGAAATATACTGTTTGAGTACTTGTTATAGCATTAAGTCTCAATGTACAGCACACTAAGGACAGAGATCCTACATGAGGAGTAAGTGCACAGTGACTCCTGTTGTTGACTTTGCAAATTGACACTCCTGTTTATGGCATCAGTAATCTCCCTATGCACCAGTCATGAGTTTCCAAGGCTATGGAAGCCCGCTGAGTTCACCGACTCTTATCTTGTTTAGACAAGGTCATAGTCAAAGTGGAGGTTCTCTCCTCCCTTCAGAGAAAGGTACCTCCTTCTTTGATGACCCGTTCTTTCCACTGGGATCTCACTCACAGAGATCTTTCATTTAGGGTTTGTGTTTTTTTTTTTTTTTTTTTCCAGAGTGTCTTGGCTTTCCATGCCTGAAATACTCTCATGGGCTTTTCAGCCAGATTGGAAAGCCTTTCACTTATTTCTAATATGTATATTTGATGTGAGAGTGACCAATCCAGCTCTCTGCTATGGCCTGGGATAGCAGAACATGACCCAAGTCCTTGGGCCCCTGCACCCACATGGGAGACCAGGAAGAAGCACCTGGATCCTGGCTTCAGATTGGCACAGCTCCAGCCATTGTGGCCATTTGGGAGTGAACCAATGGAAGGAAGACCTTTCTCTCTGACTCTCCCTCTCACTGTCTGTAACTCTACCTTTCAAATAAATAAATAAAATCTTTAAAAGAAAGTGACTTTTCACATTTTTATCAACTGTTTAAATTGAAGAGTTTATTTTCTTATTGTTGATTAAGTTTTTGATAAATTTTAAATACAATTCCTCTACTGTTTCCTCACATGGCACTTGTCTTCCACTCTTTGAACTGTATCTTTTCAAATATTCATTCATTCATTTATTCATTCATTCATTTGAAAGGGATAACAACACACATGGAGAGAAAGTGAGAGTGAGAGCGCAAGAGAGAGAGAGAAAAGAGGAAAGAGGAGAGATAGGGAAATATCTTCCATCTGCTGGTTCACTACCCAAATGCCCACAATAACCAGGTCTGGGCCAAGCATAAGCCAGGAGCCAAGAACTTTATTCTGGTCTCCTATGTGGGTAGCAGCAACCCAAGAATTTGGGGCAATTTCTGCTGACTTCTCAGGCACATTTCAAGGAGGCTAAATGGTGATCATTGAGACTATAAATGTTGGCTTTTATTTCTGAGGCAGGCATTCTGAGTATGCACTGTCATGATGTCTGCAACTCTGAAGTGGTTCACAGAAAATGCACACATAAATAGATGAAGCAAAACCCACAAAACTGTAGCAAGTGTTGAACTTAGTGAAGGTGCATGGGTGCTCATTGTGTTTTCCTTACTTCAAAAAATTTAGGGTGTACAAACTTCATACATTTCATATATACAAATTTGGGAGCACAGTGATTCCCTTCACCCTATCCTCCCTCCTGCCCATACTCCCACCCTTCTTCCTCCCTCTACTATTTCTATTTTTATTTTTTTGTTGAAAAGGTATCTCTGTTACAGTGCAACATTTTATAAGAAATACATGTCTACAAAGAAGTGAAACAATATAGATGTGCTTTACATCAACAGATACTCTTCTTACTCTGAAAATAATTGACCCACTGTCAATGATATGAATCAGTCAAAAATATGTTTAACAGAGTCCTACAGGGCACCTATATAAGACAACACTCAATGTATATACATTTGACACTGCCCAAGTGAGGATATTAATTTTTGAAGAACATTAAACACAACTTGAGGTCTTTTATTCCATGAATGATTGAGGTAGGAGTCTCCATACATCGCCATTTTCACAGATACATCTTAAGTCAAATGAAAGTTTCCAAAAAGACAGAAATCTCCAAAACTGAACCATCAGACTATGTACCAAGTCTTTCTTTCTTTAGATGAACAAGGTTAGGAATTCTACGTGCATCAAAAGATTTACTAAAGATAATACAAGTTGTAATATAGTTTGTAGACATGTTTGTAAATAATACCACAAATTTCAATTAGGATTTTATGTGTTAAAAAGCTTTGAAAGTGTTTAAAAATAAATAGCACAAACATTCATGATAAAACAAATAGTACTGTGCCTGTTGAAATGTGTTTCCACATCTATTATAAAAGAAACAACTGCTGTTTCTTGCTGTCAATCAGCAACTTCTCACCTTTTTTTTTAGTGTCATATTTTTAGGTAACCATGGCCAGTTTAATTCTAATAAAATAACCTTAGGATGTGAACTTAAAATATTTTTTCCATTTCCTTAACCCAAAGAATGATCATATGAAGTATACATCATATATACTCATTTTTGTATATTATGAAAAAGGTGAAAATAAATGAAGATTCAGATTAAATGAACTGCTTTTAATAAGTTATAAGTTTAACATTTTAATATGTTATATGTCTTAAAGTAAACATTATTAAAAGTAAATTTTAATTAATTAAAAACAAAATAGTAAAGCCACTGCTAAAATTAAAAAAAATAAAAGAATGAAGAAAAACCACATCATGATGTAGAAAAATCTACTTGGTTTGCATCATTTGGTATCATTAAGTAGAAGAATATTTAATGAGACAAGTTTCATAACAGACCTCTTCATGGTCAAAAATGCTTTCTATTAAATATTAACATGTAATGAAGGATACAGAAACTCAGGAGGTCAGAGTCCAAAGAAGCATCCACACTTCCAGAGTGTGTGGTTGACCAGAAAAGTGCTTAGTCAGCTGTAATTTAGGAAGTAAGAGAACTAATAGACCTCTGCCTATTCCAGAAAAAAAGACTATTACAAAGTTCAGATTTACATCTGGCTGTAAAAAATTAAGATTCAGAAAGACCATAAAAGTTTTATTTTAACCACATATTTACAAAAAAAAAAAAGCAATTCATACATGAAAACTGGGTTTCCCTTGGTTTTAATACATCAAAAGGATATAATCTAATCTAACTCATGCAACACTTTCAAAGGTACAATGCATTGGAAATATATTTCCCATTGTAGTGGACATTTCTACAAAGCAAATGCCTATGGGTGCTTCTGAACTTGCAAAAAAAAAAAAAAATCATACTTGGTGGAAACAATGAAGACAGCCTTCAGGAGTCTCAATACACATTGCAACATGATTTCCTCTCCCTCAGTTTGCTTACTGACTTCCGGTCACTTGATTAGAAGGCCTGTTTTTTCATTGCTTCTTTGCTAACTGCTGTTGGTACTTTGCAGGCTATACATTTTAAACTTCTGTAAAGAATATTAAAAGCTACTTCATGAAATTTAATTTTGTGCTGAATATTCTTCAAAGAACTTTATAAATAATATTTTAAATGATTCTTCAAATTCACTTTTTGTTATATCATATTGTTGCTTTCTCCAACTTTATTCACAAATGATCTAGTTCCAGGTAAATTTCAGAGGTATCCAAGCACTGGCACTCTTCTAATAAAGTCAACCACCACAGGAAAAGCCCCTGAACAAGAGAAAGAATCCATAAGTTTTGAAAAACACACCTACCAAAGGCCAACTGATGAGGACTACAAATACACCACCCAGGAAAAATCCAGTGTCTTTCATTTTATGTGTTTGAAAGAAGAATCTGAATGTTCTTTCTAAACCAATTACAAAAGCCAAGCCAGCCACAAACAAAACATTTCAATAGGAAGTAACACTTTGTCAAAAAAGAACCATTCCAAAGAATAGGAAAAACACTCCAAATCCTGTAATCCCATTCCAATTTTCTGGGTGTCTGTTAAGGAGATCATGGCTGTGGTGGTAAGGGCAGCAGTGGCAGCAGCTCAGAATGCCAATGGTGGGAAGCTGAGTCAGGAGAAATGAACCCATTTTTATTTGTAATCTCAGATTCAAATGGGCACTCAACACTGGTGAGTATTACACTATACTTCCCAAGGACATTGGTTTCTCCACTATCCATGTTACTTTTCCAAACCCTTTTCCTCCTCAAATTTGTATCAACCCTGACTGTCCCTTACTGTCTACTGATGACCTGGATCATACTTCATTGAGCAAGTATAATGAATGAGTTGGGAATTCTAATATTCCTACCATGCAAGACACCTTCCCCACATATAAATTCTACCTTCTCTCTCCTCTTTCAACAGATGATGTGTTCCTGATTCTATAGGCTTCTCACTTTGGGTTTTGGATGAACTCTCAACTACTTCTGCAAAAAATTCCCCTCTCTATTAAGTATTTATGCAGAAAAGAAGGAAGGAAAGAAGGAAAAAAGGGAGGAATGGAGGGAGGAAAAAGGAGAGGGGGAGGAGGGAGGGAAGAGAAAAAGATGTTTCCTTGATCACACCTCCTTTAGAGTTACAACTTCAATTCTCTCCTTTCTTTCCCTAAAGTGCTTTCTACAGTCATTCTTTCATTCCCTCACTTTTTATCCTCTCATCTCATCAGTCTACTCTAACTGGACTTTATCCTCATCATTTCATAGAAGCTGTGCTAAGCAATATCGCCAACAACTTCAATCTTGTCTAAGTCAATGTCACTTCCCTGCCTTTATCTTAAACTCGCAACAGCATTCAGCTGTTTTGCTACTTCCTTCTCCTTGGACCATTTTCTTTCTTTTTCTTTTTTTTAAGATTTTTTTTATTTACCTGAAAGGCAGAGTTACAGAGAGGCAGAGGCAGAGGCAGTGGCCGAGAGAGAGAGAGAGAGAGAAAATCTTCCATCCATTGATTTACTTCCCAAATGGCCACAACACCCAGAGCTATGCAAATCTGAAGCCAGGAGCCAGGAGCTTCTTCTGGGTCTCACACACAGGTGCAGGGGACCAAGGAGCTGGGCCACCTTCTACTGCTTTCCCAGGACATGACAGGGAGCTTGATTGAAAGAAGAGCAGCCGGGACTAGAACTGATGCTCATATGGGATGCTGGCACTGCAGGAGGCGGCTTTAGCCAATATCCCATGGCGCCAGCCCTGAAACATTTTCATTCTCTTATTGTACCACATTATCTCAGCATTCCCCTCCTCATTCTCCTCTTCCTTATTATTTTTTGTTATTCTTCTTGCTTAACTAATTGTGTATGCACAGTTAGTTCACAACATTAGATACAATTTTTTAAAAAAAGATTTATTTATTTATTTTGAGAGGTAATGTTACACATAGAGAGAGGGACAGACAGAAAGGTCTAGCCATCGGTTCACTCCCAAATGGCTGCAAGGGCTGGAGCTGTGTCCATATGAAACCAGGAGCCAGGATCTTCTTCTGGGCCTCCCATGCGGGTGCAGGGGCTGAAGGACTTGGGCCATCTTCTACCGCTTCCCCAGGCTGTAGCAGAGTGCTGGATTGGAAGCGGAGCAACCGGGACTTGAACCAGTGCCCACATGGGATGTCAGCACTGCAAGCAGCGGCTTTACTCGCTAGGACACAGGGATGCCCCATTTACCAATCATTTTAAGGCTGCAGGAGTAGGGAGGGGGTGGTGGTTTCTGAAGAATTCACAAATGCAGCTCATTCAAGTAAAGTGCTCCCACCCAACCGCACCACTATATACGTTGTTTTTGTTAATTAAAGGTTCTGGTGAGTTCTAAGCTGGCCAGCAGTGACTCAGGAGGCGAGCTTGTCTCTTTGCACTGCTAGACTCCAAAGACCTCGGTACGCCCAAGTTCGGAGCTCACTGCGCCTCACTCACCCTTCCTCCCCACCAGGACGCCAGCTCCCAGTGCTGCCAGGAGGCGATGAGTAGCCCCACAGGCCCAGGAGCACAGACGCCCACCCGGAGCCCACCCAAAAGCAGGCCCACCTCAGGTGTCACCTTCAGACAGTCACTGTCTCCTGCTGCTGGAGACTACCCGGCCCCGTATTGCGGAGTTACTGGTTCTCCTGCCCACTAAGGAGGGAAGCAGAGGCACAGTTGTGCTTTCCGGAAATCCGCTCAGCTAGGGGGCAGAGATTCCCCAGGCTGGGGGAAAGGAGGGCCTGAGCCAGCCTGTGCCATAGCTGTGTGACCTGGAAAAATTCATCGCCTTCTGCAGGCCTGCAGGTTGTGGCATCTCGCCAGATGGCGCTCTAAGCGGTAGCTCAGACGTCAACAGCTTCCAGCCAGTTAGCGGGCTTCAGTGCCCAGCACAGGCTCAGGCTCTGCCCTTGCCGTAGGCCTTCAGCCAATCATCGCTCTAGAAGAGCGGGGCTGGCCCCCAGAGACCCACCTCCACGCCCGCTGAGGGCTGCGGGTTAGTAGTCTGTGTGTGCGGGGACTGGTACGGCATGACACCAAGAGTGTGGAAAAGCTGGAGAAGATGAACTGGTCCTCGTGAGTACATGTGGCTTGCTACACACGCGGCACTTTGGGATACCCTGTAACCTGAACGTCTGCAGAAAAGCCAAGTGCACAATACTAATTTACCCGGGGAAATTGTATCTACGAGGGCTGTGCTCACTTTCTGAGTGTGGACACTCGGGGAGGGCTTGCAAGGAGGCAGGTGGAGCGGCCTTGTGTGTGGCTGAGAACAGTTTCGTCCCAGGAACCCTGGCCACGCTGTGCTCTTGATCATCCTGTGCTGCTGCTGGGGGGAGGGGGTGGGCGGGACATCGTTTACCTTTATTTTAAAATCAAGATTGATATATTGAGGGTCCTTGTCTATTTAGATAAGAATTCTAAATATCGAGTTTCTGTAAATGAGAAAACATGGTACAGTCTAGCATTTAGAGTGTGAGAGAAATACACAGGAAAGTGAGGGATTTACCAAGAGGAAGGGGGTGAGAAATTGAAAGCAGCTGAGGCACACCAGGCTTTTCCAGGGAGTAGACCAGAGGCTGCAAGGGAGAGAGAGCACGTGGGCAGAAGAGCAGTGGCGGGGCAAGCTAGCAGGCTCCCGAGGCAGCCAGAAGGCCCCACACTAAGAGACGTGGGGTGAACAAGGGCCATGTACAAGCCTTCACAGGCCAGAGCCATGGGGAGAGGAAAAACCGTGCAGGTGGGAATGACCACAAAACCATGTGGTGTGGGCAGACACCGGAGGGGCTGCTAAAAAGCTGTGTGCCTGGAGGCTTGGGAGGGCAAGGGCAGGCCCAGAGGGCTCCATGCTTTTTATGCACTCCCCAAAGGGGCATGATTAGTTGTCTGCTTGGCAAGTTGGGAATACAGGTGGAATACATAGGGGTTGGGGGCATAGTTTTCCAGCTCATGAATCTGATTAACTTAATCTTGCATGCCTGCTCATATCAGGGGACGTGTTTTTGCTGGCTGAAGACTTCCTTTTGAGTCCTTTCTCACTTTTTCATGATAAAGCCATTCTCACACAGTCATGACTGTGGAACAAATCATAGTTTTGCAGTGTCTTCCTCAAAGGAGTGTTGTGGGTCAGAGGGGTGTGAGGCTGTGGGCCAGTCATCACTCATCACTCCCTATGCATGGTCTCTGGTGCATCCAGGACTGAAGGTGGAAAGCAATTAACCTTGTAAAGAAACTGCCACCGTTTCTGGGCCAGAAATAACATCTTTTTTTTTTTTTTTAGGTTTATTTGAAAGTCAGAGTTACAGAGAGGGAGAGGCAGAACAAGGGAAGTCTTCCAACCTCTGGTTCACTCCCCTAAATGGCCACAAGGACCAGGGGCTGGGTGAGGCTGAGACAGGAGTTTCTTCTGGGTCTTGGACTAGGGCCTAGGGGTCCAAGGACTTGGGGCATCCACCACTGCTTTCCCAGCTGCATTAGCAGGGAACTGAATTGAAAGTGGAGCAGCCTGGATTCAAACCATTGCCAATATGGGGTGGGTGCCTTAATTCATGGTGCCAGGTCCCATCATCTGCTGTTTGTAATGTACAATATATTAAGATATCTTTGTGATGGGGCTGGTGCTGTGGTGTAACAGGTAAAGCCACTGCCTGCAGTGGTACATTCCCATATGGGTGTGGGTTCAAGTCCTGGCTGCTCCTCTTCCAATCCAGCTCTCTGCTATGGCCTGGGAAAGCAGTAGTAGATGGCCCAAGTCCTTGGGTCCCTGTACCCATGTAGGAAACCTGGAAGAAGCTCCTTGCTTCGGATCAGCACAGCTCCACCTATTGCAGCCAATTGGGGAGTGAACCAGTGGATGGAAGATCACTCTCTCTCTTTCTCTTCCTCTCCTGTGTACTTCTGACTTTGAAATAAACAAATAAATCTTAAAAAAATCATATCTTTGTGATTTTAAGGTAGTTCTGACCTTTACTCTTAACATTAGTAGTTACAGTTTGAGGAACTGAGGAAACTTCAGTAATTCGATGCTAAGTTTAAATATTAGGTCGATAAGATTGCTACTTTTTTTTGTCTCATTTGGTTTGTCTGTAGCTACTAGACAGCTTTATTGGATAAAAATATATTCAGCTGTAGTTGTGCTTTCAAACCTGTCTTCTTAGTGATTTTTTTTAAGATTAAAAGATTGGAAGACATGATTGAGTTATTTCTTGCAAAAATTCTTCCACTCCTGGAAAGCCCAAAACCAGCAAGAAAAGCAAACAACAAACTTTCATTACTTAAATTGAGAATCCTGTGCTCACAAACCTGAACAGCTGAGCTGGAAAGGGGACCTGATATGTGCCCTCTTAACTGCAGAACTTCTCTTGCAGGCCTCCCCCAGAGGAAGCACTGCTGTGGTCAGAAGGAATCGAGGAGCTGTGGGCCAGCAAATGTGAGTTAACCTTGAATTTGACCTACTGCAAATATTGCAAGAGTCTAGAAAGGTTGTGTCCCCCCAACAAATGAGCAGCTCACAAGAGGAGAAATAGACTCAACAGTCACAGAAGCCTAGAACATCTTTTTAATCCCTTACTTTTTAGTATATTGACACCAAGTGGGGAAGACAAATTAGCCTTAAACAGCACAGTGGCTGTGTTCTTGGTTGAGCTTGAGTCTGCTTTTCCATTGCATATGTTTACAAGATGCTTAGTTCTGAGAGAATTTGTCATTCCCCTGTGGACTTTTTTTTTTTTTTTTTTTTTGCATCAACAGCAAACATAAGTATTTGTCTTTGTACTTAAGCATTTTGCCTACTGGCATCTTTGTCTTTAAGATTTGTTAAAATTTTATGTAAGTTATGTAACTTTCATGTATTTCATATGTATAGGTTTTGGAACATAATGATACTTCCCACTCTACCCTCCTTCCCACCCATTCTCCAATTCTTCTTCCTTCTCCCTTTGCCATTCCCTCTCTTAATTTTTTACAAAAAGCTAATTTCAGTGTATTTAATGATCATTCAGTTAATCCTACACTAAGTAAAGGAGTTCAACAAATAGTATGAAAAAAAAAAAAAAAAACCTGTTCCTCAATGAAAGAGACAGGCTGTAAGTAATTATTGATTCTCAAAATGTTCACTTCACTCCAATGCATTACATTTCAGGTACTCTATAAGTTACCTCAGATCAGGGAAAACATAGTATCTGTGTTTTTAAGACTGATTTAATTGACTAAGTATAATGGTTTCCGGTTGCATCCATTTTGTTGCAAAAGACATATTTTTTTACAGGTTATTAGTAATCCATCAACTGGTGACTGGATAAAGAAATTATGGTGTGTGTATATATACACACACGCACACACCATAATTTCTTTATCCAGTCACCAGTTGATGGAGAACTTGATTGATTCCATATCTTAGCTCTTGTGAATTGTGCTGCAGTGAACATGGTGGAACAGATAAGTTTTTCATATGCTGATTTCTTTTTGTTTGGGTAAATTCTAGAAGTGGGATGGTGTATCATAGGATTGGTATATATTCAGATTTCTGAGGTATCTCCATATTGTCTTCCATAGTGGTTGTACCAGCTTACATTTTCACCAGCTGTGAATTAGGGCACCTTTCTCACCACATCCTTCCCAACATTTGTTGTTTAATTTCTGTATGAGAGCCTGTTGAGGTGAAATATCATTGTGGTTTTGATTTACATTTCCCTGATGGTTAGTGATCCTGAGCATGTTTTCAAATATCTGTTGGCCATTTGAATTTCCTCTCTTGACAAATGCCTGAAAAGTCCTTTGTTCATTTCTTAACTGGATTTTTTTGTTGTTATTGAATTTCTTGAGCACTTTATAGATTCTGGATATTAACCCTTTATTAGTTGCATAGTTTGCAAATATTTCTTCCCATTCTGTCAGTTGCCCCCTTCACTTTGCTGAGTGTTTCTTTTGCAGTGCAGAAGCTTCTCAGATTAATATAATCTCATTTGTCAATATTGATTTGATTGCCTGTGTTTCTGGGGTCTTTCCAAGGATCTTTATCTATGTCAATGTCAAGCAGAGTTTCCCCAATATTCTCTAAGAATTTGACAGTATTGGGTCATAGCTTCAGGTGTTTGACCCATTTTGAGTGGATTTTTGGGTAAGGTGTAAGGCAGGGGTCTAGTTTTATGCTTCTACATGTGGAGATCCAGTTTATCCAGCACATTTTTAAGAGACTGATTTAATATGAGAAACCACATAACCCTGCAAGTATACACTACATAATGTTCCTGTCAATTTCTTCATTTTGATAATGTTTTGTCACTCTGTTTGAAACAGAAATGTTTTAACATAGAGTAATTTCATACAGGCACTCTGAAAAAACAAATAGAACAGTTTGTGTTATCTGTCATGACATCACTTGAAACAATCCCCAAAATTTTCACTGGAGCATGTCTCTTGTACAGGTGCTGTTATTCAACCACAATATTTTACCATTCATGGTTCAAATTTCTATCATTGTGTTGGAGAGAAGAGAAACAGTAGTGAATTTCTGGGACATGACAGGTATCATAGATGGAAGTGCACAATGTATATTTGGGTGGTGTGGGACAGGGAGGTGCCTACCCTGTGCCAGGTGTCACTGTATTTCTAACTTTGTTTTCCTATGTAAGCCCAAAATCACAGCTAAAGGAGTTAGCCTGATCTTATAGAGCATCCCTGCCATTGAATTGGTAAGCTTTGACATGTACAGATTCCTCAATTCTGGCTTAGATGCTTTTTGACAGCATAAGAAATTAATTTACTACATGGTGACTACATTTTTTTTCCTTTTTTTAAAAGATTTTATCCATTTATTTAAGAGGTAGAGTTACAGACAGTGAGAGGGAGAGCCAGAGAGAAAGGTCCTCCATCTGCTGGTTCACTCTCCAAATGGCCACAACAGCCAGAGCTGAGCTGATCTGAAGCCAGAAGCCAGAAGCCAGGAGTGTCTTCTGGGTCTCGCAGAGCCCAAGCACTTGAGCCATCTAACACTGCTCTCTCACGCCATAGCAGTGAGCTGGATTGGAAGAGGAGCATCCAGGACTAGAACCTTGGTCCACATGGGATGCTGGCACCACAGGCAGAGAATTAATCCACTGTGCAACAGTGCTGGCCCAACCACACAAATTTAACCTGATTTTTAACATCTTAGTTAAGGTGAAGTTTGCAGTCATTCAAGGAGACTGTAACAACTCAAAAGAGCCTCTTCTTGGACTTACAGATAAAAAGAGGAATCACCTGGAGTTAAGAAATGCACTGTAATCTGAGGAAATGGCATTAAGCAAAGGTCTGATTTTTGGCTCATAATCCATCATGACCAGACAATACAATATTTGGAGATAACCCATCTCAATGAAAGTTTACAAAAATAATTCATGGAATTATTTTTATAATATTATATAATTATATAATATTCAGTTATAATTATTATGTCTTGCAAGATAGTCAGGACCCATTGCTCACTGATGATATCATTAATTTATTGATTGGCTGAATGATGCATGGACTCTTTAAGATTTATTTGAAAGAAAGAGTTATACAGAGGTGGGGCAGAGAGAGATCTTCCATCTGCTGGTGCACTCAATGTCTGGAGCTGGGCTCAATCTGAAACCAAGAGCCTGAAGTTTCTTCCAGGTAACTGTAGTAGACAGACGTATTGGAAGTGGACATCTGGGACTGGAGTCGGAGCCCATATTGAATGCTGGAACTGCAGGTGGCAGCTTTACATGCTATGCCACAGTGCCAACCCCCAAAAACTCTTAACTGAAACTGCATGCCCTTGGGGCCAGTACTGTGCAGTAGCTGGTTAAGCCACCACCTGCAGCACCGGCATCCCATATGAGCACAAGTTCATGTCCTAGCTACCCCACTTCCAATCTAGCTTCCTGCCAATATCCCTGGGAAAACAGTAGAGGATGGCCCAAGTGCTTGGGACCCTGCACCCACATAGGAAACCTTGAAGAAGCTTCTGGCTCCTGGCTTTGGCTTGGCCCAATCCCAGCCAGTGTGGTCATTTGAAGAAGTGAACCAGCAGGTAGAACACCTCTCTCTCCCTCTCCCTTTCTGTCTCTCTCTCCTCTCTCTGTATTTCTGCATTTCAAATATATAATCCAATCAAAAATGTATTCTCAAAATGTAACTGAAGGGGCCGGTGCTGTGGCATAGCAAGAAAAGCCACCTGCAGTGCTGGCATCCCATATGGGCACCAGTTTGAGACCCAGCTGCTCTGCTTCTGATCCAGCTCTCTGCTATGGCCTGAGAAATCAGTAGAAGATGGCCCAAGTCCTTGGGCCCCTGCTCCAAAGGAAGGAGACCTGGAAGAAGCTCCTGGCTCCTGGATTTGGATCAGCCCAGTTCTGGCCATTGTGGCCATTTTTGGGAGTGAACCAGTGGATAGAAGTCCTCAATTGTTCTCTCTCTGAATCTGCCTCTCAGTAACTCTGCCTTTCATATAACAAAATGAATATTTTAAAAAGCATGTAACTGAAAACAAATCATGTAAATATTCTAGGTGGGACTGAACAAAAATATCCTCAGGCCAAGAGCTATTTTCTCCAGAAGAGCCATTTAAACAGTAGCATTGATTTTGTTCTGTTTGTTTACACTCCAGTGTGAATTTGTTCTTTCCCCTTCATATATTCACCACCTCACCAAGGCTTCATTTGTGTCATGCCAGTTTTACTTCCTAGTATTTGTGTGTTCCCTTGAATTAGATTTTCTTCCAATATGCCTTAAATATGGAGTAAGATTTCTTTTTTTAAGATTTATTTATTTATTTGAAGGTCAGAGTTCACAGAGAAAGAAAGGCAGAAAAAGGGAGAGAGAGAGAAGTCTTCCATCTGCTGGTTCACTCCCCAGTTGGCTGCAATGGCTGGAGCTGAGCCTATCTGAAGCCAGGAGCCAGAAGCTTCTTCCAGGTCTCACACACAGGTGCAAGGGCCCAAGCCCTTGAGCCATCTCCTACTGCTTTCCCAGGCCATAGAAAAAAGCTGTATTGGAAGTGGAGCAACTAGAACTCAAACGTGCCCACATGGGATTCCAACACTGCAGGTGGTAGCTTTCCCCACTACACCACAGCACCAGCCCCAAATTTCTTTCCATAAACACCATTTTACCATATATTGTTCTCTATTAAAATATTTCCAAATTACCTTAGAGCACTGGATTTAAGTTAATGAATAAGATTCTGATCGTACAGAATTAACTTTCTGGTTAACCAGGTGACCATCACCCCTTAGTTCCTCAGTTACTTCACTCTAAGGGAGTTGACTGGATCCCTAAAAACACTTCCAGCTCCAAAATCCTGTCTGGCTTTGGATGTTCCTTAGAGTCTGTCCCTACCCTGACAACTCTATTTTTTCCTCAAAAGTATCTAATGTAAAATCATAGCTTCAATGTTTTTGCTATTTATTCTAATTGGGAGGGCAGCAAATACTGCTATAAAAGCCATTAGGATTTAACTCTTGATGACCTTCTGTCTGGATTGTTCCCCTTTCCCTTAATCTTCCCTTATCTGATCCATTCTTCAAGATCCAGCTCATCTTCTTAAGGCACAATAGTTCATTAATCTCTGGCCCAAGCTTGCATTCAAAATATACTCATCGACTGCCTACTCAAACAAGGCCCTACTGACACCCAGAGGAATAAAAGAAATTCCTACCCATGTGGAATGTACAGTCTTGTGGGTTCAAATGTCAAGAACAAGTTACCAAATAAAGTAACAAGGTAGTTCTAGATTATGACAAATGCTTGCAAGAAAACAAAAAAACTAAGTGATGAGGCAAATGGGAGACTTGATTGCCTGGGAAGGCACATTCTATATGCTCCATGAATTTGTATTGACTGAATAAACTACAGGCTCTGCCTTTTAATAACAAATCCTCTTTGAATAAGATAAATGTGAAAGTTATTTTAGCTAGGTCACAACTTTCTCTCTCTCTCTCTAGTTCCAAAACAATTTTTGCCTATAAAAACAGTCTAACCAAAATATAATATGTGATATTTTAAAATTAGGAGTCATTGGTTTATTTACTTTTTAGAATTTATATATGTAACAGGAACAGATTTGATGTATTTCATATACACAATCTTAAGAACTTAGTGATACATCTCATCCTCCCTTTCTTCCCTATCTCCTTCTTCCTTATTCCAAATGGTCACATCTGCCAGGGCTGAGCTGGGTTGAAGAACACTAGGAGACAATAGTTTCATCTGGGTCTCCCACATGGGTGCAAGGACCCAGGGACTTGGGCCATCTTCTGCTGCTTTCCAAGACACATTAGGGAGGTGGATTGGAAGTAGAGCAGCTGGGACCCAAACCGTTGACCATATGAGATGTCAGTACCACCCACAGCAACTTAACCCACTGTGCCATAATGCTGACCCCTTTCCTTCATTTGAGTGGTTACAGTTGCATTAGAGTTTTCATTTTGTTGCCTGTAATTCATTGCTATTTTATACAAATACTACTGAATTTGCTTGTTTATCTTGAACTCTAAGACCTCATTGGATTTATTGGTTTCAGGATTTTTTGCTGATTATTGAATTTGTTTTGCTTTATAAAGACAATCATTTCTTTTGCAAATATAGGCAGTCAAATGTATAATTGTTGCCTTAAGCCCTGTCAGATAATTCTAACATCTCTGCTTTCTCATTGTTGGTATCTACTTATTGGGTTTATGCAAGTTGACATTTGTCTGGTTCTCGGTATGACAAGTGCTTTTCTGAGTCTGAGTGAGTAATTATGATGAGAACCTACATCCTATTTAGCCAAACATGCTGCAGCTGGTTTGGGATGTGCTTTTTCTATAGAAGCAGTCCTGCTGTGTTCTCAGATTGGAGCTAAGTCCAGGTTCTGTGCTGGCTTATGTTGACACCCAACAAGGAGAGACAACCCCAAACAGATCTGTCTTGTGAGGCTGCTCCTTTCCTGATCATTTGCCTTAGGAAATAGAGCTTTTGTTGGGACATTTTTTGTCTTTCTCCTGGCATTTCTGGGTTACCAGTTGTTGGGGCCCAAGTGTGACATATATTAGGCAAAAGGACAAGCTAGAGAACTTTCCACCATCTCATCTCATTCCTTGGGTCTAGTCTCTGGTTGTTTGTCCTACATCTCTCTACATTTCATCTTTTTTTTAAAGATTTATTTTTTAATTTGAAAAATGGTTACAGAAAGAGGAAGAGAGAGATCTTCCATCCATTGGGTCACTCTCCAAATGGCCACAACACTCAGGGATGGGCCAGACTGAAGCCAGGAGATGGAAGCATCTTCAAGGTCTCCCTTGTATGTGGTGGGGAACCAAGCATTTTAACCATCCTCTGCTGCTCTCCCAGGCACATTGGTAGGGAACTGGATAAGAAGCAGCTGGAACACCAACTTGTTTCCAGATGGGATGCTGGCATTGCAGGCAGCAGCTTAACCCACTATAACACAATGCTGGCTCCTACATTTCAGACTTTTTATGTTTGTTTCCTCCATAATGTACAAATGTTTTAGTTATATTCAAAGGGAAGAAATAGGGAAAAGTGTGTGTATTCCATCGCCCAGGAAATGAACATCTTCTCTACCATTTTTTTCTTTTTAATATTTTGATTACCATATTTCAACAAATTGGTTTCTTTTTCAATCCTGCATTTTTGTTTATGCGTTTCAGCATATCTGAATCATCAGATAGTCATAGTAGCCTATGGCTCAGGACTACTATCTAAGAGAAAAAAAATTTAAAGAAGATCCAAAGGGAGCAACACATAATTATATCCAAGAGTAAATGATTGGTTCAGCCCTTTCTTTAGAGCACACATTAGTTCTTCTAACTTCCAACCTCAGCAAGGCAACTTGGAGAAACTATAACCAGAGATAGGGTGGTGGCTTTTTATAAAGATTCATTTATTCATTTGGAAGGCATAAGTACAGAGACAAAAGGAGACAGAGAGAGATAGGAGAGAGAGAGAAGAGAGAAAATATTCTTGGATTACTAAAACACTATTAATCACTTCCTGGCTTTCATTACTAAGTTTTTCTAATTTATCCATGAATACTAACCTAAGCTTAGGCAACAAAACATATGCACACTTTCCCCATTTCACACATTAGCTGGCAAAGATGACATGCATGCTGCTACCTCCCTACTGCTCTAGTGAATGACATGAGGCTTCCAAGTCAAATAATAACAATGCTACTCCCCTGCTCCACTTCTCAGCTCAACCCTGAGTCGAGGAAGTACATCCTGGAACAGTGTGCATAGTAGCATACTAAAACAAGATTGATTTAGTGATCCTGCAATGACTGATTTTAGAAACAGAAAAAAGACAGAAATCTTAATCAGTCACATCAATCCTTAACCCATGTAACCCTCATCAACAGCAAACTCTTCCTGAAAAAAATTAAAAATACTTAAAAAAAATTACCTATGAGTTCACTAGTTACTAATTAGAATTAAAATAATGAAATGAGTATTACCCAGAGATTGAAATGAAATAACTAAGAATTGGGAAATAGTTCATAGCACCAGGTATGCCAGCTTGGAACAAAGATATTCCATATCTCTTCTCAGTGCAGGGCTTGCAGGATAGCCTATAGACAGTCATATAAGATAAAACTGCACTTGTCTTCCTCCAGCCTGTGGCAAGGAAGGTCCACAGTGAATCAGATAGCTGATTCTGTCAGTGAGGCTGCTGATGACAATAATGAATGAGTAACCCGCTGTAATGCATCATCAAAGATTCAGGAACCACTGAGGAACTAAGAGATTGAGGTCTCAGAGGGGATACTGTCTGCACAACCCAGACAGACAAGGAAAGAGAATGTTTAAAGACAGATAGATTAATATCAGTGCTTAAATAAAAGTATTTGTGAGCTCAATGAAAATAAAACAACTTTTAAATACAAAGATTGAAAATACAAAAATATTTAGATAAATTATAAATGTAATGTGTACAAACCATGACTGTTTCCTTTTGTAACTGATAAAATTTTAAAACAGTCCTGCTTTGCTGTAGCATTAGCAAAGCTACATAAAATTGATAGCTGTAGTATCAAATTAAGTTGCCCAGAGAGATTAAACTTCTCAATGGATTGATTGCATTCCTAATCAGATTGTGTGTGTGTGTGTGTGTGTGTGTGTATGTGTGTGTGTGACTGGAGGTGGGTGGCAAGGTGATTAACCACCTTCTAAATAACTAAATATATAAACTTGGATTTATAAATATATTGGTGCCTTAAAAACCCAAAAAATAGATAGAGATGCCAAGTAAACCTCTAAGGGTGAGAGTCAATGACCAGTGCTCCTTTTCCTCCATACAATTTAGGAGAATACTGGGTTGCATAATAATCTCTTTACTATATAACAAATGCCTTTATCTTTTACCAAATTGTTATACTTTCCAATTTGAATTTCTCCTTCTGATTATATTCAATTTGCAGTGGATAATATTTTTGTTTTACAAATTTAGTTATTTATTCGAAGGCAGAGTTACAGCAAGAGAGAGTGAGAAGGAAGAGATCTTTCATCCTCTGGTTTACTTCTCAAATATCTACAGCATTGCAGAGTGCGTCAGGCAAAGCCAGGAGGCTAAACAGTGGATAATCTCATTAGTCATTAATTTAAAATAGAAAGGTTTATTGACATATGCTATGATAAAATCCAATAAAAGAAAAAAGCAATAAATATTGCTACCTATAATTTTAGTTAGTCTATAAATATTGTATAACTACAATATATAATATATACTTTTGTACAATATTACAATATATAATACCAGGGATATACTATCAAAAATGAAGCTACTGATACTCAATTATTATAAACAAAAAAATTGGTAACTATACTGATTCTGAACAATAATAGAGTGATTCTATTTTTAAATTTAAACATTTTCATGAACTCAATTATTTGTAGCTCCTAATAAGCCCTGGCAGTCCTATGTTGTTTAGCACTTCATCTTCAGTGCCAGCTTGATATTACACTGCTAACAATGCAGTAGAATTGAAGACCTGACAGCACAAAATGTTTCACAGTCATGTGAACCTTACCTTAAGATAGGAATGTGTAGAATAAATCCTTTAAATAGAAAGATGGTCTTCTTATGTTACAAGGGAGAAAGAACTACAGAGATAAAATGACTTGCCGATGTCTCTTAAGTGTTCTGGGCAGAAATAAGATGATTTCTAAGATTCTGACCACTTCCCTTTAAACTACTGCCTCAACTAGATGAGCCCATAATTTTAAGGACATCAAACTTAGGCACAATGAATTCACATGGATTTTTTAAGGTTACATGACAAAGAAGTATCAAAGTGAAATGTAAAAATCATTGTCCACATCTTTCTCTCTTCCCGATCCATTATGTAAGTTTGATTTACAATTATTCATTATTCAAATATCATTTACAACCAAGAATTATTTTTGCTGAATTTAACAATGAAACTGCTTTTAGCCATTAAGTCATTTTATTGGAAGACATAGACATGGGTTTTTTGTTTTGTTTTGTGTTTTAATTTGAGAGGCAAAAAGACAGGAAGAGAAGGGGTATTCACCCTCTGGTTCACTGCTCAAATACCCACAATGTCCAGAGGGGGTCAAGGAGCAGGGAACCCAATCATTTGAGTCATCACACTGCTGCCTCCCAGAGGCAGGAACTGGGAATCACACCCATTAACTCCAGTGTGTGACACCAGCATCTTAACCACAGGGCTAAATTCTATCTTCCAGACATGTTTTTTCATTGGTCATTTGAAAATGAAAGTTAAGTCAGACCTGAAATCTGAGATTTTGGAGTCTTCAGGCATGTATAGGCAAGGTTATGCATGAGAGTTATTTAGGTGCTCAAGAGTCTGTAACTTAGAGAACAGAAGAGGCCAAACATCTGTGACAGGATATCAACATTTGGGAGATGCGTTGTGCTCCATTAAGAGACTGAGAAAGACAAGTCAACAGATAGCAGAAGCACCAAGGGAGAATGCTATTCTAGAAGCTAAGGAGAAACATATTGAAAAATAAATTTATTTCTTAAAGATTTACTTACTTATTTGAAATGCAGAGTGAGGGAGAGAGATCCATCTCCCATCTGCTGGCTTACTCCCCAAATGGTCACATTGGCTGGGGCTGGGTCAGGCCAAACCCAGGAGCTGGAACTCCATCCAGGTTTCCCATGTGGATGGCAGGGACTCAATGACGTGGATCATCTGCTTCTTTCCAGATGCATTAGCCAGAAGCTGGATGGGAAATGTAGCACCCGAGACTCAAGAGGGTGCTCATATGGGATGCCAGCATCACTGGTGAGAGAGTAACCTGCTGTATCATAGTACCAGTAGGTAAAGCAATTCAAAAGGCCAGAGAAGCATAAAATATCAAAGAAATGTCAAATAAACTTCAAGTGATGGCATTATGGTGCAGTGGGTTAAACTCCCACTTGGGATGCCTACAACACATATCAGAATGCCTGGGACTGAACCCTGCTTCTGCTTCTCACCCAGCTTCCTATTAATGTGCATGGGTGGCACCAGATGATGGTCCAAGTACTTAGGTCTCTAACCCCATGTGGGAGATCTGAATGGAATTCCTGGCTCCTTGCTTCAGCCTGACCCAATCCCACCTGTTCTGGGCATTTGGTGAGTGAATCATCAGATTAACCCCCCCAAACCCTGGTTGCATGCTCACTCTCTCTCTCTCTCTCTCCCTTTTCCCTCTCCCCCTCCCCTTCCTTTCCTCCCTCCTTCCTTCCCTTTATCTCCCTCCCTGTCACTCTGCCTTTCAAATAAATAAGCCTTTAAAAAAAAAAGTTAACAGGCGATTGGATTTATGATATCCATAATCATCTGACTAAAGATTTTGTATTTTATTCTTAATGAAATATGAATATTCCTTTTTGTTTTCTTAACCACTTTTGTACAGGAGAGTAACAACACAAAAACTGTTCTCCAAGAAGTTTTATCTAATCACTTCACATAGGATAGACTGAAATGAGAAGAAATTGCAAGACAGAATACAGTTGTGCAGATAAAAAGTGAAAATCAAACTAGAAGGATATCATTGGGGACAAAATGAGGAAGGAAATACAATCAATATTTTGCAAGAAATGCAAATATATATTATTTATAGAAAATAGAAAAAAATGAGAGGTTTTCAAAAACTTGTGCAGAATTGAATTAAAGGACCTTTTCTTTGTGCAACCAACTTTGAAATCCATACATGTAACAGTCTTCAAAAACTTCATGGAAAATGCATATTATGCAAAAATGGTACATGAATATAAAAAAAAATTAAAGTCTATTTGAATGGTGATTATACTGAGGGTTGGGAGGGAGAAGATACAGATATTCCATTTAATGTTTCACTCCCAAAATGGCCAGAATAGCCAGGTCTGGTCAGGATGAAGCTGGGGATCAGAATTCCATCTGAGTCTCCCACGTGAGTGGTAGGAGCTCTAGCAGTTGAAACTTCCTCTGTCTTCTCAGGTACACTAACAGGAAACTGGATTAGAAGTGGAGCGCCGGGACTCCAACCATACTCTGATGTGGAATGCCAACATCACATACTTAACCTACTGCAATTAATGGTAAAACTTGTCTTCAAACAGTACTTTATACTTTGTGTGTTTTTGTAGGTGCAAACAGTTGAAGTCTTAGTATAGAGTTGACCTTTTGTATATAAAGATAATTAAAAATGAATCTTAAGAATGCGATGGGAGAGGGAGTAGGAGGTGGGCAGTTTGGGAGTGGGAAGGTGGGATTGGGGTTAAGAATTGTTAAATTATAGAAGTACCTATGAAATTTATTTATTAAAAGCTTTCTAAAAAAATCTATTAACTTCCAACTGGGAAATCAATAATTAAGTCAAGGTGGAGTTAGTCATTTTTTAAAGGATTTATTTTACTTAGTTGAAAGACAGTTACAGAGAGAGGGGGAGAGAGAGAGAGAGGTCTTCCATTCTGCTGGTTCACTCCCCAAATGACTGCGACAACCAGCTCATCTGAAGTCAGGAGCCAGGAGCTTCTTCTGGGTCTCCCATGTGGGTGCAGGGGTCCAAGGAGTTGGACCATCTTCTACTGCTTTCTCAGGACATAGCAGAGGACTGGATCAGAAGAGGAGCAGCTGAGACTGGAACTGGCACCCATGTGGGATGCCAGCACTGCAGGCTGGGGCTTTAATCCACTGCAGCACAGCGCTGGCCCCAGAGTTAGTCATTTAAACAGACATGTAGTCAAATCAGTAATGGCAACCTCTTCATTTCCAAACACAGAAATTATTTTAAATCGCTTTAGAGATGTACTTATCTAATACTGTGGGTGAGACCCCAATAGTCAAAAGTTGTAATGACCACAAGCCAGCACTCCCTGAGGCAGCATGGAGACTGCAGGAGAAGAATGCAAAACACCTGAACCAGCCAGCCCTAGATAAAAGTGTGTGTGCAGCTAATGCAAGACTCACAATCTTTAGATGACAGATGCATGTTTCACAACCAGAAAGAAAAGAAAACTACCTGAGAAGAAGCAGATAGGAACAGGCACAGAACCTGGGGATTCTAGGGTATAGCCTCTTTGGCCCTCTATGGTTACCTTCCCTTAGCACACAGGCAGAGCCTGAAGCCTTATTCTACCCATACCCTCACCCCCCTTAAAGAAAAAGTCAGGGGGCTGGCACTGTGGCATAGCAGGCTAACTCTCCATCTGTGGCACCAGCATTGCATATGGATGCCAGTGCAAGTCCCAGCTGCTCCTCTTCCTATGTGGCTCTCTGCTATAGCCTGGGAAAACAGTGGAAGATGGCCCAAGTGCTTGGGCCCCAGCACCCACATGAGAGGTCTGAGTGAAGCTCCTGGTTCCTGGCTATGGATGGGCACAGCTCCAGCCATTGCAGCCATTTGGGGAGTGAACAGCAGATGGAAGATCTCCTTCTCTGTCTCTCCCTCTCTCTGTCTGTGGCTCTACCTCTCAAAAAGTGAATAAAATCTTTTAAAAAAGAAAAAGTCAGAGGGGCCCATGGAGAATTGATACATCCTGGATGAGTCCTTGGAGAAGAGGGCAGAGCAAGCACAGAGCTTACCCAGAAGTGCCTAGGGACAGTGTTTCCACTACTGCATTTTAATGGGGACAGCAGCCACCTGACTACCCTCCCCCACCACACACACACCCCCCCACACACCCCCACACACCCCCCCACACACACACTGCCAAGGCTTCATTGGTGAATCCTTCCAGACACCAAGGATTGAGCCGGTAGAGCTGCAGCTGAGAGAACAGGTCCCACTCACAGATGGGGACAGGCCACCCCCCACCCAACACAGGTCATGTCAGAAGCCTCTGACCAGCTGGGAGATTTCTTCCCAACCTCATGACCTGGGAGGGATGCACTGAGAAGATGACTTTGTAGCAAACCTAGCAGTTTGACTTGAGATAGTGGACAGTACATTGTGCTCCCCAAGTCTTAGTCATGGACAATGTTAATAGAGGTGTTGCAGGCTGAGGGAGGTGACAGGCATGCTCTGCTGCAGACTTGTGACATAGAAGCAGGGACTCCAGGCCAGGGAAAGGAGTCCCCAAGGTTCCCAGCCTTTTCTCTCTCCTCAGTGACCACTGTCCAGGCCACCTCTTCTCTGTGGCCACAGACAGTTTTGAAAGCAGTATCCTGGGGCAGGGGCATTTAGTCATTACTGAAGGCTACTGCAAGGGCAGGGAGGGAAAGGGGCAGAGCATATCTCTGAGTGTTTAGTCCAGAGGGAGCATTCCTCCTAAAATGTTATAGAACTGTCTGCCCCAAGCAGCCCTGCCATGTACCCATGGCCTTAATGCCCATTTGTCTGTTAATGTCTCATTCAGAATATATTTCTAGCCATTGCTATTGAACAAGAGATGGTTGGTGAGAAAATTCTTCCTTGACTTTTTAAAGATTTATTTATTTGAAAGGCAGAGTGACAGAGAACAAGGAGAGATCATCCATTTACTGGGTCATTCCCCAAATGTCTGCAAAGCTGGGGCTCAGCCAAGCTGAGGGTAGGAACTCCATGCTGGTCTCCCACATGAGTGGTAGGAACCCACATACTTAGGCCATCACCTGTTGCCTCCCTGGTGGATTAAGTCACTGTGCAGGGACAGGGTATGTCACCCATATTCCAAAGCCAGTCCAGCCCTCACCTGGTGGAGTCTGCAGAATTCAGGAGCTCCCCATGGGCAAGTCCAAGTTGAGGGACCAGGACAGTCAGTCCTAGCAGGATCCACCCATTCCACCTCCCCCTTCTCAGACACCGGGCCCTAAGCTCTCCGCATTTCCTGCTTCTCAAGTCTCCAGCTCCCTCTTTGCAGAGGGGAGAAAGCTGAGCCACCACAGGGACACTTTGCCCAGTGCAGCCCAGAAGAGACTGTGACATGAGAATCTCCCAGGAGTACCTGGTTGCCTCTCCCCCAAGGGGTGCCTGGTTGGACAGTTTGCAAAGCGGGTGGGCATGGATGATGTCATAAAGCAGTAGCCAATCAGTAGGCTCCCTGGCACAGTGGGTGTGGCTGGACTGTTGCCAGGTGAGGGGAGTGAGGAGCTGGGCTGGGGTCTGAAGCCACCTCCTCTACTGCCAGATTCCCCAGTGGCGGGATCACCTCCATGTTCCTGCGCAGCCCTGGTGATCTGAAGCCATACTCAGGTGACAGAGAATTTCCTGACCTACTGGCACTTCATTGATGTCTGGGTCTTTGCTTTCTCCATGTTGTGGAGTCATTTCTCTGTTGTGTCCTTTGTGTACGTGCATGTGTGTTTAATATGCATTTGAATAATGTTGAAGATATTACATAATTTAAATTCCTCTTGTAGATACGTGTTTGCTAGTTTGCCTTTTGTCCTTTAATGTTTTCTGTTTCTTGCTGTGACTTATAATGATTGTCTACCTGGTAGTCTTGCTAAATTCACTTACCGGTTGTATTTGGCTTGGGGTTAGAGTGCATTCTCTCTCCATATAATGGTGTCATCCATGTATATTGAGTTTTATTGCTTAAAAGTTGATATTTAAAGTTTATGTTTCTTTTTGTTGATTTCATGACCACTCCTCCAGTACAGAGTTGAAGGGATGGGGAGAGAAGACAGTCACATCCGTGTCTCTTCCCAGGATAAAGCTTTCACTGGCCCTGTATTAACTAGTGTGCTGTACTCTGTTTTAGACTATCTTGATCACATGAAGGAAGTCTGTGTTTTCCTGTTCTGCTACAAGTAGATTTATTTTCTGGTCAGATATTGAATTTTATTAAATGCTTTTTAGTATTTAAGTGGTCATGTAATTTCTCCTATTTTTCACCTTTCTGGATGATTGATAGGGTTTGTTTTAGAATGCTAAAAATCTTCAATTTTTAGTGTAGCTCATTTGTTCTTGGTCTGGTATGCTTTCCTAGATGATTGAACTCATATAATCATATTTTGCTCAGATATATGTACCACAGTTTATGAAAGACATGCTTTTTGATTTCATTTTCATTGTATACCCTGGTCTCATTTGCATCATATGTGTAACACTAGCTTCCCAAAACAGATTCAAAAACATTCTGTGTATGTCCACTTGGAACAAGTCAAGGAAATTCAGTGGTTTTCTATCTATCTATTTATTTATCTTTCTCTTAGAAGTGTATATTGTTCCATAAGTCTGGACCCAGATTTTTCCTTGTGGAACATTTTTCTTGATTGGTTGGTTTGGATTTCCAAAAATTTGTTCAACTTATTAAATTATATAGGAATTTTCCTATTTCATCTTATATTTGTGTTTTTGAAAATTGGACTTCAAAAAATATAGCAGATTTTTAACTCTGGAGTCAATTTTTAAATAATTTTCTAGTTATATAAGGTAAATAATTTCATGTATTTCATAAATACAGATTTAGGAGCATAGTGCTACTTCCCACCTTACCCTCCCTCCCACTCATGCTGCCATCCTCCCTCCTGCTTCCTGTTGTATGAGGAATCTCCATACTGTTTTCCACAACAGCTGTCCTAGTTTACATTCCCACCAACAGTGTATTAGGGTACTCCCCCCACAATCTCCACCAGCATTTATTGTTTTTTGGTTGCTCTATGAAGCTGTTCTAACTGGGGTGAGGTAAAAACCTTAGTGTGGTTTCCATTTTCAGTTCCCTGATGGCTAGGGAACATAAACCTTTTTTGAATGTGTCTGTTGGCAATTTGAATTTCATCTTTTGATAAAAAATCTGTTTGAGTCCTTTGAGCCATTTCTATTTATTTATTTATTTATTTGACAGGCAGAGTGGACAGTGAGAGAGAGGGAGACAGAGAGAAAGGTCTTCCTTTACCGTTGGTTCACCCCCCAATGGCCACTGTGGCCGGCGCACTGCGCTGATCTGAGGCCAGGAGCCAGGTGCTTCTCCTGGTCTCCCATGTGAGTGCAGGGCCCAAGGACTTGGGTCCTCCACTGTTCAACCCCAGCCACAGCAGAGAGCTGGCCTGGAAGAGAAGCGACAGGGACAGAATCTGGCACCCTGACCAGGACTAGAACCCAGTGTGCCGGTGCCGCAGGTTGAGGGTTAGCCTATTGAGCCGCGGTGCCAGCCTTGAACCATTTCTTAAGTGATTGCTTATTTTGTTGTTGTTGTTGCATTTCTTTATCAGTTACATAGCTTGGAAATATTTTCTCCCATTCTGTTAGTTTCCTCTTTGGAGTCAAACTTTCACTCATAAGAATTTCACAAAACCTTAATATCTTGGTGAGTTCTATGAGCCCTGTAAAGAATAGCACTGTTTTCATTTCTTAAACTTGGCTACTGGCTTATAAATTTTGCTAATATTTTAAAAAATGTTCTTCCTTGCTTATATGTATCTGTAGTACTTTTGTGAAACCAGCATTTTATTGATGCTTGTTATTACCCTTTTCCTGACTTTATTTAAATATTCTTCATGCATTTTCTTTTTTAATTCTTAAGAAGGAAGCTGGGATGATTGGTTTGTGCTGTCCTAATGTATTCATTTAAGGATGCAGATTTTCTCTCAGCACTATTTTTCTGCAATCCCTTAATTTTCTTATATGTTTGCAAACCCTGTGTGTGCAGGTCCTGTCTGCCCCAGTATCTCCATCCCCATGTGCCTGCAGCCATATCAGGCTTCATGTCTCTCCATTCCTATGTCTGAAACCCATGTATTTTCTCCAGTGTCTATCTCTCATTTAACTGTGACGCCTGTTCACCCTTGGTTTGTTGTCATTCATAACATCTCTGACATTCATGTCAGCTTTCAACATTCCCTATTCCTTGAGCCTGCAGCACATGCCAGCTGCATGAGTCTCCATCCCCTGTGTCTCCAGCACATTTTCCTGAGTGTCTCCCTGCACCATGTCAATCATCATGTCCTCCAGCCCCTCTTACATGAAGCCAAGATCTTCCCTCAACTGTCTGCTTCCCTTCTCCAGAGTGATCTTTCTACTACCCTGCAGTAACTTCACTGCCTGTGCTTCCAGCTCATGGAAACCTTTATATACCTCTCTGCTCTTGCTTGAACCCACTGTCATACTTAGGTTTCTAGAATGCCTCTGACTGCAGCCAGGTGTTTCTCTATGTCCCCATGCCCAATACCCATACCCTATGCACCTCCTGTTTCTGCATCTCCTGTTTTCCTCCCGTGGTCTATCCATATATAGATATAGCCATATATATATATATATATATATATATATATATATCCAATATATCCAATATACATTGCTATATATATTTCACATCAGTTTTTATCTACTCTTGTTTTAAATATATTGGAACCAGTGTGCTGTATGATATGGTTATACTGTGGTTGGATTTCTAATAACACATCAAGATGTCTGGTAAAATTTCTGTCCCACTATGCATTCTCTCCGGTAATGAATAAGATATACTGCTATTCCATATTCTTGTAAAAATTTGTGTTTTCGTGTTCATTTTTAAGTCCCCTAGTGCAGCGTCTGTGGCCTCGCGTGGCTCCCTTACTTCCTCACACCCGGTCACAGCCCCGCTACAGCCTCACCTGGCCCCAAGCCACATCCACCCCGTGCAGGTGGCCAAGCCTGCCCAGCTGAGCTCAGAGCCCCCAGGAGCCCCTGCCCCTCTCTGAGCACTGGGGGACAGCCAGATACTGGGCCACTGACCTGGGAGATGGAGGGGCCTTACTTGGGCGGGCCACTCATTCATTCATTCACTCACTCACTCACTCACCCACCCCAGGGGCCCAGCCCCCATCTGCGCAGTGTAAGGGGCGGGGGTGAGGAGGTGCCCATGGCCCCATGGCCCCTGTCCGGCCTGGCCTCGGGACACATTCTGTAGTTTGCAGCAGACTGGTCGGCTCCTTGGAGCCTCAGATGTGGGCACAGTGTGCAGTGCCCGAGAGCCAGGAGATGGAGTGCCCCGACCCCCACCCCAGCGCCAGGACACAGCAGGGGAGGTGGTGGGTGGCACTCAGATGGGCATGGGGGGGTGACTGCCCACCTAAACCCCACCATGGCTCCCTAGGGCCCCGCCCACCCACCCACAGCTCCATCCTGCCCCAGGGCCTTTGCACAGCTGTGACCTCATCCCCCAGACCCCAGACCCCAGACCCTCAGCCAGCACCCCCTCCTCAGTACCAGCCCGGTGCCCACAAGCCCCCCCACCTGACTGCCAGTTCACAGCAGAGCCTCCCGGGGTCCGAACATGGCTGCCCGTGTGCCCGGCCCACAGTTCCGGCCTGGGCAGCGGCCTGGCAGCGGGCAGGGGAGACTGAGGCTGGCGGTGGCCGGCACCTGTCCTGGCCCCGCACATCCTCGCTTTTGCCTCCTTCATGAAACACCCCCCCACACGGAAGAGACAAAGCCACAGAAGCTGTTCTCACGGCCACACCGCCTGCAGTTCCAGTTTTCCTGCCTGGACCCATCCAGCCCAGTGTAGACACTGCTCCTGTAGACACCTCAGCCCCACCGGGCTCTGAAGCTTCCGGAGACAGGGACCTCAGCCCTGCACAGCGAGGCCAGCGCGGCCCTGGCGGGCATGTGGGCCCTTCCCAGGTGCCAGGGTGGCCACGCGACCACACTATGCTGGGGGTCTGGTGGCAGGGTGATGCAGCTCCAGGCTCCTGCTGAGGGCTGGGGAGGGGCAGGCACACAGGTGCCCCCAGGCCACACCTCTGCAGGAAATGCCCCCCGCTGACAATGTGCATCCTGGGCTCCCTGGGGGAGGCATAACCCCCTGAATGGGAGGCCTGGGCCTCTGCTGTGGGCACCCCCCCACCCCCCTGCTCCAGCCGCACCGGCCTCCTGGCTCCGTGCTGGCCCAGGGCCTTTACCCAGGCCCTGTCCTCAGCCTGCTTTTCTCTTTGCCCATTTCGTCAACTGTCGGGTCTCAACTCTGAGGCTACGCAGGCCCACGCGGGCACCTGCCCCAGGCCACCACAACCTGCCGTTCTCTTGAGCACCTGAGACAGGGCCGGGATACAGTAGGTGTATGATAAATGCTGGCCAAGGGGAGACTGAGAGCTGAAGCTGACCATGAACTCGGCACCAGGGACTGGGGACCACCACCCCCACCTGGCAGCTGCAGGGGACAGGGCCCTGGTGCCATGGCCATGAGACCCAGGCCGCTTCCCAGAGTGGGAGGAGACCTGGCCCTGGGCCGCAGGCTCTGAATCCCCAGGTAGAGGCCCAGGCTTTTTCTGGCCCCAAGTCAGGCCTGGAATCTCTCCCTCCCCCAAGGCAGGGATCACAGCCCCGAGGGCCGCGTCCTGGCCCCCTAGAAGCTTCCAGAAGGGCGCCCAAGCTTAGCGGAGCTGCCCCAGCCCTGCCCTACGCGGCCACCCCCGGCCCTGCCTGGAGCCCCCGGGGCCACCTGCCCACAGCCCCCCGCCGTGCCACAGGGGCCCGGCCTAGCCGGCCACACAGCCCCGGGGCCACGACCCTGGCCCACATGGGCCCGGCGCCCACTCACCATCCACCACATCTTGGCTGTCTTGTCCTAGCCCAGCTGCCACTCCGGAAGCTTCGGAGCCCGCGTCCTCGCCGGCCCTGCTGGGCACCTTGGCGCCCGGCACCTCCATGCTGGTGGGGGGCGCCGCTGACCCTACCCCACCCCACCACGGGCTCGGCGCACGTGACTCCCATGGCCTGGGGCCATTGGAGCTGGAGGGGGAGAGGAAGAGAGATGGAAAGGGCAGCTGCGATGGGAGTTCAGGCGAGTGGCCACCCATGGCACTGTGCTGCAGGGGCGGCCGCAGCTCCGATTGGGAGCAGCCCCCCGCGCCCGCCCCTGGGAGGAGCAGCTGCTCCCAGCCCCGCCGCCCACTCCACAGCTCCTGTGCCCGGCCTGGCGCGCAGGGCCCACGGAGCAGCGGGACCCCTCCCACCACCTCCCGCGGCCCCTTCCTGGAGCCCCAGGGCTGGGGCCGTGGCCAGGGGAGGGGGCGCCCTCCGTGCAGGGAGGAGGGTCCAGGGTCCCAGGCTGCGGGCACTGGGATGGTTGTGCATGCATGGGGCGCCAAGGGTGCTCCCGGCCTGCAGGGCAGGACCTCGGGGGACCCCAGAGGCTCTGGGGCGACCACGGGGCTTGGGGTGGGGCTGGGGGCCGGAGGGCGCCCCCTGCTCCAATGCCCACCCCGCGACGGGTCTCCCCCAGGACAGGCACCTCCTCCCTCCTGGGACTCCAGAGCCCGCCCGGGGGCCCAGCAGCCAGCGGAGGCTGGAGAGGGAGGAGGCGCCCGGCCAGCACCTAGCCCCGCACCTGGCCCCATACCCGGCCCCCAAAGTAAAGCTGTGGGCGTGGCGCTGGTGGCTGCGACAGCAGGACGCGGCGCGTGTGGGACCCATTGAGGAGGCCCGGCCCCCCGCCGTCATTTGCCTCTGAGCCTCATGGTCCCTGCATGATGACCCCAGGGCTTTGCGGGACAGGGGAGGCAGGGCCTGGGCGAGAAGCGGACGCGGTGGGTGGGAGAGGAAGGGGAGAAAGGCGGAGCCCACGGCCCACCTCCCCCTCGGCACGTTTTCCTCCTGTGGAGGCCGCGGCCCAGCGGCAGGGCCGGGCAGGGGGAGGACCCCGGCCCAAGGCCTCGCCCGCGCTGCGCTGCACAGTGGCCCAGGAGACCGGGAGCGTCCCTGGCGGGGGAGGCGGGCGGCCCCCCACTCAGCTGCCTGAAGCCCTCAAGGAGAGGAATCCAGGAACCGGGGGCGGAGCCTCCGGGCCTCACTCAGGTCCTGGGGTTTGAACAGTGCCGGGACCGAACGCAGGCCCAGAGCAGAGCGCAGGGCGAGCGGAGGTTTGATTAAAGAGGCAATGGCTTGGGACGCCTGCTGGGCCGCATCCCAAGTGGTTGCGGGTTTGAGTCCCGGCCGCTCCATTTCCGATCCAGCTCTGCTGTGGCCTGGGAGAGTAGTGTAGGATGGCACAGGTCCTTGGGCCCCTATGCCTGCGTGGGAGACCAGATGGAGCTCATTGCTCCTGATCTGCGCGGCCATCTGGGGAGTGACCCAGAGGGTGGAAGACTTCTCTCTCTGTCTCTCTGTTTCTCTCTTTCTCTCAATTCCCACTTTCAAATCAATCACTCTTTAAAAAGTCAGATCATGTCAGCGCGGTGTGCCGGCTGCAGCGCACCGGCCGTGGCGGCCATTGGAGGGTGAACCAATGGCAAAGGAATACCTTTCTGTCTCTCTCTCTCACTGTCCACTCTGCCTGTCAAATAAATAAATAAATAAATAAAAATAAAAATAAACTTCTTTAAAATGTCAGATCATGCCAACAATTCCCAGCCACAGACCCCATAAGCCGTGGAAATGCAGACAGCAGAGGCCGGAGAGAAACTTCTGGGGGAAGTGGAGAGGCCCTGGGGGGCACTTAGTGGGGGAAGGGGGCTGTCCCGGGACCCCAGCTCCCTCCCAACCAGGGCCCCACCCAGACCGGGAGCCCGAAGGGAGGTCAGGGGTGACCACTGCTGGACAGGACTGGGCAGGGGCGGGGTGGGGACAGGTGGGCAGCGAGCGGGGGCAGGGGGTTCCTCCGCACCCCGCCTCTGGCTGAGGGCTTCTTGGGGGAGGGCAGCGCCAGTGGTGTTGTGCAGGGATTGGCTTCCTTGGCACTCAGGAGGGCATGGGGCTGGAGCTGATGTGGCCAGGGCCCAGCAGCTGGCCTCTCTCTCCCTGGCTCAGGACGCTCTGGATGGCGGCCCCCCATGACCACAGTCCCACAGCCGGCTCTGCTCAGCCTCAGCCAGGGCACAGACACCTGGCCCTTCAAGGAAATGCTGCCGGGGCAGCTAGAAGTCAAACTGGCACTCATGATGTTGGCATTATGGATGGTGGTTTAACCTGCTATACCGTGATGATGGCCTTTTATCCTGCCCTCTTGCTAGGTGGCAGACATTGTAGTTCTGCCAGGCACACTTACAACAGTGGGAACCAAGTTCTCTTCACTTACACTGTCAACATCTATTTCCCAAAGTATCCTTAGCAGGGATTAATCTGAAGCATCACAAAGGATATTTTTTCATTTAAAAATGTTATTTTGATAATATATTAACAAGTAATGACTCCCATATGTAATCCCACTTAGATTTCTCCTTTTCTCCTCAGATTCTAGAATTTTCAGAGTAGCTATTAGTTTTGCTGATGGAATGACTGAAATGATCTGAAAGGAAAACAATACAGTGTTCTATTGGAGCGACATCATTGTGACATCTTTTTTAAAAGACTTATTTATTTATTTGAAAATCAGAGATACAAGGAGAGGGGAGGCAGAGAGGGAGAGTGAGGTCTTCCATCCACTGATCCATTCCCCAATTGACTATAATGGATTGGAGCTGCACTGATCCGAAGCCAGGAGCCAGGAGCTTCTTCCAGGTCTCTCGTGTGCACAGGGGCTCAAGAACATGGGCCATCCACAACTGCTTTTGTGTCACTTGAACACTCTCTACATCCACTGCTTTGTTATCACATATATGACAGGCATGTCAATCATTTTAATCTTCCCGTAGGTGGAAAATATCTCCATGATGTGGTCCTTGGTCATGTTCCTGGTGAGCCTCCCAATGTGCACTTTGGTGAGTTTAGGGGATGGGTTCCGTCTTTTCCTTTGCTTTCCATCTCTTTAAGGTGGTTTGGATTTGGAGCCCAAGTGCCTTCTGTTGTGCCTGCACCAGGAGGCGCTCCAGAAGTCAGAGGAACTGCTGGAGCTGGAGCTGAGGAGCGGCTTGAAGCTGAGGAGGAGGAGCTGGAGCCCTTGCTGGTGCTGGAGCCCAAGCTGGAGCTGCAGCTGGAAGGAGACCTGGTGCTGTTGCTACCGCTGGAAGCGCTGCGCCGCTTTCGCGCCTGGTCCTGGCTGGGGTCCTTCTCACTGGACTCCTTGGTGGCCCTTTTATCTTTAGAGCAGTCCTTAGACTTCTCATCAGAGCAGTCTTTTTATTATTTCCTTTGACTCCTAGCAAGCTCTTCTTTTTCACTCCTGATAAATCCATTCTACCCTTCTGAGGTGCTCAAAGCAGCAATGGTGGCCTCGCTTTTCTGAACTTCCACTTCTAACTCAATTCTGAGAAAGGATCCCTAATTGATTGCAATTTATGCCAAAGAGCAGCATCTTCCCGCCACTGCCACCTCCTCCCGCTCTCATGGGCCACTCAACATAAACATCTTTAAAATGAAATGTCCGTAAGATTTTTCATGTGTTTTTAATTACTTCAAATGCTACATGGAGAAATGAAATATCCATGAGAATATAAAAGTCAAGAAATGTATGAATGAGATGATTACCTGACTCAGAATTCTGCTTATTCAGTGCACCTTTAATCTAAGTATGATAAATAAAAACAATAATTCAATGTAGAACTACTTGGAAATGATGCTTGAATTACATTCCATACCTTCTCTTAAAATATACAAAAGCTGAATAATAATTATTTTCTTATTGTTATTGCCTATATAAATATCTTACATTCAATTGTCATATAACTGCCACCAGTACATTTAATGTAGTTTTGTGCTATTATTAATAATAATTATTATTAATCACCATATAGCTGACACTTACCTGAATGTCTGGATAGTGAGCATGCAATGTATAATAATGGTTAACTAGAAAATTGGTTGAGTCTCTAGTACTCTTATAAGTTCACTCAAATGTTTCCCAAAGAGCTTCACCCTTTATGAAAATTTAATGTAATGTTTATTAATTTAAGTAGTCATCAATGAATAAGTCAAATGGAGTGTTTCATATGAAGTCAAAAGCATCACTTTTATACACATATTACAGAATATTTATGCAGTAACACTTGACTAACTAGAATTTATTATAGTTGTATTTGAGTTTTTAGAAACAAGATCTATTAAGGAGTCTTTTCATACACAAATGCCAATATCAACAGTTACATTTAAAAAAATCTTCTAATTTCAAAGCAGCAAAAAGCTGGTATTTTGATCATGCAAAGATCAGCAAGTGGATAAATTAGCTCTATTATGATACATCATACATAAAAAGCCTGAATTTTACAAATGTCAAACCCAAAAATTACTTAGTACTACAAAGTCATGCCACTGTTTTACACTAATTCTACTAAAAGCAATAAAGTTACATATAGTATCAGAAAATTTCTTAATGAGGGCAGAATTTTTCTTACACTATTGGCAGGGCACTCATCCTCCTGATAGGGGACTCCTATGTATTTCTGGGGAGCTTTCCCAGACTTATTTCCAATTTATGCACTTAATGAAAGGTGCAAGAAGTTTTACTTTAGAAGTTCTTCATGTTTACATCAAATGGATTGGCCACCCTCAAAAAGATCAGTACTCTGGTTTCTTGATATCAATGTTAAACTTTCAAAAATGCAACCTTATCCTATCCAATCCTTCTTGAAAATTGAGTGTTCTCTCACTGTCACACTTTTAATTACAAGAGCTTTTGTGTTTGTGTCTCAAAACTATCAGTTTGACCCTTAATAATAAGATAACTGGGTCATTCAAAAAACATACTGAACCACAACCATATGGCTTCAGGAAAATGTTCTGGTTTTGCTCCATCGAAGTGATAGCTAATGTTCATGATATTTCCAAACAATGCGGTTCCTTGGGTCTTTGTACGATCATCTAAATTATCTAAATTTAAATTTAAATGATTTAATTCCAGAAGACTTGCATGTTCTTGACCTTTTAGTTCTTGTTTAGAAGGGGCCAAATTAGCTGATTTGAGGAGAATAATGTTTCTTTTTTCTCCTCCATACAGTGGATCCCCTCTCTCACCATTGCTATTTAACATAGTCCTGCTAGTTTTAGCCACAGCCACTAGGCAATAAAAAGAAACCAAATTGATACAAATTAGAAAAGAGGAATCCAAACTACCCCTATTTGATGACATGGTTATATATATAGAGGATCCAAAAGACTTCACTGAGACTTTGGTAGAGTGGCAGGATATAAAATCAACACACAAAATTCAATAACCTTTGCATTCAACCACAATACTAGGGCCAGTACTGTGGCAAAGCGGGTAAAGCCACTTTCTGCAGTGCCGGCATCCCATATTGGCACCAGTTGAGACCCTGCTGTTCCATTTATGATGCAGCTCTCTGCTATGGCCTGAAAAAGCAGTAGAAGATGGTCCAAGTCCTTGGGACCTGCACCCACATGGGATACCTGGAAGAAGCTCCTGGCTCTTTCCTTTGGATCAAGGCAACTCTGGCCATTGTGGCCATCTGGGGAGTGAACCAGTGGATGCAAGACCTCTCTCTCTCTCTCTCTCTCTCTCCCTGCCTCTCCTCTCTCTGCAACTGTGACTTTCAAGCAAAATAAATAAATCTTAAAAAATAATGTTTGTGGTCAGTAAGATAACATTTCTTAAAAATATAAACACACGCAGGCGCTGTGGCTCAATAGGCCAATCCTCCACCTTGCGGCGCTGGCACACCGGGTTCTAGTCCCGGTTGGGGCGCCGGATTCTGTCCCGGTTGCCCCTCTTCCAGGCCAGCTCTCTGCTATGGCCAGGGAGTGCAGTGGAGGGTGGCCCAGGTGCTTGGGCCCTGCACCCCATGGGAGACCAGGAAAAGCACCTGGCTCCTGGCTCCTGCCATCGGATCAGCGCGGTGCACCGGCTGCAGCGGCGGCCATTGGAGGGTGAACCAACGGCAAAGGAAGACCTTTCTCTCTCTGTCTCTCTCTCTCACTGTCCACTCTGCCTGTCAAAAAAATAAAAATAAAAAAAAATATAAACACAATACCAGGGATGAGAAACTACTCATAAGATTAATCTCATGCATGATAGACACAAAAATAAATTCTTGGATTGAATTTAACTAAGGATTCCAAAAATCTCTAAGAAAATTACAAAATGCTAAACAAAGAGTAAGAATATACAAAATGGGAAAATCTTTCAAGATTAGAAGATTCAATATTATCAAAATTCTATACAACCAAAATAATTCTAGAGATTCAATGTGATCACAATCAATATATGAACAACATTCTTATATAGGAATATTCTTTCTATACGCAATTTGCATAAGGCTTTCTTCATAAAATAATGTTGTATTTTATAAAATGCTTTCTCTGCATCTATTAAGATCATCTTTGTTTATTTTGTTCATCAGTTTGTTAATGTGATATATCACATTTCTTTACTTGAGAATGTTGATTCATCCTTGCATACCAGGGATAAATCCCAATTTGTCTAGGTGAGTGATCTTTCTGATGTGTTTTGGATTAGATTGGCTAATATTTGGATGGGGATTTTTGTATCTATGTCCATCTGGGATATTTATCTATAATTCTCTTTCTCTAGTGTATTTTTTTCTGCCTTAGGAATTAAGGTAATATAGGCTTCATAGAGGGAGTTTGGGATGATTCCTGCCCTTTCACTTGTTTGAAAAACTGGAATTAGCTTTTCTTGAAATAGCTGAAAGAATTCCACAGTGAGAATCTGTGGTCCAGGGCTTTACATTTTTGGGAGGGTCTTTATCACTGATTCAATCCTTGTCTAGGATGTTGCTTTGTTTAGGTTTTCTCTGTCTTCTTGACTCAATTTTGGTAGCTTGTATGTGTTCAGGACTTTTTTCCATTTCTCCCAGGTTTCCTGATTTGCTGTCATACATCTCTATGTAGTAATTTCTGATGATTATTTTTATTTCTGTTGTTACTTTTCCTTTTACACCTCTGATTTTATTGATATGGGCCTTCTCCCTCTTTTTTTTGCTACATTAGCCAATGGTATGTCGATTCTGTTTGTTTTCCCAAAAAATTAGCTGTTCATTTACTGATCTTTTGGAATTTTTGTTTCAATTTTTCTTCTCTAATTTTAATTATTTCTTTGTTCTAGGTTCTTAATATACACGGATAGAGCATTTATTTGGTACCTTTCCAATTTTTTTATGCAGACAACAATTTCTATAAACTTCTATCATAATACTTATTTTGCTGTATTCTATAAGTTTTGATAGGATAATTATCATCTTCATTCATTTATAGAAATTTTTTTATTTCCCTGTTGATTTCTTCTATGATACATTGTTCATTCAGGAGCATGTTGCTCAGTCTCCATGTGTTTCCATATGATCTGGAGATTCCTGAGTTGGGGTTTTTCAGCTTCATTCCATTCTGGTCACAGAAGGTACATGGTATGATTTCATTTTTTTTTTTAATTTGCTGAGACTTGCTTTATGGCCTAGAATATGGTCTATCCTAGATAAAGTTCCATGTACTGATGAGAAGAATATGTATTCTGCTGCTGTGAAGTAAAAAGTTCTGTTGGGGCTGGTGCTGTGGTGCAGCATGTAAAAGCCCTGGCCTGAAGCACTGGCATCCCATATGGGAGCTGGTTCTACCATGGCTGCTCCTCTTTTTATCCAGCTCTCTGTTATGGCCTGGGAAAGCAGTGGAAGATGGCCCAAGTCCTTGGGCCCCTACAACCATGTGGGGGAGCCAGAAGTTCCTGGGTCCTGGCTTCAGATAGGCATAAATCCAGCTGTTGTGGCAATCTGAGGAGTGAACTAGGGCGTGGAAGACCTCTCTATATATATCTCTACCTCTCTCTGTCTTTCAAATAAAATAAAACATTTTTGACATTGTATCAAACTCTTTTTTCAAATGATGTTCCATAACAACATTTTAAATGACTTTATGCAATCAGTAATATAAGAGCAGACATTACTACTAAAATTAATAAGTAGACTAAAATAAGCCATCAAGACAATAATGTATTGTTGATAAAATATCTTAGATTTCAAGAAAGAGATACTTTAAAATGAGATAAAAATATCAAGAAAGCATGCATTTATCTGCATCATTAGAAAATTAACTATATGTTTTGGTGAGCATGACCAGAAAAAAATTTTATTTACTGTTTGTTTTCACAGTATTAGTTACTAAAATTCATTGCACTTACAAAAACATAAAAGTCAACCTATAAAGTCTAATTATAGCTGTATTTGCTTCTGCACTGGTCACATGCTATTAAATAATTTTTTTAACTTTTATTTAATGAATATAAATTTCCAAAGTACAACTTTTGGATTATAGCGGTTTTTCTCCCATAACCACCCTTCCTCCTGTAACCATCCCATCTCCCACTCCCTCTCCCATCATCAAGATTCATTTTCAATTATCTTTATATACAAAGATGAGTTTATTAGATACTAAGTAAAGATTTCAACAGTTTGCACCCACACAGAAACACAAAGTATAAAGTACTGCTTGAGTACTAGTTATACCATTATTTCACATAATACAACACATGAAGGACAGAGATCCTACATGGGGAGTAAGTGCACGGTGATTGCTGTTGTTTATTTAACAATTGACACTCTTTTTTTTGTTTCTTTCCAAATCTTCAGAGAAATTTCATTTGCCAGTGGTAGAAAAGAACACTGCACAGTGGGCCATGTTCCCAGAAAACCAGAATTAAATTACCATTAACTTCAAATCCAAAGACATGTACATGACCACAGGATATTTCCATCAACAATTAAAATTAAGTGAAGACCAGACCAATATTTATTCTATACACCTTCCATTCATGTGCTTGCAATTGAGGATATCTTGGGGATTTTTTTTTTTTTTACCAATGACTAGATTCTTTGAATGTATAAGATAATCCAAAAGCAAGACAGGTCTCTAATGACTCCCAAATGTCTATTTAAAAGCTATTAAGTGAAAAATGAAATGGAGGACATTCACAATAATTCTTGGACTCCTGGAGATCCTAAGACATGCTACAAAAATAGGTATTTATTCTTAGGAAAATAGTCAGAGCTAGCTTTCTTATGCTATACATAAAATCTTAACATCAGAGGCAGTACAGATAGTACAGATAGTTTTGAACTGATCTCCAAACAAACACAAATCCACATTTAAAAGAACAGTTAATTTGAGGTTTTTGGCAAAAGACAGTACTTCACACATCTAATCCAAATCAAAGAGCCTGCAGACAGTTTTCAGTGAGATGAAAGGAATGAAATAAATATAAATTATATGGATAAATAAATGTCAGAAAATTTAAATAAGCTAACGGAACTAATATTTTTAAACAAAAATACTAGTCAGGTAACAAGCTTTTGTTTCTCAATGTCAGACTCTAAATGTTTACCAGACTACTGTTAATATCATTAAAAACCTAATCTTTGACCCAGAGTGTTAGTAATACTGATTTGCATTTGCAAAAAGATTGTTTTTCCAACTGAATGCTTCTGGTCCTCAAAGGTATTTTAATATTACTGAAGGCAGACTGTGGTGCTAACAGAATTTAAGTCTCAGTACTTTTTTTTAAAAAGTGACAGACTCTAAAGTCAGTCTACTAATTTGCCCAGGTAAAAAATGCAAGAATTGGTTATAACTAGCATATTTAGTGGCATGCCCTATTGAGTGGTATGGTTAGTAAGTAATAACTACACCTTAAACACCATCCCAGTCTGTTTCTTTTATGTGTTGCTACTTATTCATTAACTTCATACCCACCACTGAGTTCCTATGGCCAGGTAAAAATTTTATGGTATGCACAAAAAACTGTCATGGTGGGTACTGTTCAAAGTTCTAGAGACTGGAACAATCATTTATTGTAGGATTCGCTCCCTCTCCTAAATGCATGAAGCCATTCTACTTTTCTGTTTCTCCCCTTAAAATAAAGGCTACATGTCATGGTGATCTTTTGCCACATTTTTGATTAACTTTTGGCTACGTGAAAAAACTTGTAATGAATTTGTCAATTTTGCTCATCTAGCTTGAAGTTCAACCTAATTCTTTTCAACCTAATTCTGGAATGCCCCAGATTACCCCATTAATCCATTTCTATGTTGTTCCTATTTTATGAGGAAGATGTTTTACGTTTTTTGTTAAGATTTGTTATCAGTAGAAAAGTTTGTCATGTTACACATGTTACCATGAGAGTGCAACAGCTCTTGTTTGTGAATTCTCCCTTCTTTTTAAACATCTGATTAAGTTGCAAAGGCTGAAAATCTTCCACAAAAAGCATGCTTAGAAGAATAGAGACAACACAGTTTTCTCACAAAGTAACTTTCTGAAAACTGATAAAACTAAATTTATGAACACTTTTGATTGCAAGTAGTCTGCAGAAACAAAATCTTGTGTATGTTTGGGTTAGGTAACTCAAGTTTTCTTTTTAACAATCAGAATGTTTTAAGGAAACATTTTAGATCCCACAAAAGGGACCTGACTCTTGGATTTAGGACCCTTTCCTTGACAATATGTACAAAATTTCTTTAACTTGCCATGTGTCCATTCTTTGAAGCTGTCAAAGCCAAGAACCCATAAACAAATCACAAATAGCAATAACCTACATTAATTAACATCCCCCCTTTAACATGTTGACATTTTTACTAAAGGATTATTTTTGCATTTCCATTTCTTATATCCCATGACATTCCATAAAAATTGCATTATTGCTTTATAGGCCACACAACATTCAAAAGTATGTTTATATGCATTGCCTATTTTCCTTGATGTCTGTTAACAGTTTGATACTCATTTTACTACATGAATTTAAGGTTGAAAATACCTGTTAGTATTTCTTGTCAGAACTTAATTGTTCACATCACTAATCACTACAAGCATATTTAGCCCTGATTATATTGCTCAAAAACTGCACCCATTATCAGAACAGTGCAAATGATATTTAATTTTAAAAGTAATTATAATGGCTTGAATTCAAAGTTATTGAAATGAATACTGTCAAGTAATTTCACTTGAGTGTATACATATTTCATCATCAGTGTTTACTTTACCCTTCTTTACGTATAACCATCAATTCTTCACAATTTCTTTACATCAGTTTTCTTTCCCAAGTCCCAAAACTGAGAATGCCAAATAGTCTTGGAAGTCCACAGCTTCGTATTTTAATGTTTTCTTAAGAACACATTTGTGAACTCACAAAAGTGTTCATCTTTCAACTTTGAAAATGCAGTTTTTAGTTTGTCAAACAATCCTGTTCTAAAATCCCAACAAATAAATCTGAGAATTAACTTAAACACCTTGACAGTGTCCCTTAAAAATGGTAAGACAGTAAAGTGCCCATAGGCATGGCAATGACCTCTTGGATGGGATCATTTAACTCCTTGGAACTGGAAAATACCAGTACCAAGGATTACACTGAGATTCAATTTTACTGAAGGCTACATTTAGTTTACCCACTTTCCACAACCTAGCATATTCATTATGGTAGAATGAAATGTAAATGTTTTGTGTAGCCCTCAATCTCACACTAAGATTTGAGAGAGATGTACTTTTAAAAAGCACGGGGTAATGGCCGGCGCCGCGGCTCACTAGGCTAATCCTCCACCTTGCGGCGCCGGCACACCGGGTTCTAGTCCCGGTCGGGGCGCCGGATTCTGTCCCAGTTGCCCCTCTTCCAGGCCAGCCCTCTGCTGTGGCCAGGGAGTGCAGTGGAGGATGGCCCAGGTGCTTGGGCCCTGCACCCCATGGGAGACCAGGAAAAGCACCTGGCTCCTGGCTCCTGCCATTGGATCAGCGCGGTGCGCCGGCCGCAGCGCGCCGGCCGCGGCGGCCATTGGAGGGTGAACCAACGGCAAAGGAAGACCTTTCTCTCTGTCTCTCTCTCTCACTGTCCACTCTGCCTGTCAAAAAAAAAAAAAAAAGAAAACTTTCATTTAATAAATATAAATTTTGAAAGTAGAACTTTCGCATTATAGCAGTTCCAGCCCACAACCACCCTTCCACCCACAAACCATCCCATCTCCTACTTCCTCTCTTATCCCATTTATTCATTTATAGTTATCTTTATATACAGAAGATCAACTTAGGGTGTAGCTGGGGTTCTGGATGAGCTCTGATTGCAGAACCAAACTCTCAGAACTCCTTGCTTGCCAAGATAGTACATTGCAGCTAGAACCATGCCCACAGGGAGGGCCACACAGATCATTCACAAAGATGAGTGTTCAACACACTCAGGACTAACACCAGGACATTGTTCAGCTTGAAGAAGAGGAGGTGATGGAGTGATCACACCAACAGATGTGACCACCCCCCACTTCTGTTAATCAGAGGAGAACTGCTACCTCCAACTTGGGTGTTACCCTGCATACTTGCTCCACCCTGGAGGACTGACTAAAGCTCTTAGGACACACCAACCATACATTTCTCAGTATTCACTGAAAGCATAGACATTCTGCTAAGCCATAGAGGTACAGCTCTAACATAAAAGTCATCAGAGGGAAAAAATAAACAATTAACTCCACAAATGCCTAAAAATAAAGGGAGACATTTAAAAAAAAGAATATGATCCCCCAAAGGAACACACCAACATTTAAATGTGAAGATGAAGAGATTGATGGAATGCCTGAAATGGAATTCAAAAAAATTAATCCTAGGATTACTCAAAAGCAGTTAGAAGCAAATTGACAAATTAAAAAAGAAAACAATATATGACATCAATAAAAAATTTTCCCATGAAATTGAGATATGAAGAAAATGAAATACTAGAAACTAAGAACTCAATAGGTCAAATAAAAATGCAATGAGAATCCTCAAAAGCAGACTCAGTGAGGAAGAAGAAAGAATATCCAAATTAGAAGATGAATCTTGGGAAAACCTACAGTCAGAACAACAACAACAACAAAACACAAGAAGAATATAGAAAACTTAAAACCAATGTCAGAGATTTATGGAATGCCATTGAATGACCCAACATATGGATCTCAGGAGTTCAAGAAGCTGTGGAAAAGGATGATGGACTCAAAGGCCTATTTAGTGAAATTAAAGAAAACTTTCCCAATTAGGAGAAAGAAAAGGACACCCAATAGTGGAAGCACATAGAACTCAACAGACATGACCAGAAAAGATCTTCACCAAGACACACTGCAAACTCTCCACAGTAAAACATAAAGAAAAGATCATAAAACTTGTGCAACAGAAATACCAGATTACTTGCAGAGGAGCTCTAATTACACTCATGGCTGACTTCTCATAAGAAATCTTATAGGCTAGAAGGGAATGGTGAGATATACTATCAGTCTTAAAAGAAGAAAACTGTCAACCCAGAATACTGTACCATGCAAAACTATCATTTATAAATGAAGGTGAAATAAATTCTTTCCATAACAAACAGAAATTGAAAGAATTTGTCACCATGTCTCCAGCCTTAAAAAGATACTTAAGGAGGTGCTACACACAGAAACACAGAAAAATAGCCATCATTATGAAAGAATGAGAAGGCAGAAAATCCTCCAGGTGTACAAAAGAACCAAAGTAAAACAGTAATATTTACAGAAAAATGTCAATGTCAAGTTGTTACTTATCAATAGCCATCTTGAATGTAAATGACCTCAACTCTCCAGTTAAATCATATAGACTGGCTGAATGGATTAAACAAGACCCCTCTATTTTCTGCTTACAAGAAACACATCTCCCCAATGAATAAACAGGCACACTGAAAGTGAAAGTATGGGAAAACATTCCATACTAACAGAATCTAAAAAAAGAGTTTTTGTTGCTATCCTAATATCAGATAAAATAGACTTTATCATAAAAACTGTTAAAAAGAGACAAAGAAGGGCACTATGTAATGATTAAGGGATCAACTCAACAGGAAGCTATAAGTACAAGAAATGCATATGCACCTAATTACTAATTACAGGGTGCCTGGCTACTTAAAAGAAATATTATTGGATTTATATAGAGATATAGATTCTAGTACAATTGTAATGGGAGACTTCAATACCCCACTTTCAGCAATGGACAGATCAACCAGCAAGAAAATCAGCAAGGAAAAAACAGAGTTAATAGAGCCGGCGCCGTGGCTCAATAGGCTAATCCTCCACCATGCGGCGCCGGCACACCGGGTTCTAGTCCCGGTTGGGGCGCCGGATTCTGTCCCGGTTGCCCCTCTTCCAGGCCAGCTCTCTGCTATGGCCAGGGAGTGCAGTGGAGGATGGCCCAGGTGCTTGGGCCCTGCACCCCATGGGAGACCAGGAAAAGCACCTGGCTCCTGGCTCCTGCCATCGGATCAGCGCGGTGCGCCGGCTGCAGCGGCGGCCATTGGAGGGTGATCCAACGGCAAAGGAAGACCTTTCTCTCTCTGTCTCTCTCTCTCACTGTCCACTCTGCCTGTCAAAAAAAAAAAAAAAAAAAAAAAAAAAAAAAAAAAAAAAAAAAACAGAGTTAATAAACATTATAGACAAATGAATTACCATATCTACAGAACTTTTCACTCTACAGTGGCAGAACACATATTATTCTCATTAGTGCATGGAACTTTCTCTAGGATAGACCATATGCTAGGACATAAAGCAAGTCTCTTTCTAAATTTTCAAAAGTGTTTCTTTTCTTTTTCTCCCTGCCTTGTTTCTTTCTTTTTTTAAAGATTTATTTATTTATTTGAAAGTCAGAGTTACACAGAGAGAGGAGAGACAGACAGAGAGGTCCTCCACCCGATGGTTCACTTCCCAAATGGCTTCAACAGCCAGAGCTGCACTGATCTGAAGCCTGGAAGAAGCCAGGAGCTTCTTCTGGGTCTCCCACATGGGTACAGGGCCCCTAGGATTTGGGCAATCTTATAACTGCTTCCCCAGGCCACAGCAGAGAGCTTGATTGGAATTGGAGCAGCTGGGCCTTGAACCAGCGCTCAGATGGGATGCTGGCACTGCAGGCCAGGGCATTTACGTGCTGTGCCACAGTTTCAGCAAATTCAAAAAATTCAAAATAGTACCACACATCTTCTTGGACTACAATGAAATGAAGTTGGAAATCAACTCAAAAATCTCTAGAATATATGCAAACACATGAAGGCTTAACAACATGCACCAGAAAGCACTGTGGGTCATAGAAGAAATTAAAAGATAAATTAAAAAAATTGTGGAAACAAATGAAGATGACAATATGTCATACCAAAACGTATAGGGCACAGCAAAAGCAGTACTGAGAGAAGGTTATAGCAACTTGCGCCTACATGAAGAATTTGGAGAGATACCAAATAATTGAGCTATCAACGCATTTAAGGACCTAGAAAAACAAAAACAAACCAAACTCAATATGATTAGGAGTAAAGAAATAATTAAAATTAGAGAAGAAATAAAATTTAAACAGAAAAATATAAAGAAAATCCATGAAATGAAGAGCTGCTTTTTGAAAAAATAAACATTGATACACTATTAGCACAACAAACCAAGAAAAGGGGGAAAAGACCTAAATCAATGGAATTAGAGATGAAAAAATAAATGTAACAATACCATGGAAAAAGAATCAACAGGATTTAATGCAAAGAACTGTATGTCAACAAAATGGGAAACCTGGGAGAAATGGATAGATTCCTAGATACATACAATCTCCTCCAAAATTGAATCATGAAGACATAGAAAACAAAAAAGACCAATAACCAAGACAGAAATTGAATCAGTAATAAAGACACTCCCAAAAAAGAGAAGCCTAGGACCAGAGGGTGTCTCTGCTGAATTCTACCAGATATTTAAAGAACTAATTCCATTTCTTCTCAAGCTATTCAAAACAATTGAAAGTGATTGAAACCTCCCAAACTACTTCTGTGAAGCCTGCATCACCTTAATTCTGAAGCCAGAAAAAAAATCCATCAGAGAAAGAGAACTATAAACCAAAATCTTTGATCAACACAGATACAGAAATCTTCAACAAAACATTAGCCAATCAAATCCAACAACACACCAGCAAGATCATTCACCTGGACCAAGTGGGATTTATCCCTTGTATTCAGGGTATGTTTAAGATACATAAATTAATAAATGTGATACATCACATTAACAAACTGAAGAATAGATGCAGAGAAAGCATCTGATGTGATAGAACACCAATTCATGTTGAAAACATTAAGCAAATTGGATATATAAGGATATTTCCTCATGCAATCAAAGCAATCTATGGCAAACTCACAGCTAGAATACTATGGAATGGAGAAAAGCTGGAAGCAGTCCACCTATGATCCAAAACCAGACAAGAATACCCACTCTCCCCACTGCTATTTAATAGCGTTCTAGAAGTCTTAGCCAGAGCCATTAGGCAAGAAAAATAAATCTAAGGGTTACAAATTGGAACAGAAGAAATCAAACTACATCCATTCCAAAAGGATCCCAAAAACACCACTGAGAGAATGCTGGACTCATAAAATAGTTTCATAAAGTGGCAAGATATAAAACCAACACAGAAAAATAAATAGTCCTTGTATACACTGACAAGGTAATGACTGAGAAAGATCAGTTCCATTCACAATAGTTCCAAAATAATCAAATATCTTGGAGTAAATTTAACCAAGGATGTCAAAGATATCTAAGATGAAAATAACAAAATGCCAAAGAAATAGAAAAAGACATAAATGGAAAAATTATCCATGTTTATGGATTGAAAGAATCAATATAATCAAAATGCCCATATTAGAAAAAGTAATTTGAAGATTCAATGTATTTCTAGTGAAAATATTAAAGACATTCCTCACCTATCCAGAAAAAAATGATGCTAAAATTCATATGGAAACAAAAGAGACCCTGAATACCTAAAACAATCTTATGTAATAAGAACAAAGGCAGAGGCATCACAATACCTGATTTCAAGACATACTACAAGGTCATAGTCAAAGTGGAAGTTCTCTCCTCCCTTCAGAGAAAGGTACCTCCTTCTTTGAAGACCTGTTCTTTCCACTGGGATCTCACTCACAGAGATCTTTCATTTAGGGTTTTTGTTTGTTTGTTTGTTTGCTTGTTTGTTTGTTTTTTTGTGCCAGAGTTCCTTGGCTTTCCATGCCTGAAATACTCTCATGGGCTTTTCAACCAGATTGCAATGCCTTTAGGGCTGATTCTGAGGCCAGAGTGCTGTTTAGGACATCTGCCATTCTATGAGTCTGCTGAGTATCTCGCTTCCCATGTTGGATCACTCTCCCCTTTATTTATTCTATCGGTTAGTATTAGCAGGTACTAGACTTGTTTATGTGCTCCCTTTGACTCTTAGAACTTTCATTATGATCAATTGTGAACTGAAATTGATCACTTGGAACAGTGAGATGGCATTGGTACATGCCACCTTGATGGGATTAAATTGGAGTCCCCTGGTATGCTTCTAACTCTACCATTTGGGGAAAGTCAGCCCGAGCATGCCCCAAATTATACATCTCTTCCCTCTCTTATTCCCACTCTTATGTTTAACAGGGATCACATTTCAGTTAAATTTCAACACTTAAGAATAACTGTGTATTAATTACAGAATTAAACCAGTCATATTAAGTAGAACAGACAAAAAACTACTAAGAGGGATACTGTATTAAGTTGTTCATTAACAGTCAGTGTGGGGAGCAACTGGGAGCAACTCGGACTAGACTAAGTTACTGGAATTAAGACTTATTCTATGCATCTGCTCTCCCACAATATGGCGCTGAGAAGGGAGAAACAGCTTCTACACAGCTGCCTCCAGTTCAACCAATAAACTGTAGGACCTGCTCCTGATTGGAGGAGAGCAGCGTACTCGGCGTGTGGGTAGCAGAGTTGGGATTGGTGGAAGAGGACTATAAAGGAGGAGAGAGACAACATGCACCAGGAACATCTAAGAGGAACATCTAAAGGGAACACCTGTGCAGCCCCCGAGAGAGCCGGCCTGCGGTGTGCCGCTCCCCCGCGGAAATGGGGAAAGTGGCTAGGGGGAACCACCATTCCATGGAGGTGGAAGGGACAGTAGCCAACCGGGAAGAACCAGCAGCAAACCCGGGGAGGGCCGAGCAGACAAAAGAACAGCGCAGGGTCCTGTGTCATTCCTCCATGAAGACGGGGACCGACAGTCAGGGCTATGCTGATCAAGTCACCGTTTCTCATAGTGTCGATTTCACTTCAACAGGTTTCCTTTTTGGTGTTCAGTCAGTTGTCACCAATCAGGGAGAACATATGTTATTTGTCCCTTTGGGACTGGCTTATTTCACTCAGCATGATGTGTTCCAGATTCCTCCATTTTGTTGCAAATGACTGGATTTCGTTGTTTCTTACTATGACCTTGTCTAAACAAGATAAGAGTTGAAGAACTCAAGGGGCTTCCATAGCCTTGGAAACTCATAACTGGTGCATAGGGAGATTACTGATGCCATAAACAGGAGTGTCAATTTCTAAAGTCAACAACAGGAGTCACTGTGCACTTACTCCTCATGTAGAATCTCTGTCCTTAATGTGCTGTACATTGAGGCTTAATGCTATAACCAGTACTCAAACAGTATATTTCTCTTTGTGTTTCTATGGGGGTGCAAACTGTTGAAATCTTTACTTAATGTATACTAAACTGATCTTCTGTTAAAAAAAAAAGAAGAAATTATCAATTCCCAACTTGACTCTCACTGGGATTAAACATGACAATAGGTCTGATCTGATTTCATCATCATTTAAAAAAATCATCTATTATTTTTCACTTTATGTTTCTGTGTGGGAGCAAACTGTTGAAATCTTTACTTAATGTATGCTAAACTGATCTTCTGTATATAAAGAGAATTGAAAATGAATCCTCATGTGAATGGAAGGGGAGAGGGAATGGGAAAGGGGAGGGTTGCGGGTGGGAGGGACGTTATGGGGGGAAGCCATTGTAATCCATAAGCCGTACTTTGGAAATTTATATTCATTAAATAAAAGTTAAAAAAAAGACATACTACAAGGAAGTTACAATCTAAACAGCCTGGTACTGGCTGAAAAATAGACTGGTAGACCAATGAAACAGAATAGAAATTCCAGAAGTGAATCCATGCACACAACCAATTTATCTTTGATCATGAAGCTAAAATCTACCACTGGAGAACTGAGTCTCTTTAACAAATGGCTCTGGGGAAACTAGATCTGCAAGTGCAGAAGTATGAGATTAGACCCCTACTCACACTTCACACAAAAATCCACTCAAAAATGTATCAAAGACAAAATTCTATGACCTGATACCATGAAATCTTCAAAGAACAATGGGGAAACTAGGCAAGATTTTGGCATAGGAAAAGGGTTCTTGGAAAAGACTCCAGAAGCACAGGCAATTAAATCAAAATAAGACAAATGGGATTACATAGAGCTGAGAATCTTCTTCACTGTAAAAGAACCAGTTCGAATAAATAAGAGGTAATGGAAAGAATGGAAGAAATTATTTTCAAACTACAAAACTGATACAGGGTTAACATCCAGAATCTATAAAGAGTTCAAGAAACTCAACAACAACAGTGACAATAACAACAAACTAAGTTAAGAAATGGAAAAAGTAGTTGAACAGGCATTTTTCAAGAAAGTAAATTCAAGTGCTCAACAGACACTTAGAAAATGTTCAGGGTCACTAACTATTAGGGAAATGCAAATCAAAACCACAATGAGGTTTTGCCTAACTCCAGTTAGAACAGTCCACATACAGAAATCAACAAAAAAATTCTGAAGAGCATGTAGGTAAAATGGTACCCTGGTACATTGTTGGTGGAAATGTAAACTGGTGCAACCACCATGGAAGACAGAGATCTCAGAGATCTGAATAAAGACCTACCATACAATTTATCCATCAGACCATCATGCTCCTGGGAATTTACACAAAACAAAACAGTAGATGAGTTACCTGAACCTCCATGTTTATTACAACACAATTGACAATAGCTAAGACAGAATCAATGCTGATGCCCATCAACTGATGACTGACTAAAGAAATTTTGTTATAGTTACACTATGCAATTCTACTCAGCTGAGAAAAAGATGAAATCCTGTCTTTTGTAACGAGAGGGTCACAACTGAAAACCATTATCCTGAGTGAAATAAGACAATCCTGAGATGACAGATACCTTATGTGTTCCTGGATCTGGGATAACTAACATAGTATGTGAAATATAATGTAATGGAGTGAAATAGATATCTTGAGATTTAAAAACGTTATAAAAATTTTAAATCAAATTATAATTAATGAGAAAATTAATGAGATAGACATGAATTAATAATGAAACCCCAGAATGGAGATAAAGCTGAGGACGAATGCATTCATGGGTGAATTTTTAAAAATACAAAATAATTAATAACAATTCTTTCCAAACATAGAAAATTAAGGAAGGAAACATTTCTAATTTATTATATGAGGAAAACAATACTCTAATAAGAATGGCAGGCAAAGCTGCTAGAAAAAGAGGGAGCCCAAGCCTGTGATGCAGCTCAATAGGCTAATCCTCGGCCTGCAGCACAGGCACCCCAGGTTCTAGTCCTGGTCGAGGCAACAGATTCTGTCCTGGTTGCTCCTCTTCCAGTCCAGCTCTCTGCTGTGGCCCAGCAGTGCAGTGGAGGATGGCCCAAGTCCTTGGGCCGTGCACCCACATGGGAGACCAGGAGAAGCACCTGACTCCTGGCTTCAGATTGGCATGGTGCACCAGCCGCAGTGTGCCGGCCACAGCAGCCATTGGGCAGTGAACCAATGGAAAAGGAAGACCTTTCTCTCTGTCTCTCTCTCACTGTCCACTCTGCCTGTCAAAAAAAAAAAAAAGAAAAACAAAAAGAGGAATCCCAAAAATTCATACCTATTATGCATTTTGATACAATAAATCTGTACAAAATAATACCAAAATAAATGCAATTGCTTGTTTAAAAGATTTTACAGAAAGGATTTATTCTTAGAAAGCAAGGTTAGTTCAACTTATGAAAATGAATCATTGTCATAATGTCACATTATCATAATGAAGGGAAAAATATGACCATTTAAACTGATACAGAAAAAAAAAGTCACAACACCTTTTCATGATAAAGAGATTCAAAAAATTAGTACTAGAAAACTATCTCAACATAATAAATAATGAAAGAAAAAACAAAGTTACCATTAACTTTCTCAACGAACAGGTACAATGTAAAATGTACACTTTCACCATTTGTAATCTACATGGCCCTAGGAGACTTAATGAGACTAATTAGGCAAGAATGAAAACACATTCAAACTGAGAAGGAAGATATCTTTATCTATATATGCATGAGAACATATATTATTATAGAGAAGCATTCCTGTTTATTAATCTGAATTATAACACAGATAACTTGAAATTCTTCAATAATCATCCAATTACTATAGAAGCTGAAAGTTAGAAGTGATTAACATGTGCATTGGAGTGTGCAGAGTGCTTTGGAGCCTATGTGGATGGTATAGAAAGACCTGGGCAGAGTAGTGGTGATATCCTCATGGGCTGTGAAGAGACACATCACCTGGCAGTGTGGACGTTGTTCTGGGTGGAGGAGTGTGGTGGCATAGAAGAAATCGGAATCTTCATAGGCAGTCTTCAAAGTTAGGTGTGTGAGACCAATCCCCTGGACTTGCTCTACAAGTGGGGCATATCTGGGAGATGGTGCTCAAGGATCTGCATGCCTTGAGATCCTCTTAATGGGCCCCATCAGATACTAAGGATACAATTTATGGAAGGAATGATTAAGATTATGGTCCATGTCACCATCAGGTGGAGTTTCTCTGCTAGCCAACATTGGGCTGGTTGGCCCCATGGTGGGAGGAATGGTCAGTCTCTAAGATCTGATATCTGAATTGTTGATTTAGGAATTCTTCCATCATGAAGTTAATTGGACCTAAAGGATCAAACTCAAGAAAAGGAGGTGTATGGGCTGGAATTGTGGTTTAGTATGCTAAGTCTCTGCCTGTGGTGTGGGCATCACATATGGGTTCCGGTTAGAGGACTGCCTGCCCCATTTCCAATCCAGCTCTCTGCTAATGGCCTGGGAAACCAGTGTAAGATGGCCCAAGTACACCTGCACCCATGTCGGAGACCTAGAAGAAAGTCCATGCTCCTGAATTTTGACTGGCCCAGCTCTGGCTGTTGCAGGCATTTCAAGAGTGAACAAGTAGATAGAAAATAATTCTCTCTGCCTCCCTCACTCTCTGTAATTTTGACACCCAAGTAAATATAACTCTTAAAAAAGAAGAGGAGTTATCCATATAAAGATGTGCACATGGATGGAATGGGAATGATTAATGTCTTAGAAAATACAGAATATATCCTTGATAAACCAGATGACACCAAATTCTGTTCTGATATGGGTGTAACTTCCTGCATTGGAGTTTATGCTGACAGAAGCATCAGCAAGGGCTACTCATTGTCTGGGTTTGGAATAAGGAGCTGTGACATTCCATACCAATATAGACATAATCTACAGTAGCTCTCTTCCTTAAGGCCCTACCGAGATAAGATGCTTCCTTTGTTTTTTTTTTTCTTTTGATTTTGGTTAAATCACCAGCTTTGTGCTTATAATATATATTCCAGATTGATGATTTAGTGGTGTAGGTATTCTTAAGGAAATAAAAATGAACTACATAATTTCTATAAGGGCTATATTAGTAGCTTAAGCTTGTAGAAATTGTAGTTTTTGTTCAGAAAAGAAGTTGTATATTTTCAATCAAAATTATGGAGAGAAAAACCGAGCTATCTTTTGTAGGTTGCTCTGCTATAGAGCTCAGTATTATTGTGACATAGTGGGCTCTGTCTTTGCTCCAATTTTTTTTCTTACTTTCATAAATTTTCCAAGGCATTTCTTACAACTACTCACTGAATTTATTTTGGATATTTCCATGTACTTCACAATTTTCTTTCTCACTACTGTATTATACATTCCTTAATATATATTTTAATATCTCTGATCATTCTGTCATATAAAGTTTCTTCAACACATGTAAGAATGAAAGTTGTGAATGGACAAGGCCACCTAAAATTGCTTTATGCAGAATTTCTCTTGACAAAAATTATTTATAAAAGTGCAGGTTGGAGGGGATTCAAAGATGGTTGAATAGGGAAGACACGTGCTGATTCTGAGAAGAGGAAGTACTAGAAAAAAATAGAAAGTAAATTCTCAGGGGAGAGTTGGAGAGAAGTTTGCAGTGGAAATTCTACAGAAAGAATAGGAATGCTGTGGAGCAGCATGGAGAGTGCAGATACATAGTAGCAAGTGTCACACTACACGTGAATCCCACAATCCTCAAGCAGACAAAAGGTTCTAATATCAAGGTGAGGGCACACTGTGGCAGCCTGTACCACTGATGATATGGCATGAGGGAGAACCTCTCAGACTACACTGAGTTTGAATCCATCTGGAGCCTGAGGGAGAGGGAGGATAAGCACCTCATCCAGTGAAGGAAAAGCACATTTCTTTCTCCTCATCCCCACACAAGGATGCTCACAACAGGGAGAAGGTACCATCTCGACACCAGCAGAAGCTGCGGTGGCTCTCCTGTGCATGACTGGGGGAGATTCCCAGAAGAAAAATGCTGTGTTCTCCTCTGACTTTGAGTCTGGTTGAAAGGGTTGAGAGGGAGCTGTGCTCCTATTTAGGATTTAGAGGTGCCCCCAACCTCTCAACATATCACAGACTCTGGGGCTCAAATTGCCAAGGCAGATCACCCCTAAGCAGCTGGCTCTGGAAACGACTCTGCTTTCTACATGGATGAGGCAGGCTCATGGGGCAGAGGATATCTTCTTCACCCCATGACTGTTGGAAATCTGTGACTGCAAGATAGGGCACGGGGCCTAACTGGGTTTCTGGGCAATCACTGTGTCAGGCATCAGAAGCTCAGATCACCCTAACTGCCTGAGATAGGTCACTACAGAGGGTCCCATGCTCACTCTGAGGACTGCACAGATCCTGTTTTGCAGTTCATGCTTCAGCATGGGTGAGGTTTATACCCATCAGGGGCTAATCCTGAGCATTGATCAACATGGAAGAGAGGAGTGAGGTTGTGATTATGGCAACAGGCATGATCCTACCCTCAATCCTACTGACAATACATATTCACCAGGCCCAACATGGGTGTCACCTTGGATTCTTGTCCCACACTTGAGCCCTGACCAGAGCTGACTTGCCTTATCAAGCACCTCTGTATTCAGTGAGGGAGCAATCATTCCACTCAGCCACAGAGGCACAGGTTGAAGATAAAACATACCACAGAAAAGAGTTAAGAAGGATACTAATCACATTTTTCAAATATGAATGTACATCCTCCTCCAAATAGTTGCTGTTCATACTTGGATCTAAAGTATCACAAGTTGATTCCTTTGACTGAGGTCAGGTGCCATGCTGAAAAATGCAGAGAGTACCTTGGAAAATGGTACTGGGAATGAAGGGAATGAAAGCACAATACAAACAGAAATTAAAGACATCTATACTCACCTAAAATGACATGTAGTCTTCAGAACCAAAAACAAATGTATTAAAACGGCCTTACTATAAGGCACATTATATTTCCTAAAGCACAAGTACATTTCCATAATAAAAAATTGATGCAACTTTTAATATGCAAAGAAGAGAATGATGTTTTCAAAAATATTGTATTTATTTTCTTAAGTAAAACTTGACCATTTGGTGGCTGTGATAAAAAGATTCCTTAAAAATCTGAAAGAGAACAAGAAAAACACTGCCATAATTAAATTACCAGACTGGCATCATTGGATCTTTGCCACTAACAACAAGAATGCTATCGAAAATAACTAAACTTAATTCTGAGGAATTCCGTGTTGTAAAATTAAATCTCTGAGCATGTGATACTTTACTATCAATGAAAGGATTTTTATTGAAGATCAAATTTTCAATTCAATCATCTGCAAAAAAATGAATGTTTTAAAATTGAAAATATGGTGCTGGATCCGTGGCACATCAGTTAAAGCCAGGCCTGCGGTGCTGGCATCCCATGTGGGTACCAATTTGAACCTCAGCTATTCTACTTCCTGGCTCACTGATGGTGTGCCTGGGAAAGCAGCAACAGATAGCCCAAGTATTTGGGCCACTGCAGCCATGTGGGAAACCTGGAAGAAGCTCCAGGCTCTGGTTTCAGATTGGCCCAGCTCCAACCACTGTGGCCATTTTGAATGTGAACCTAAAAGTGGAAAACACCTCTCTCTCTCTCTCTCTCTCATTCTATCTCTTTCTCTCTCTCTCTCTCCCCTCCATTTTCCCCCTTCACTCTCTCTCTGCCTTTGCATTTCTGTAACTCTGCCTTTCAAAGAAATAAATGTCTTTAAAAATGGAATTGTGTCTTTCAATCTTAAACTATACAGAGGAAAATGAATAAAGCACAATGTATAAAAGGAAATAATATGACAGAAAACAGAAACATGATATAGAAAAATGAATGATATGACTACTTAATATGACTGGTTTAATTCTGTAATTATCACACAGTTATTCTTAAGTGTTGAAAATTAACTGAAATGTGATCCCTGTTAAACATAAGAGTGGGAATAAGAGAGGGAAGAGATGTATAATTTGGGGCATGCTCGGGCTGACTTGCCCCAATTGGTAGAGTTGGAAACATACCAGGGGATTCCAATTCAATCCCATCAAGGTGGCATGTGCCAATGCCATCTCACTACTCCAAGTGATCAATTTCAGTTCACAATTGATCATAATGAAAGGACTAAGAGTCAAAGGGAGCACATAAACAAGTCTAGTATCTGCTAACACCAACCGATAGAATAAATAAAGGGGAGAGTGATCCAACATGGGAAGTGAGATACTCAGCAGACTCATAGAATGGCGGATGTCCTAAATAGCACTCTGGCCTCAGAATCAGCCCTAAAGGCACTCGGATCTGGCTGAAAAGCCCATGAGAGTATTTCAGGCATGGAAAACCAAGACACTCTGGCAAAAAGATCTCTGTGAGTGAGATCCCAGTGGAAAGAAAAGGTCTTCAAAGAGGGAGGTGCCTTTCTCTGAAGGGAGGAGAGAACCTCCACTTTGACTATGACCGTGTCTAAACAAGATAAGAGTCGGAGAACTCAAGGGGCTTCCATAGCCTTGGAAACTCATAACTGGTGCATAGGGAGATTACTGATGCCATAAACAGGAGTGTCAATTGGTAAAGTCAACAACAGGAGTCACTGTGCACTTACTCCTCATGTAGGATCTCTGTCCTTAACGTGCTGTACACTGAGGCTTAATGCTATAACGAGTACTCAAACAGTATATTTCACTTTGTGTTTCTATGGGGGTGCAAACGACTGAAATTTTTACTTAATGTACACTAAACTGATCTTCTGTAAAAAAAAAAAAAAAAAAAGAAAGAAAGAAATTATTAATTCCCAACTTGACTCTCACTGGGATTAAACAGGACAATAGGTCTGATCTGATTTCATCATCATTTAAAAAAAATCATCTATTATTTTTCACTTTATGTTTCTGTGTGGGAGCAAACTGTTGAAATACTTACTTAAGGTATACTAAGCTGATCTTCTGTATATTAAGATAATCGAAAATGAATCTTGATGTGAATGGAAGGGGAGAGGGAGTGGGAAAGGGGAGGGTTGTGGGTGGGAGGGACGGTATGGGGGGGAAGCCATTGTAACCCATGAGTCATACTTTGGAAATTTATATTCATTAAATAAAAGATAAAAAAAAAGAAAAATGAATGATATGAAAATATGCTTTAAAGATGATCAGTAAATTGCATCACAGTACAGCAACACTTGTGAGGAGAATAGATAATTGACATAATTTAACAATGTCAGGAAGTGAAAGATAACATCCATATAATGGGTAGATTAAGAATATAAGGTAATATGATAACACATTTCTGCAAAAAATGAGAATTTACAAGAGATAGATAATCTGAAGGCTGCCCAGGGACAAATGGTTCTCAGGATTAGTTGATTCTTTGTGATGGTAAAAGACTGGCTTGTGAATGCAGCTTTCTAGGCAAACTTCACAATTCATCGCACAGCACCAACTGCCTTCTGTATAAGGTTTTCACATTTTAGTCTGGCATTCCTCTGCTAAATCACTCCAAAGCCAAGTGACAGAAAATCAGAGATACCCAGCTACTACACTCTAGACTTACATGGAACTAAGTCAAAGAAGCTAATCCTAAGCCTCTTTACCCTACTTACCCTTGGCATTCTCATTGATTCTCATTAAAAGCACAATAAAAACTATTTCTTGTAAAATTTTATTGAATTATACACTTTTATATGTCACAATGCAATATTTCAATGCACAAACACAGTGAGAACTGACCAAAGAAAGTAATCAACCTCTCTACCGCTCCACCACTTTCATTTAGTACCCTAGTCCTCTCCTTCAGTTCCTTATGAAACATACACCAAAATTTATGCATGAAGATATAGAAAATTTGGATAGACCAATAAAAAAGGTTGAGATTGAGTAGTAAAGCCTTGCTACAATACTAAGCTCAGAAATTGGTGGCTTCATTCATGCATTCTCTCAAACTTTCAAGGGTAAACTAACATCAATTCTTCTTAAACTATTCAAAACAATGGATAGGGAGAAAACCATTGAAAACTTACTCTATGAGGCTGAACTTACCTTAAAGATAAAACAAAACAAGGATACAATATGAAAGAGAACTAGGAACCATTATCCCTGATGAATGTAGCTGCAAAAACATTTAAGAAAATGCAAGCAAACAGAATTCAATGACACATCCACACTGACCAAATAGAATTTATACCAGGGATTCAGGGCTGTTATAGCATACCCAGATCAATAAATGTGATACATAACATCAATAATATAAGGATTAAATCCATGCAAGTTCTTCAGTAAATGCCAAAAAAGCATTTGATAAAATACAATATCCTTTTATGATAAAAGTCATAAAAATTGGGTTTAGAAGGAATGTACCTCAACACAATAAAGGAAATATATGTCAAGCCCACAGTCAATATCATATAGAATGGGGAAAAACTGGAACAATTTGGACAAAGATCTGCAACTAGACAAGGCTCTCCACTGTCACCACTTTTATACAATATAATTCTGGAAGTTTTATTTAGAGCCATAAGGCAAGAAAAAAGCAACAAAAAGGATAAAAATTGGAAAGGTGGAAATTAAAGTATCACTATGGTTGATATGATTCTGTATATTGGGAAACAAAAAGACACCCCCCCAACCAGACTATTAAAACTTATATGAGAATTCAGCAGTTTCAGGATGCAGATGCAAAGTGAACACACAAAAATCTGTATCACTCATACATATCAACAATTATCTGGCTGAAGGACGTATAAAAACTCTTCCATTCACAAAAGCTACCAAATATTAAATAATGAAATAAATTTAACAAAAGATGTGAAAGAACTCTACAATGAAAATTGTAAAACATTAATGAAAGAAACAGAAGGTATAACAATGAAAAAATCAATGGTTCAAGTATTGTAGCAATTGATATTATTCCAAATGGCCACATTATTCCCTGAATTTACAGATTCAGTACAATGCCCATCAAAATTTCAAGGACATTCCTTACAGAAAAAAAAATCTTGAAATTTATACAGAAATGTAAATGACAGTAAGTGGCCAAAGCTGTTTAAACAATAAAAATAAATCTATAGGCATCAAATATCAGATTTCAACACACTGCAGGACAATTATTATTTAAAAAGTATGGCACTGTGTGAAAATAGACATGTAACCTAAAGGGACAGACTATACAAGGCAGAAATAGCTGCACATCTACAATCAATTAATACTAGACAAATGTGCTAAAATTTTTCAGGTATTGGGAAAATTGAATCTATGCATGCAGAAGTTTGAAATGAAGCCAGTAATTATAATATATACAAAAAATTCCTTTAAATGAATCAAGGATCTAACCTTAAGATCCAAAACCATCAAACTATTAGAGGAAAGCATAGCAAAAATGGTACAACATTGGCCTAAGCAAAGATTTTTTTTTTTTGTATAGCATCCCAGAAGCACAGGGAATAAAGAAAAAAATAGAGAAATGGGATTATACCAAGCTTAAAATGCTTCTGTACTCCAAAGGAAAAAAAAATGAAGAGAAAAATGACAGAATAGAAAAAAATATTAGCAAACTATGCATCTGATAAATGATTCATATCCAGAACATATAAGGAGCTCAAGAAATCAACAAGACAATATGCATAAGAAACAAAGGATATCCACGGTTATTTTACAAAAGAAATACAAATGACCAACAGACATATGCAAAAATACTTAGTGTCACTAGCCTTCAGGGAAATGCAAATAAAAACCACAATTAGATATCAACCTACCCCAGTTAGAATGGCTATAATGCCAAAATCAAAATGTAAAAACTGACAATATTGTTGAGAAAAGAATACCTTAATATACTATTGGTGGGAAAATGAATAACTGTTATGGAAAACAGTATAGAGATAAATAAAAACTCAAGGTGGATTTACTTTATGATTCAATTGTCTGATGCAGGGGGATATATCCAAAGAAATAAAATCAACGTATAAAAACTGTTTATGGCAGTAAAATGCACAATAGAAATAATATGGAGTGAGATTAGTTGTCCATAAACTGAAGGTTGGACAAGAAAATATTATATAGCCTTTCCTCCTTTCTCTTCACCCTCGTCTCTTGCCAGTAGGGTGCTGGCTGTAGCCCTGCGCCTTCTGGGCACATGGCCTTCGGGCCAACCAGTGCTATGCTTCCTGGCCTGGATGCTCTTCCATGTGGCTGGTTCCTGGTACTTGGACCTAAAAAGAGCCTGTAAAAACTGTGTAGCTCTGCATGCATTCCTATGGACTTACTTCTTTTTCTTTTTTTTTTTTTTTGACAGGCAGAGTGGATAGTGAGAGAGAGCGCGAGAGAGAAAAAGGTCTTCCGTTGCCATTGGTTCACCCTCCAATGGCCACCGTGGCCGGCACGCTGCGGCCGGCGCCCCGACCGGGACTAGAACCTGGTGTGCTGGTGCCGCAAGGTGGAGGATTAGCCTAGTGAGCCGCGGTGCCAGCCTGGACTTACTTCTAAGGGTATAGTTTAAAACTTGCTATGGGATCTCTAATACCCTCGGACTAGATGGTAATGGTAACATCTTAAATTTTAAAGTGATTATATAGGTGACATTGATTATTAAAAGTGATCATGTCAATAATATTTTGTGTTAACTAATAACAATAATAAAATTTTAAAAAATGGAAATACTCCAACATGGGAAGGAGTCTGTACAGCAGACTGTACAGAGTGGCAAACGCCTTAAGTAGCACTCAGTGACCTCAAAATCAGCTCTAAAGGCATTCTGGTCTGGCTAAAAAGGCCCACAAGAGCATTTCAGGCATAGAAAGCCAGGTCCCTTGTGCAAAAAGTGTCCCTACATGGAGAACCTCCCTGGGTGAGACCCCAGTGGAAACTAACGGCCATTAAAGAAGAATGTACTTTTCTCCGGAGGGAGGAGAGAACTTCCACTTTGCTTATGGCTTTTCCTGAATATTGATGGAGTTTGTGGAACTCAAAAGGCTTCCATGGCCTAGGCAGTTCATGTCAAGAGCCTCAGGTGATCACTGACATCACACATGAGAGTGTTAATTATTAAATTAACAAGAGTCACTGTGTACTAACTTCCCATGCAGGACCTCTGTTCTCAAAGAGCTACAGTATTAACATCAATGGTAAAATTTGATCCCTAAGATTTACTTTATTTGCATGTGTTAAGTTCTAGTTATTTCTAAATGTCAAACTCCATTGCCTGTATTCTTAGGTATTTCTTCAAAGTTTATTAAGTGCTTCAAATGTAAAATCTTGGACACATATCTCTCTGAAATTCCTATCTCGTATGTTTAAACATAGGGTCAGATATTTAAAGGCAGCCAAGGAGATTTCTGGGAATAACAAAATTCTGTGGAATTTGGATTCCAAGTTTTTGTATATAGCTTTATTTATTTATTTATTTATTTTTGACAGGTAGAGTTATACAGTGAAAGAGACAGAGAGGAAGGTCTTCCTTCCATTGGTTCACCCCCCAAATGGTCGCTGCGGCCAGTGAGCAGGGCCAATCTGAAGCCAGGAGCTAGGTGTCCCCTCCTGGTCTCCCATGCAGGTACAGGGCCCAAGCACCTAGGCCATCCTCCACTGCCTTCCTGGGCCACAGCAGAGAGCTGGACTGGAAGAGGAGCAACTGGGACAGAATCCGGTGCCCCAACTGGGATTAGAACCTGGTGTACCGGTGCCACAGGCAGAGGATTAGCCTAATGAGCCATGGCACCGGCCTCTATATAGTTCTAAAGACATCCTGATGCAGACTCTGTACTGAAAGGTACTGCCAAAGTTGTTCCAGGGAACTAAGGAGGTTCTAACTAAAGCTCCTGTATTGAGAATTGCAGATGACAGGATTCTATACAATTTGGATTCCAAGCTTTTGTATATAGCTTTAAAGAGGCCCTGATGCAGACTCTGTATGGAAAAGGGTAACTACAAAAGTTATTGATTCCCGTATTTGGATTCTAAGCCTTGTGTTTCCTTAAAGCCCCTGACACAGACGCACTGCTGGACAGGGGAGCTACAGAAGGTGTTCCAAAGAATCAAGAAGTTTTTGACAAAAACTCCAACATTAGAAATTCCTGAGCAAGCCATTCACAAGAAGACCTCTTCAGATCAGAAACAGCTTAAATTAAAGGGACCTTACCAGGTGCTATTGAGCATGACTACCTCTATGAAATTAGGATTAACTTCTACCTCTTAAGTCTTCACAGGTGAATGTGAAAGACATGCCTAATTATTCCTATTAGCCAATCAGAAACCTTAGTACCTCTTCAAAGCAAAAAGGATATGTAAAGTTTTGCCTTTGTCACATCCAGACTACTGCACCTTAAGGCAAACATGCTTTACCTGCCTTTCTTGATTATATCTGGGAACTGTTATTGAGGATAAAGCTACCTAATGAGTTCTATATAATTCTCCATACTCAAGCTAAAAGGGTTTATAATCTACATAAGGGTAGCCTATCACTAACCACTATCTGGAAATGTATAAGATAGGTTGTTTTCATCTTAAGGGGCACTCCACTTATAATTGGATTTGTTCCAATTTTACTTATAGTAATTAACAAACTTAAATGTTTCAGAACTTGACTTCAGGAAGTAACTGACCATGCAGGGGACACAGATGTTGGCAATGACCGAGACTGCTCCAGCTCACAAGACAAATTTGCTAGATAGACACAGACTTCCAGACCCTGGATAGGCAAGGCTTGCACTACACCCCTCATAAGCAGGAAGCAGTTACAAAAGAGATGATTCTACATCCTTCAACTTCCCTTAGGATTAAGGGATGGAGTCTCTGAAGGGGGGAATGAAGTAGACAGACATACAGATTAAAATTGATTAGGTTTGAGGGGCCAGCACCGTGGCTCACTTGGTTAATCCTCCGCCTGCAGCACCAGCATCCCATATGGGCACCAGGCTCTAGTCCTGGTTGTTCCTCTTCCAGTCCAGCTCTCTGCTGTGGCTTGGGAATGCGGTAGAGGATGGCCCAAGTGCTTGGGCCCCTGAACCTGCATGGGAGACCAGGAAGAAGCACCTGGCTCCTGGCTTCGGATTGGTGTAGCTCCAATCCTAGCAGCCATTTGGGGGATGAACCAATCGACAGAAGACCTTTCTGTCTCCCTCCCTCACTGTCTAACTCTATCTGTCAAATAAATAAATTTTAAAAATTTATTAGGTTTGAGAGCTGGAACATCATGCCTTTACCATGCCCCTTTGTGACCTCATATCCCTACCTTGCCACACCTGAGTGCCCACTGGCCAATCAGGTTAATGAATCACTCCCCTTTGAAAGTGGATCAAAAGCCTGGGACAGGGTATGTCTGGCCCTTTCCTACTTTCTCTTCACCCTGGCCTCTTGCCAGTAGGGGGCTGGTTGTAGGCCTGTGCCTTCAGGGCACGTGGCTTTGTGCCACCCATCCTATGCTTCCTGACTTGGATGCTCCTCCACGTGGATGGTTCCTGGTAGCTGGTGTGAACCCAGATCTATCTCCCTCCTATAGATAAAGCCCTCACTTTCCTATGCATTCTTCGTACTGAATCAAAGCTTAAAATGTAAAAAGAATAAAATATTTTATATATATATGCATATACATGATGGAATATGACAGGCACAAAACAATGAATTCCTGGCATTTGCATCAAAATGGATGCAACTGGAGATTATTATGCTTCTGTTATTTGTGGACATTAATATAGAAAGAGTATAAAAATTGCATGAATACATTATTTTTATATAGATATAAATAGTTCTTTACAGAATTAAGCCATATTCCCATATGGGAATATACCACATTTTCCCACATTATGATTATTGCAATAAATCTATTCTGTGATATAATTGATTTGTTTTCAAAAAAGTAAACATCAACTTTATTATTATAAGCTGTAGTCATCCCAGGGTACTGTGGAACATTAAAATTTATTAATTCTTTGTTTTGACACCTTATCGAACCTTTCTCTACCCTGACACCATAGTGCCAAGGCTTCAGTACTTATTATTCCAATTTCAGATATACTTTTACTAAACTTTCACGTAAGAATGATAAAATGTTGTATTCAACTTTCTGTTGTGAAATATTGGCTGATTTCACCTAATATAATAGCCTCCAGTTGGATCCATTTTTTCGGTGATGGTAGAATTTCATTCTTTTTATTCTTTTTATATTCTGTTGCCTCTATGTATTGAATTTTTTTCACCTGTTTATGAATCAATTGACACCTACATTGATTCCATACCTCATTACTGTGAATAAGGCCAGGCATGAGAGCACAAGTTCTCTTTGATGTATTAATTTCACTTAATTCAAACATATGACTAGATATGGAATAGTTGCATCATTAGTCAGATTTTTTTTTTTTTAATTTTGGGGGGAACATCCACACTGGTCTCCAAAATAGCTGAACTAAAGTTCATTCTCATTAACAATTTATAAGGGCTCCTTTTTCTATACATCCTCATGAGCATTTACTTATGGCCTGAGAATAGTCGCTCCAACTGTTGTTTTAATTTGCATAATTGGTTCCTAAAGGTCTAGAACTCCTAAACAGACCAATAATGAAGAGGGAGTTTAATTCAGTAATAAACAACCTCCTAACAAAGGAAAGCCTAGTGCCAGATGGCTTTACTGCTGAACTCTATCAAATTTTTAAAGAGGAACTAACTCCAATTCTCAAACCATTCAAAACATTTGAAAGGGAAGCAATCCTGCCAAACTACATCTATGAGGCCAGCATCACCTAAATTCCTAAAGCAGAAAAGTATAGAAGAAAGATACTCACAGATGAATATCCCTGATCAACAGATATAAAGACCCAAACAAAATAACAGTTAATTGAATCCAACGACACTTCAGAAAGATCCTTCACTGGACAAGTTGAATTTATCTCTGGTTTGCAAGAATGGTTCATCGTATAGAAATAAATAAATATGACACACCACACTATTCATATGATTATCTCAATAAATGCTAAGAAATCAGTTGATAAAATACATCATCTAATGATAAAAGTCTTTATTCTTTAACACAGTCAAGGCAAAATATTACAAACCCACACCAAGCCTTATGTGGAGAAGCATGAAGCATTTCCACTAAGATCCAGAATCAGATATGGATGCCTACTCTCAACATTGGTATTCAACATAGTTTCCAAAGATTTATGCAGAGCCATTAAGTAGGAACAGGAAATTAAAGGGATACCAAATGGAAAGGAGAAAGTAAAATTATCCTTGTTTGCAGATGACATGTTCCTATATATAGTGAAACCAAAGAACTCCACCAAGAGACTATTGCAACTCATAACAGTGTTTGGTAAAGTTGCAAAAAATAAATTCTACACACAAAAATAAATAACATTTGAATGCACAGAAAATGTCATGACAGAGAATAAATTCGTAAGATCAGTATCATTCTCAATATTTACTAAAAATTTAAATCCCTTGAATAAACTTAACCCAGAATGTGAAAAATCTGTATAATGAAAATTACAAAACATTAAAAAAAAAAGAAATAGAAGAAGACACACAACAAAAAAGAAAACTCTTCCATGTCTGTGTATTGGAAGAATTAATACAATCAAAATACCCATATTACCCAAAGGAATTTACAAATTCAGCATAATCCCTATCAAAATATCAGCCATATTATTCTCATGTCTAGAAAAAATTTATGCTAAAATTAATATAAAACAAAAGAGATCTCTGATAGCTAAAGCACTAGTAAAGATATAAAACAAAACTGAGGGCATCACAATATTGGATTTCAAGACACACTATACAGGGAAGTTATAATCAAAACAACCTGGTACTGGCACAACAACAGACATGACAACCTACAGAACACAATAGAAAGTCCAGAAACTAACCCACACATCTACAACCAACTAATCTTTTACAAATGAGCTGAAATCAATCCCTGGTGAAATGAGAGTCTTCAACAAATTATGTTGAAAAATTATATCCACACTTACAGAAGCATGAAACAAGACGCCTACATTTCATCTTATATAACAATCAACTCAACATGGACTAAAGGTCTAAATCTATGTCCTAATATAATCAAATTACATCCCACTCTCTTCAACTTGTCTCTTCACAAATGCCTAAAAATTCAACAATGATTTAGATACGACACCAAACACAGGTGACAAAAATGAAAATAAGGAAATAGGACTGTAAAAAACAAACCAAAAAACTACATGCTAAAGGAAAAGATAAAAACATAAAGCAAATAATGGGAGAAAATATTGGCAAACAGTATGATTAAAGAAAGAATACATAAGACATACAGAAATCAAAAGCAAATATAATAAAAACTGATAAACGACCTAATTAGTTTGGACAAATGATCTGACCAGTTGTTCCAGTGAAGATATGCAAACAGCCAACAGGTACTTCAAAAGGGGCTCAGCATGGATTATCAAGACTAAAATGGTTATCATTTCACATATGTAAAAATGGATATTATCAAAAAGTATGAAAAAAGGTAACAAGTATTGAACCAGGTGTGGAGAAATGGGAACATATAAATTGGTTGTAGGAATGTAAATTGGTACATCCACCATGAAAAACACTATGGAAATGCCTCTAAAAATGGAACAAATGACAAAACAATCTCATTAATTTATGTGCATCCATAAGAAATAAAATCACTATCTCAAAGGTACACCTGCACATCCATGTTCATGGAAGCATTATTTACAAGAATAAGATATTGAAATAACCACATTGTCTGTCAACAGATCAAAAGATAGAGCATGATACTCACACAATGGAAACACATTCAACCTTAAAAAATAAATCCTGACGTTTTGTCACAATATGGATCCCAAAGTTAGAATGTGAACATTAGGCTGCTTGACATAACACAGAGAAAAATAAATGCTACTCATTTGTGGAATCTAAGAAAGTCAATCATAAGCACAGAATATAATAAGGGTTGCAAGGGGCTAAGGGTGAAAGAGACTGGAAGATGTTAGATGAATGACACATTTGCAGTTAGGAGATAAATTAACATTGAGATGTATAATAGAGCACAGTAATGATATGAATACGTATTAGATACAACAGGTTAACATCTGAAATATCTTTTAAAAACTATCTAAGGTGATGGTTAGTTAATTGTCCTAGTCATTTCATAATATAAATGGATAAGGGGACACCAAAAGGTTTTTGATAAAGGGCTTAAAATATAATGTGAATATGCCATAAGCTTTTAAAAGTTCCCCACATAGCAAAACAACAAGTTGCAGGCCTTGAATGTATACAAATTTTGTCTGTCAATTATACTTACATAATCTTTAAAAAATCACCCTCTATCAAAATAAAAAAATTAAAAAAAACTAACTTAGGAATGCAGGCTTATATCTTTGAGGTGAGAAGATAATCACGAAACATAAATAGATTTTAAAACCGATAAATATGTGACCAGCTAAAATTTGTATTTTGAAAGTTCAGAGACAGATGACAGCCTGTCCATGTAATGAGCAGGGCTAAGATGACATCCAAACATCAATGTACAGTGTCCTTCTGCCCCCCCACAACCTGTACAAAAACCTGAGTCAAATAAAACCGCTTTGTTTTTAATTTTTCTAGTCTAGGACACTGTTATTGTGAGCAGAAAGTGGAGGCAAGATTCTTAGCATGAGCTATGCTGAGGCCCTGCTTCTCACAAAATCAGAAAACAAGGGAATGAAGTCAGTCTTGGAAAAAATAACGGAGCACTCCATGAAGAACAACTCCTCCCCTGCATGAACCCCACACACAGGGTCTGGGTTCTCCCTGGTGTCCATCGCGTGTTCACCGCACAATCTGGGAGGCCGGGGATGCCACCAACACTGGTTCTCAGAAACTGGTCCCAGCCGACAACTGGCTGTGAGGAGACAGGACTCCAGGAGTCCCAGCTGCCAGCCCAGCCCCGACACTGAGGACCAGAGTGGACTGAGGGAAGGGCCATGTCAGCAGGGATATGTGGCCCACAGATTTCCAGAGAGGACCCTGGGGAGGCCCGCCTCAGACCAGCCTTCTCTACAACTTTCCCCAACTCCTCCTTCCCCACATCTGCATGCCGGGACTCTCACACTCACCATGACAGCTTCCGAGGGGAGCGCTGTCCTGATGCTGAGTTACACCAGTAAACACCAGAGGCCCCGCCCTGGACCTCTCTCTGCTGTGACGCTGGAAGACTGTTATGGCGTCAAGATCTCGCGTGATTACGTAGCATTCATGCCCCATGCCTGATTGGACAGCGAGGATATCCGTGAGCATGCACACCTTACCAAAGTCGCATCAATCAGCATCCTCCATAGTGCGGACAGATAACTTCAGATGTTGCGGGAAGGAAAAATAAGAGGTGAGTCCTGTGTTCATTCTGAAATTGTGTCCTGTCGCCAGGGGTTTTCACCTCCCTGGTCCACCACCTGCTGGCCCACTCCTGCCTCCAGGGTCTTTCCTGCGAGGATCCTACCTGGGCTCACAGTAACCTGCTTCAGATCAGTAACAATTTAAAGGCTGTTTATTAGCTCCTGAGTACTTTTCAGTTCTTTCTTTTTTTTATATTGCTTTAAAGAACATTTAGAGACAGATAATTTAATCTGTTGGTTTCCATTTCTCTTGTAGATTTTTTCTAGTCTGCCTATTGTCCTTTAGTATTATTTTTATTTGTTTCATACTGATTCTTAGTAATGACTGGATTTTATGATCTTTCTAGTAATCTCATTTATCAGTTATTTTTTAAGATTTTCATCAATTATCTGTATATAAGCATAATCCAGAATATTCACGTTGTATTACATAGGAATTGATCTCTACAACTTATGCTTGATTTTTGCTGCTTACTTCCCTGACCACTCTTGCAGTAGAAAGTTGGAGAGAGAAAGTGCAGGCATTGTCTAAGTTTACTTCCAGGGAAAATACTTTCATTGATCCTGTATTAGCTGTGTAGTTTTTTATAGGTTCCTTTTGCTCTTGATTATATAAGATCACTGACTTTTCTCTTGTTCTCCTAGCAGTTTTATTTTGTACTAGATGCTGAACTTTATCCAATGCTTTTCAACATGTAATCTACATGATTGTGTGATTTCCCTTTACTGTTTGCTTCCTGGATGCCTGGTCTGGAAATCATAACCACTATTGCATTTTTCATTACTTCTTGCTTGCTATGGATATGTTATGTTTTTATGAAGTGAGTTCATTTATTATATTGATATTTTGCTTAAGATAATTGTAGCTGTGTTTATTGAAGGGGTACTTTAAAAAAAATAAGTTCTGGTCCATTTGCATCATCTTTAATGTAATGTTGATTTTCCAAAAGAAATTTAAAAAAATTTTTTTCTCTGCTTATTTCCACTTTGAGTATGTATGGGAAATGTAGATTTGCATCTTCCTCTTTGAAAGTCTGGGGTATTCTTTAAATCTGTATCTGAAATTTAGATTTGTGAGACTGTTTTCATAATTGGTTTGTTGGAATTTTTTAAATCGATTCAACTTACTTGGTTTATATGAGTTTTTCTAATTTGTATTTTGTTTTGGAAACTGATTTTCAAAATACAATGAATTTTGAACTCTGTAGTCATATTTTTACCTCTAAGGTTTTCACAGCTTTCTCCTTATATCTTAGGAAATGCTTATTATCTCTAGAAAATAATGATCTTGTTTAACGTATGAAGACATTTGTTTGTGTTACTGTTCCATTTGTTTCCTTAAATGCTTTTTCTAATGGTTTGCTAACATTGCTAACATTTTTCTTAAAAAAACATTATATCCTTGTTTATTTGTGGTACTTTATATGGTATTTCATAGACGTCTGTCGTTATCCTTTTCTCTTGCTTTTATTAAATATTCTTTCAATATTTTTGATTCTTGACAAAGAAGATGTAATCTTTGATTTTCAGTGTTTTAACATCATCATTTAAAGCTGTACATTATCTCCAGGCACTGATTTATCTGCATTCTCTTATTCTCTCTTGTGTTTCCAAACCCTGTATATTCAGGCCCTGTCTGTCTCCCAGTGTTTTGACCCCCATGGTACTGCAGCTGTCACAGGCTAAATGTGTCTCAATGTATGCAACCCATATGTTCTGATTGGTAACAGATTCATTGCACTCCTTTTCTTTACTCTTGTGTGCCTAGTAATCTCAGCACATCAACTACTATTTCCATATCTGGAAAAGAGCTGAGCCCTCAAAACCTATCACATCCTCATAGAGCCATGTCTCTCCTGATTTCATTTAGTGAAGCAACTAAAATTTCCCAGACATCTTAGGTAGACATTCCGTTATTTACTATTGACAATATCTGAATCATCTGATCTGTTCTGATCATCAGTTTTTATTTTTTTCTTTATGAGGATGTTAGTTAATTGCCAAATTGTATTGATGCTAATGAGATTCATATACCTGATTTTTCTATTTACTGGAGTGTCCTGAATGGCAAAACTCCACCTCACAGAGCATATATGAAGATGGTTTTACAAATTATATATGTAAAAACAGTTAATTTTTTAAAGTGCTCTGGAGAAAAAATAAAATAATGGATAGGTCCTAATGCAGGGGGCAAAGATTACTTTAGCTGTAACACTTTGAAAAACTCAACTATGGGCAATTATTTGAGCTTAAAACATAATGACAGGGACCAGCGCTATGACCTAACAGGTACGGCCACTGCAGGCAGTGCCGGCATCCCATATGGGCATCAGTTCAAGTCCCAGCTATTCCACTTCTGATCCAGCTCTCTGCTATGGCCTGAAAAATCAATGGAAGATGGCCCAAGTCTTTGGGCCCCTTCACCTACATGGGAGACCTGGAAGAAGCTCCTAGTACCTGGCTTTGATCTGTGCAGCAATGGCCATTGTGGCCATCTGGGGAGTGAACCAGCAGATGGAAGACCTCTTTCTCTATTTCTGCCTCTCCTTCTCTCTTTGTGTAACCCTGACTTTCAAATCAATAAATAAATATTTTAAAAAACATAATGATAGAGAATAACTTTCAGTAAGGAAGCTAGGAAGATTGCCTTTAAATTGAAACAGAAACATATTTAATGATCTTTATGAGGGAAAGAAAAATATGGAAGTATTGACCTGGAAGATGAAGAAAAAAGTGAATTATGGTGATTATAGTCAATGCAAAGTCATTTATTCTCCAAAATTACTGAGAAAAGAGATTGAAAATGTTCTACCTCTGAAAAATGTGCAAGTTTATATGTATGATAATTCACTTTATTAAGCCATTACACAATACATACATATTTCAAAACGATATGTATAATGATACTGCAAAGAAGTTCACATAAGGTGGGATTAAATGATTTAGATTAAGAAAAACTTAAAATAGATTTATAGATAGGTATAATACAAATTTTCAATGTGTTTTTGAAGATCCATTATATGGATAACAAATTTTCTTGCACAAAAATAAACTTGTCTTTGAATTTCATTCACCTCAAATATTTTGAAATACCCATTGTATGTAATATGTGACTATATACTGTATATTTTTTAATTTTTATTTATTTTTCAAGTGAATAAATTAAAAATGAGAAGTTACTGGTGAATTTCAAGCATAGAGATCATTTTTATGTCTCTGGTGTTTTAAGAGACAACATATCCTGTAGACACTGGACAGTAAAAGGATAAGAGTAATTGGTAAGACCACATTAGGGCCAGTGCCATGGATCAATAGGCTAATCTTCCACCTACGGCACTGGCACACTGGGTTCTAGTCCTGGTTGGGGTGCCAGATTCTGTCCCGGTTGCTCCTCTTCCATTCCAGCTCTCTGCTGTGGCCCAGGAGTACAGTGGAGGACCGCTCTCTGCTGTGGCCTGGGAGTACAGTGGAGGATGGCCCAAGTCCTTGGGCCCTGCACCCACATGGGAGACCAGGAGGAAGCACCTGGCTCCTGGCTTTGGATCTGCATGGTGCGCTAGCTGCAGCATGCTGGCTGCAGCTGCCATTGGGGGTGAACCAACAGAAAAGGAAGATCTTTCTGTCTCTCTCTCACTGTCCACTCTGCCTGTTTATTTGTTGATTGATTGTCATTGCAAACATTGTGTGGAACATAATGTGCAGATATTCTTATGGTCTACTCCTTTTGTTCCCCTAGAATAAATTTCTAGAAATGAAATAACTGGATTAAAGGGCATACTCAATCTAATCTTTCATTGCACAAGTCATCCTATCTGGGAGTCATTTCACTGAGTCATAGCAATTTGAGAAAAATTCAAGTAGTAGTTACTGTTATTAATCCTGCCTTCCATCTTTCAATTAGTAACCATAGTTTGGGCATTACTAATATACCCAGATGACAAAATATTTCCTCCTCAGTAGAATGGTAATAAAATAACATGTATGTTCAGATAGTACTATAAAATAAATATTCCCTGAAGCCTAAAGATCTATGGACCAGACAACAAGAAGAGTAATTAACTGGGCAGTTAAATGTTTTATGGGAGTGGAAATTTATATAGTATCAGAGTAACCTCACATCCTTTGTTACAAAGTGGAATAACTACAATGAACAATGTGTCATCACCTCATTATTTAATTTGAGAAGCTTTTATATTTTTTTATTAAGTTTATCTATATAAAGAAAGATGAGGCTCTTATTTAAATATAAATTTCAGTTAAACAGCATGATTTTTAGTATAATTATGTTCCACACAGTATTAGGGTATCCTGTATTTTATCTGGCAGTACTGCTCTTGTAGCAATACAATGTGTGATACACATATTTCATATACATATTCTCTTCCTGTCAAACATGTTTAACTTGAACCTAAAATGATTTGTCTCCTGTTTCAAGGATATTTAGAGGGCAGAATAAAATATTAAAAGACAAATTAAGAGAATCTAGATGAAAAAAAGAAAAAAATGGACATTCTTAAGGACAGCTAGACTTTGTTTCCAGCACATCAGTGAAATCTTAATGGAAAGGTAAAAGACTAAATGACAGAAATGGGCAAAGAATGAATTCAGTCAGTTGTCCTCCTTTGTTCCCTAGACATATCTGATACATGGAAAAATAAAGTAATCATTGCTTTTTTTTTTGACAGACATAGTGAACAGTGAGAGAGAGAGAGAGAGAGAGAGAGAGAGAGAGAGAGAGAAAGGTATTCCTTTGCCGTTGGTTCACCCTCCAATGGCCACAATGGCCAATGCACCACACTGATCCAAAGGCAGGAGCCAAGTGCTTCTCCTGGTCTCCCATGGGGTGCAGGGCCCAACCAAGGACTTGGGCCATCCTCCACTGCACTCCCGGGCCACAGCAGAGAGCTGGCCTGGAAGAGGGGCAACCGGGACAGTATCCGGCGCCCTGATCGGGACTAGAATCCGGTGTGCCAGCGCCACAGGTGGATTAACCTATTGAGCCACAGCACTGGCAGTAATCATTGCTCTTAAAATAGGATAGCAATGAATTGCTGAACAAAAATACATATTATGAATTCATGAAATCAGGTAACTATTGTACACATAGAATGTTGTCGTATTGGACATAAACAAAAATATTTCTTCACAAAGATATCTGGGATGATATGATGAGTCTAAAAATGCAAAGAGAATATGTATTATGAAAAAGCTTCATGCATATTTGTACAAAAATGAACTTACCTTTTAACTTCATTTTTGGAAAATTTCATGTTCCTTTTTGTATAGTTACTAATAAACCTTCTTTTAACCCCATGCCATTTTTTACCACTTCATTCTCTTTATAAAGATAGATTTATTTATTTATTTATTTATTTATTTATTTATTTGAAAAATGGAGTTACAGAGAGAGGGAAAGACAGAAAGGTTCTCCATTAACTGGTTCACTTCTCAAATGGCTGCAATGGACTGAGCTGAGTTGATGCGAATCCAGGAGACTGGATCTCTCATGAGGGTGCAGGGCCCCAAGCACTTAAGCATTCTTCTACTGCTTTCCCATGGCATTGCAGAGAGCTGGATTTGAAGTATAGTAGCTCAGAACTGAACTGGTGCCCATATGGAATGCCAGGACTGCAGGTGGCAGCTTTTCCCAGTACACCAATGTGCCAGCCCCATCACTTCATTCTTCAAAGTGATACTTATTTACCTTTTCCTAAGCCTGTGCAATATGACTAAAAATATAAAATTTACTATGTGTAGTTGTTAAAATTTTGGACTTTTAAATCAGACATTTCAACAATTGGAAGTTAAAGATGTTAATCCTATACTCTCATTTAAATAATTGGCTTGACAGTGTTTACCAATAAACTCAGAGTATCCTACTTTACTATTTGGATAGCTGTCTATACTTTAGATGCATATGTTGCCATCTGTCTTTTCCTTGTGGATAATTTTGTTATACTTCAAAACAAAGCAAAAGAAATACCAGCACTGCACAGACATACTATTTGTTGTAAAATAAACAATACATAAACCTTTAGCTGCAGCGGTCTACAGTTTGTTTCTTTCTGTTTTATGCTATAAATATAAAAAGGATCAAAAGTTGGCAAGTATAAAAATGGGGATCAATAAGACTCAATGAAAACCTTTAGCAATAATGCTGATGTCAATTATGTTAACATTTAATTACATGTACTATACCAATTAAGTTATTTCAAATTCTGACACAAGAACATAGTTCCTATAATTACCTTAATAAACCCTAAAAATCACTCCTACATAGAAAAGTGCTAATCAAACACAATCTGCCTTTGAGAGAGGAAGACATGCTATCCTACAACATATACAATAATTGATCACAATAAGGGGGAAAGAAAGCCAAGGCAAAACATTCCCAATGAGGAAAACTGTGCTCATTAATACTTCAGACAATAAAAATTACAGCAGTTCTCAGGGAAACATAATTATCTCTCATTTTCATAGATTTAATTTTGGCTATTTGTTCAAAGATTTATGTTTCTCTTCCAGCATAAAATTTGTGGTATTTCACAAGCTCCTGTCTCAGTAAATATGAAAATACTTCACAAAGGTAGTTATGCCTTCAAGTTAAGCATTCATCCATAAAGGAGTTTGCCAGCAAACACTGTCTCATGAACAATGTTCAGTGGTTCCTGAATGATTTAAAGTGAATGTGAGTTGTTTCAGTGGAGACAACTGCAATTTTCTGTTAAACTTTCAATTACTGAATTACATGTGTTTCCTTTTTTTTTTTTTTTTACCTTGACAGGTTATGGTCATTAGAAAGCTGTTTAAGTACATATTAGATTATACCAATACATAATGATACATACCCATGTATAATTGCAAGGAGCTTACAGACAAAGTATTGACTATATTATACAAAATTGAGACTGAAGTTTCAGTGTAGATTTACTGCTCTCTCTCACAAAGGCAGGAAACATTCCATGGTAGGAATTTACACAAGAATTACCTGTTTTTAAACAAAAATGTTACCCTGTATAGGACATTATACTAGTTCATTTTACATAATGTTAAAGGCTTAGAAATGCATTAATTCTCAGTATATAAATATGGCACTGTAACCCATTTAAAATAAAAAAATTGACCCATGGCAATATCTATGATTATTTTATAACTCCTTATGTTAGAAAAATTAAAGTAAAGGAAAATGTTACAGAGAAACAAAAAAAATACAGAATTACAACAACTATGGCCTAAAATTATGTATGGTAAAGTCTTCATTCAAATTCAGTAACTAAGTCATTTCTGGAATAAACAGTGTGGATAATTAGGTTAGATAGTGTTTCTGTTGGCATTCAGGTCAAAGTCACAAGTTATGTAGAAATAATTTACACATTTTATGAGAAAGGATAACTCTGAAATAGAGTGACTTTAAAAATCACATTCTGATATACAGCGAGCATATTCAATTTGGGCAGAGTTTGATGGAATTTAATCTTCAGTGGAAAAACAACTAAAAACCATAATCCTGGTGATGCTGCTTATTTTTACCAAGGTAAAGAAAGGAAACTTGATTTCAATGTACAACACATATTTACAGGTTAAATGAGAAATTATGAACAATTTAAGGACCAGAATATTCCCTACTGAAGCACAAATACATGATTGTCAGTTGATTGAACATGTCTCATAGACGTCTCTGGTGCTTCTGGAGTTTTCACTTTTTAAATTTCTTACGGCAGTTGATCAAAGTCTTGTTTTTCCAAATAAGATCTTGTAACAATTCATCCATTAAAATCTACTTCTGCCTTAAATCTTATGTTACTTAATCTCAGATCTGTGGCTTTAATGTCATGAATTGCCCCTTACTGATGGATCCTTCTTGAGGACTTCAGTAAGCTGTTGTGCTTGCTCTGGATGGATGTTATCACCCTAAGAAGACACCTGTGTTAGTGTAGTTGAGGAATGGTGAGGCCACACCTATTAAGATACCCATACACACAACTAACCAAGCACCAAAAAGGAAACCTTTTGAAATGAAATGGACACGATGAGAAAGAGTGACTTGATCGGCCCTTGTCCTGACTGTTGATATACAATGTAATACTTTATCCATTTTAGTATTTTTTGTTCTACTTAATACTATTGGTTGTACTATGTAATTAACACACAATTATTCTTAGGTGTTTAAATTTAACTGAAAAGTGATATGTGTTAAATATAAGAGTGGGAATAAGAGAGAGAGGAGATGTACAATTTAGGACATGCTCAAGCTGACTTGCCCCAAATGGTAGAGTTAGAAATGTGCCAGGGGATTCCAATTCAATCCCATCAAGGTGGCATGTACCAATGGCATCTCACTAGTTCCGGTGATCAATTTCTGTTCACAATTGATCATACTGATAGGCCTAAGAGTCAAAGGGATCTCATAAACAAGACTGGTGTCTTCTAATACTAACTGATAGAATCAAAAAGGGAGAGAACGATCCAACATGAGAAGCTAGATACACAGCAGACTCATAGAATGGCAGATGTCCTAAACAGCACTCTGGCCTCAGAATCAGCCATTAAGGCATTTGGATCTGGTTGAAGAGCCCATGAGAATATTTTAGGCATGGAAAGTCAAGACACTCTAAAAAAAAAAAAAAAAAGACCTAAATGAAAGATCTCCGCGAGTGAGATCCCAGTAGAAAGAACGGGCAATCAAAGAAGGAGGTAACTTTCTCTGAAGGGAGAAATGAACCTCCACTTTGATGATGATCTTGTCTAAATAAGATTGAAGTTGGCGAACTCAAAACCTTCCATAGCCTAGGCAACTCATGACAAGAGCCTAGGGTGATTACTGATGCCATAAACAAGAGTGTCAATTTGTTACCTCTCTTCCCCATTGTGTAATCAAGGAGGCTACATAGAAGTACAGCTGTAGGTGCTTATGCAGCAAATGGAACCCAGATGTTGGATCAATTGTCTGGGTGGGAACAACAGTTCTGGCTGTCCTACAGTGTGCAGTGTGGTAAGTGAGGCATATATGAGAGAACTTCAAAAAGTTCATGAAAATTGGAGTTGAAAGTATGAGTTTATTTTGGTACATTTTTGGCAAAAAGACATTTTCATAATATATAGAGAATGCATGATAAGGAGAAGCACATGAATTTCAAAATTAGCATTGCACCAACACAAACTCATGTGTTAGTTCCATTTTATGATTATTTAAAAATACTTTAAGGATTTATTTATTTATTTGAATGATTTAGAGAGAAAGAGAGCAAGACAGAGAGAGAGAGAGAGAGAGAGAGCACTTCTAGCCACTGGTTCACTCCCCAGATGGGAGTTATACAGTTATACAAAACTATTGATTTCATTATTTTAGGTACTGCTTTAGGGTTTAAGTATAGGGTTTAAATAATAAAAAAATGGCATTCAAATATTATACTGCTTTACATATGAGAATTTTATAATACCATGTTTTTTACTTTTCTCCTCTTCACCTTTATCTTATTTTCTTGTATACCTAACTTTATTTCATAAACCACATGCTACACCATCAAATTTTACATACTAAATTATGCTTTTTACAGAACAGCATGATTTAATTTAAAGAACACATTGTTTGAATGCAATTTCATGATTGCTACCAAAGTTATGGTATATAAAGTTTATATAACTAACATCATAATCCATTTTAATAAGATAATTTAGTTATTTGAAAGGCAGAGTTACAGAGAGGCAGAGGCAGAGGGAGAGATAGGAAGAGATAGGGAGATACAGGGAGAGACAGGGAGGGAGAGAGAGAGAGAGAGAGAGAGAGAGAGAGAGAGAGAGAGGTTTCATCTGCTGGTTCACTCACCAGATGGCTTCAAGGGCTGGAGCTGCGCCGAACTGAAGCCAGGAGCCAAGAGCTTCTTCTGAGTCACCCATGTGGGTGCAGGGGCACAAAGACTTAGGCAATCATCTACTGCTTTGCCATGACATAGCAGAGAGCTGGATCTGAAGTAAAGAAGCTGGGACACAAACCAGCACACATATGGGATGCCAGCACTGCAAGCAACAGCTTTACCCACTAAGCCACAGTGCCAGCCCCACAATAATCCATTTCTTCCACTCACAAATTCCTTTCATGCCCATTTGCAGTTCATCCCATTCCCAACTTCAACACTAGGAAACTACAAATATGCTTTCTGCATTTATAGAATATATTTTTTTAAAAAAAGACATGTAGATTCTGTCTAGCTTCTTTCACCTAGCATAATGTTCCTAAAATCCATTTATGTTGTACATTTTGTTTGAGTAATAATTTCACTGAACAGATGCACCATAGTTTATCTATTTGCTCATTGAAAACATTTAGGTTGTTTCAGTTTTATTTGAGTGTTAATAAAGCTGTTATGTATATTCAGATTCAGATTCTTTGTGTGAATGTTAAGTTTTCATTCCCCTAAGATAAATAGCTGGGAATGCAACTTTTAAATTCTACTCATATGGTGATGTGTGTTTATAAAACACAGCCATGATTTTTTTCAAGAGCTGATATTCCAGCTTACATTCCAACCTGTAATTTGAGAGAGGTCTTGTCACTCCAAATCCTTGCTACCACTTTATATCATCAGCATAAATGTTAGTCAGTACAATAGATTGTGGCAGTATCTGATTCTGTCCTTAATTTGTATTTCCACAAAGGCTAATGAACTTGTTTATTTTTCATGTACTTACTTCCTATATGTATATCCCTACCCCTTTATGAAATGTATGTTCATGTCTTTATCCATTTCTAATTGGACTTCCTATTTTCCTACAAATGAGTTGAGTGTGTATATATATATATATATATATATATATATTCATATATATATAAGGTGTATATAGTGTATATATGTATATATAGTATCTGTATAAACACACATACATACTAGATACATGTACTTTTTGAGACATGTGATTTGCAAATGTTTTCACCCAGTTAGTAGGTAGTATTCCTTTTTTTGTAACACTGTAAATGCATACTGAAACATTTAGCTATCATTTATGTACACATTTGTTTCTTACCTCAGCCATTTTTATATGTACAAATTTTGAATCTCTGTCATTTTGTAGATATATAATGATATATTCCTTGTCAATTGGTCTTTTTGTCATTATGAAATGTTATTTTTTATCCCTAGCAATATGCCATGTCCTGAAATCTATGTTGCTTCTTATCAATATAGTCAGTCTTGCTTTCTATGATTAGTGTTTGCAAGGTATTCTATTTTTTAATTTGTCTGTGTACTAATATTTAATTTAATTTTCATTTATTTTAGAAATTTAACTTCTGTAGCATATAGTTGGAGTGGCTTTTTTTCTTCAGTATGAAAACTGAGTTAATTGGAATGTTTACAGCCTTTATAGTTAACATAATCATCAGTAAGAATTTCAGTGTTTTATTGTACTGTATATTTGTTGTTTTTGTTCTTGCTTACTAAGTTTTCTTTCTTGATTCAGCTGATTGAGTTTATTCACTGAGAATATGTTTTGTCCTAGCTATTTGTTTATGTGCTTTAGCCCTTTATTCTTTTTAAAATATGATTTTCTATGCATTAGTATAACCACATTTATCTTATCTAAGTCTATTTGTTAAGCATTTTTATTTATGGGCATGCAGGGATGGAGATGAGGGTGAGAGCTAGAGTGAGAGCAAGAAAATGAGAAAGAGGTGTGTGAGAGGGAGAGAGAGGGAAAGAGAGAGAGAGAGAGAGACATCTCCCATCAGCAGGCTTCTCTCTCAAATACCAAAAATGCTCATGATTGGGCTAATTCCAAAGTGGTAACTGGACTGAAATCCAGATCTCCCACATTGGTGGCAAGGACCCATCAATTTGAGACATCAGTTGTTGCTGCCCAACTGTGTACACCAGATGGAAACTGGAATCAGAAATCAAAGTAAGATTCAAACCATTATGTTAAAGGGAGGGAGAGAGAGAGAGAGAGAGAGAAGGAAAGGGGAAGGGAGGGGAAGGGAGGGGAGGGGAGGGGAGGGGAGGGGAGGGGAAGGGAGGGGAGGGAAACAAAGGGAAGGGAAGGGAGGGGAGAGAAGGGGAGGAGAGGGTAGTGGAGCAGAGGGGAGAGGAGGGAAGGGAAGGGAAGGAAAGAGGGGAGGGGAGGGGAGGGGAGGGGAGGGGAGGGGAGGGGAGGGGAGGGGAGGGGAGAGATACAAGGAGACAGACAGTCTATAGGCTAGCTCACTCCACAGATACTGGATGATGACAATACCCAGAGCTGGTCCAGGCCAGAAGATGGCAAATCAATCCAAGCCACCTCTGTGGGTGACAGAGATTCAACTATTTGAGCCATCACCTGCTGCCTCCCAGAGTTTGCACCAGCAGGAAACTGCAATCAGGAGTGGAGCTGGGACTCCAATCCAGGCCTTCCCATAAGGGATGCAGCTGTCTCAAGTGGTATCTTAATCGCTGTGACAAAGGCCTGCCCCATATGTATTTTATTAATTCCAAAACCCATTGTTACTATTGTTACATTAAATGGATAAATGTGTATTGAAAGAATTTTAAAAATAAGAGAAACACATTTTATATTTACCTATGTATTTACCATTTCTGGGTTCTATTTCTTTTTTGTGGATCTGGATTTCCATTTGCATAAATTTCCTTCAATTTACAATAAATATTTGTACAATAAAATTTTGTTCAAATTATTGTGTAATTTGTAGCTGATAATTTTTTCATATTTGTATACCTGAAAAAGCATTTCATCACATGTATGAAAGAAACATATATATTTGTGTGTGTACACAAATATATATATATATAATACATATATATGTTTCATACATATGTTTCTACTTTTAAACTAAATATAGGTGTTATGGTGAGTCTTTCACTCTCATTGTTGGAACTTGGAAACCTCCCAGTTTGGGGAATGGTTTTATCTTGGGCTTCCTAGTTTCACCTGACTCACACACACCTTAATATCCACCAATGCAGAGACCCTTATGCAGATTTATGTAGATCTTTCTCTGGATAGCTTCCTTCTTCCTGATCCACGTCTCCCAAATCACACCTGCTTCAGCCTCTGACAACACAAGGTCTACTCAGCCCAGAGAATCACCTTAGTTTCCATCCTCCTGAGCTACCTTCTTCTAATAGAAATAGGTCCTCTTTTATAGGGGTCTATTGTTTTCTTGCTCAAGGATTATGGCCCAACACTGCTGTTGCCCAATATCTGTATGCATTGGTCTCATTTTCCTGTGCTCTTACTGTTTATGGTGGGAAGAAAAATCTGGTACCAATTACTTCAACAAGGCTCAAAATGAAAAAAGGCAGGCCGGCACCATGGCTCACTTGGCTAATCCTCAGCCTGTGGTGCTGGCACCCCAGGTTCTAGTCCCAGTTGGGGCTCCAGGTACTAGTCCCAATTGCTCCTCTTCCAGTCCAGCTCTCTGCTGCGGACCAGGAGAGCAGTGGAGCATGGCCCAAGTACTTGGGTCCCTGCACCCACCTGGGAGACTGGGAGGAAGTACCTGCTCCTAGCTTCGAATAGGTGCAGCACCAGCCATAGCAGCCATTAGGGGAGTGAACCAACAGAAGGAAGACCTTTCTGTCTCTCTCTCACTGTCAATAACTCTGTTTCTCTTTCTCACTCTGCCTGTAAAAAATTTTAAAAAAGGAAAAAGGCAATATTTTGTATTATTTCATTGCAGTTAATGCTCTTGCAATTTTTCTTGGGTATAGATTGGTGAATTTAGAAATTAAATATATTTAATAATTATAACTTTCTCATTGGTGGTAAATTCTGTCTCTCTTCAGTATAAATAATAAAAAGAGTCAAAATCATTATCAATCCTTTTCTGGTATAATTATTTATTTATGACTACATTTTTTCAGAAGAATATTTATGGCATGTCATTAAATTAACTGAATAACAACTGAATGGAAAATTTTCACAAATCTTTGGAGAAGAGAATAAATTTCTGTTGTTTTTCAACATAAATGATAACTTTGTTTTCACATAGCACTCCTGTTTTACACATTTATTAGAAAATACTTGGGTGTTCTTTGCCCCTCAGCAGGTTAACGTGCTTCTTGGTATGTTCACATCTCATATTGGATTACCTGGGATCCGCTGCCCATATAGATTTTGGATTGTGCTGCTCAAATAGATTTTGATGTGCTGTCCATATTGATACTGGATTGCCTTGGATCTGCTGTCCATATAGATATTGGATTGCCTGGGATCTGCTGCCCACATAGATTCCTGCTGATGCACCTTAGAGGCAGAGATTATGGTCCAAGTGCTTGGGTTCCTTTCACCCACCAGGAAGATATTAATGGAGTTGCTCACTTTTGGCTTATATTTGAGCCAACCTTGGTTATTGTAAACATTTGGGGAATGAACCAGCAGATGGGGGTTCATCTCTATCTTGCTCTCTCTCTCCTTTTCAAATACAAAATAATAATAAAAGACTTTATAAAGATTTTAAAAATCCCTACTTTTAGAATTC